>NC_034175.2:75357397-75669897 GCF_002021735.2 Oncorhynchus kisutch | reverse complement strand
GCACCAACGCATAGGTAGTCAACACGCACCAACGCATAGGTAGTCAACACGCACCAACGCATAGGTAGTCAACACGCACCAACGCATAGGTAGTCAACACGCACCAACGCATAGGTAGTCAACACGCACCAACGCATAGGTAGTCAACACGCATAGGTAGTCAACACGCACCAACGCACAGGTAGTCAACACGCACAACGCATAGGTAGTCAACACGCACCAACGCATAGGTAGTCAACACGCACCAACGCATAGGTAGTCAACACGCACCAACGCATAGGTAGTCAACACGCACCAACGCATAGGTAGTCAACACGCACCAACGCATAGGTAGTCAACACGCACCAACGCATAGGTAGTCAACACGCACCAACGCATAGGTAGTCAACACGCACCAACGCATAGGTAGTCAACACGCACCAACGCATAGGTAGTCAACACGCACCAACGCATAGGTAGTCAACACGCACCAACGCATAGGTAGTCAACACGCACCAACGCATAGGTAGTCAACACGCACCAACGCATAGGTAGTCAACACGCACCAACGCATAGGTAGTCAACACGCACCAACGCATAGGTAGTCAACACGCACCAACGCATAGGTAGTCAACACGCACCAACGCATAGGTAGTCAACACGCACCAACGCATAGGTAGTCAACACGCACCAACGCATAGGTAGTCAACACGCACCAACGCATAGGTAGTCAACACGCACCAACGCATAGGTAGTCAACACGCACCAACGCACAGGTAGTCAACACGCACCAACGCATAGGTAGTCAACACGCACAGGTAGTCAACACGCACAGGTAGTCAACACGCACCAACGCACAGGTAGTCAACACGCACAGGTAGTCAACACGCACCAACGCATAGGTAGTCAACACGCACAGGTAGTCAACACGCACAGGTAGTCAACACGCACCAACGCACAGGTAGTCAACACGCACCAACGCATAGGTAGTCAACACGCACCAACGCACAGGTAGTCAACACGCACCAACGCATAGGTAGTCAACACGCACCAACGCATAGGTAGTCAACACGCACCAACGCATAGGTAGTCAACACGCACCAACGCATAGGTAGTCAACACGCACCAACGCATAGGTAGTCAACACGCACCAACGCATAGGTAGTCAACACGCACCAACGCATAGGTAGTCAACACGCACCAACGCATAGGTAGTCAACACGCACCAACGCATAGGTAGTCAACACGCACCAACGCATAGGTAGTCAAACACGCACCAACGCATAGGTAGTCAATACGCACCAACGCATAGGTAGTCAACACGCACCAACGCATAGGTAGTCAACACGCACCAACGCACAGGTAGTCACACGCACCAACGCATAGGTAGTCAACACGCACCAACGCATAGGTAGTCAATACGCACAGGTAGTCAACACGCACCAACGCACAGGTAGTCAACACGCACCAACGCATAGGTAGTCAACACGCACCAACGCATAGGTAGTCAACACGCACCAACGCATAGGTAGTCAACACGCACCAACGCATAGGTAGTCAACACGCACCAACGCATAGGTAGTCAACACGCACCAACGCATAGGTAGTCAACACGCACCAACGCATAGGTAGTCAATACGCATAGGTAGTCAACACGCACCAACGCACAGGTAGTCAACACGCACCAACGCATAGGTAGTCAACACGCACCAACGCATAGGTAGTCAACACGCACCAACGCACAGGTAGTCAACACGCACCAACGCATAGGTAGTCAACACGCACCAACGCACAGGTAGTCAACACGCACCAACGCATAGGTAGTCAATACGCACCAACGCATAGGTAGTCAACACGCATAGGTAGTCAACACGCACCAACGCACAGGTAGTCAACACGCACCAACGCATAGGTAGTCAACACGCACCAACGCATAGGTAGTCAATACGCACAGGTAGTCAACACGCACCAACGCACAGGTAGTCAACACGCACCAACGCATAGGTAGTCAACACGCACAGGTAGTCAACACGCACCAACGCATAGGTAGTCAACACGCACCAACGCATAGGTAGTCAACACGCACCAACGCATAGGTAGTCAACACGCACCAACGCATAGGTAGTCAACACGCACCAACGCATAGGTAGTCAACACGCACCAACGCATAGGTAGTCAATACGCACAGGTAGTCAACACGCACCAACGCACAGGTAGTCAACACGCACCAACGCATAGGTAGTCAACACGCACAGGTAGTCAACACGCACCAACGCATAGGTAGTCAACACGCACCAACGCATAGGTAGTCAACACGCACCAACGCATAGGTAGTCAACACGCACCAACGCATAGGTAGTCAACACGCACCAACGCATAGGTAGTCAACACGCACCAACGCATAGGTATTCAACACGCACAGGTAGTCAACACGCACCAACGCATAGGTAGTCAACACGCACTAACGCATAGGTAGTCAACACGCACCAACGCATAGGTAGTCAACACGCACAGGTAGTCAACACGCACCAACGCATAGGTAGTCAACACGCACCAACGCATAGGTAGTCAACACGCACAGGTAGTCAACACGCACCAACGCATAGGTAGTCAACACGCACCAACGCATAGGTAGTCAACACGCACCAACGCATAGGTAGTCAACACGCACCAACGCATAGGTATTCAACACGCACAGGTAGTCAACACGCACCAACGCATAGGTAGTCAACACGCACCAACGCATAGGTAGTCAACACGCACCAACGCATAGGTAGTCAACACGCACAGGTAGTCAACACGCACCAACGCATAGGTAGTCAACACGCACCAACGCATAGGTAGTCAATACGCACAGGTAGTCAACACGCACCAACGCACAGGTAGTCAACACGCACCAACGCATAGGTAGTCAACACGCACCAACGCATAGGTAGTCAACACACACAGGTAGTCAACACGCACCAACGCATAGGTAGTCAACACGCACAGGTAGTCAACACGCACCAACGCATAGGTAGTCAACACGCACAGGTAGTCAACACGCACCAACGCACAGGTAGTCAACACGCACCAACGCACAGGTAGTCAACACGCACAGGTAGTCAACACGCACCATCGCACAGGTAGTCAACACGCACAGGTAGTCAACACACACCAACGCACAGGTAGTCAACACGCACCAATACATAGGTAGTCAACACGCACCAACGCCTGCTCCCCGCTCTTCCCCCCTGTCACGCCTGCTCCCACTCTTCCCCCCTGTCACGCCTGCTCCCACTCTTCCCCCCTGTCACGCCTGCTCCCACTCTTCCCCCCAGTCACGCCTGCTCCCACTCTTCCCCCCCTGCCACGCCTGCTCCCACTCTTCCCCCCCTGTCACGCCTGCTCCCACTCTTCCCCCCCTGTCACGCCTGCTCCCACTCTTCCCCCCCTGTCACGCCTGCTCCCGCTCTTCCCCCCTGTCACGCCTGCTCCCCGCTCTTCCCCCCTGTCACGCCTGCTCCCACTCTTCCCCCCTGTCACGCCTGCTCCCACTCTTCCCCCCCTGTCACGCCTGCTCCCACTCTTCCCCCCCTGTCACGCCTGCTCCCGCTCTTCCCCCCTGTCACGCCTGCTCCCACTCTCCCCCCCTGTCACGCCTGCTCCCACTCTTCCCCCCCTGTCACGCCTGCTCCCACTCTCCCCCCCTGTCACGCCTGCTCCCACTCTCCCCCCCTGTCACGCCTGCTCCCACTCTTCCCCCCTGTCACGCCTGCTCCCACTCTTCCCCCTGTCACGCCTGCTCCCACTCTTCCCCCTGTCACACCTGCTCCCACTCTTCCCCCCTGTCACACCTGCTCCCACTCTTCCCCCCTGTCACGCCTGCTCCCACTCTCCCCCCCTGTCACGCCTGCTCCCACTCTTCCCCCCCTGTCACGCCTTCTCCCACTCTCCCCCCCTGTCACGCCTGCTCCCACTCTCCCCCCCTGTCACGCCTGCTCCCACTCTTCCCCGCTGTCACGCCTGCTCCCACTCTTCCCCCTGTCACGCCTGCTCCCACTCTTCCCCCTGTCACGCCTGCTCCCACTCTTCCCCCCTGTCACACCTGCTCCCACTCTTCCCCCCTGTCACGCCTGCTCCCACTCTTCCCCCTGGCGCTCAAGGGCGCTGGACCCCCCACCAGCATTACGCGCTCCTGCTTCCCTCGTCACGCGAATCAGTAATCATTTTGACTCACCTGGACCTAATCACCTGTTATTTCCTTCACTATATCTGTCTGTCCTCCAGCTCTGTATCCCGCTTCCACATTAACGTTTGTATGTGGTTTTGTTACCCGTGTGCTGACGTTGTTCCTTGTTCGTCGTCTGTTCCTGTCTTGTTCCTCGTCTGTCCTCGTTAAATGTTTGACTCCCCGTTCCTGCTTCTCAACTCAAGCGTCAGTCCTTACATCCACACTTACTTTACGGAATTCTAAGTTACAAATGCTTGTCTTTAATAATTTGGTCAGATATACAGTTCTTGGAGGTGTAGTTTCAGCATTTGTTGCGAGCATGTCATGCCTAAGTTTTCTAATCTTGTGGTGCTGTGGTGCTGTACTGCTGTATTGCTGTGGTGCTGTGGTGCTGTACTGCTGTGGTGCTGTACTGCTGTACTGCTGTGGTGCTGTATTGCTGTGGTGCTGTACTGCTGTGGTGCTGTACTGCTGTACTGCTGTACTGCTGTGGTGCTGTACTGCTGTGGTGCTGTACTGCTGTGGTGCTGTACTGCTGTATTGCTGTGGTGCTGTGGTGCTGTGGTGCTGTACTGCTGTACTGCTGTACTGCTGTGGTGCTGTACTGCTGTATTGCTGTGGTGCTGTGGTGCTGTACTGCTGTGGTGCTGTACTGCTGTGGTGCTGTACTGCTGTATTGCTGTGGTGCTGTGGTGCTGTACTGCTGTGGTGCTGTGGTGCTGTACTGCTGTGGTGCTGTACTGCTGTGGTGCTGTACTGCTGTATTGCTGTATTGCTGTGGTGCTGTACTGCTGTGCTGCTGTGGTGCTGTATTGCTGTACTGCTGTATTGCTGTACTGCTGTATTGCTGTATTGCTGTACTGCTGTGGTGCTGTGGTGCTGTATTGCTGTGCTGCTGTACTGCTGTGCTGCTGTGGTGCTGTATTGCTGTACTGCTGTATTGCTGTACTGCTGTGGTGCTGTACTGCTGTGGTGCTGTATTGCTGTGGTGCTGTGGTGCTGTACTGCTGTATTGCTGTGGTGCTGTGGTGCTGTACTGCTGTGGTGCTGTACTGCTGTGGTGCTGTACTGCTGTGGTGCTGTACTGCTGTGGTGCTGTGGTGATATACTGCTGTGGTGCTGTGGTGATATACTGCTGTACTGCTGTGGTGCTGTACTGCTGTGGTGCTGTGGTGATATACTGCTGTGGTGCTGTGGTGCTGTACTGCTGTGGTGCTGTACTGCTGTGGTGATGTACTGCTGTGGTGCTGTGGTGCTGTACTGCTGTACTGCTGTACTGCTGTGGTGCTGTGGTGCTGTACTGCTGTGGTGCTGTATTGCTGTGGTGCTGTGGTGCTGTGGTGCTGTACTGCTGTGGTGCTGTACTGCTGTGGTGCTGTACTGCTGTGGTGCTGTACTGCTGTGGTGCTGTGGTGATATACTGCTGTGGTGCTGTGGTGATATACTGCTGTACTGCTGTGGTGCTGTACTGCTGTGGTGCTGTGGTGATATACTGCTGTGGTGCTGTGGTGCTGTACTGCTGTGGTGCTGTACTGCTGTGGTGCTGTGGTGATATACTGCTGTACTGCTGTGGTGCTGTACTGCTGTGGTGATGTACTGCTGTGGTGCTGTACTGCTGTACTGCTGTGGTGCTGTACTGCTGTGGTGCTGTGGTGATATACTGCTGTGGTGCTGTGGTGCTGTACTGCTGTGGTGATGTACTGCTGTGGTGATGTACTGCTGTACTGCTGTGGTGCTGTACTGCTGTGGTGCTGTGGTGCTGTACTGCTGTGGTGCTGTACTGCTGTGGTGCTGTACTGCTGTACTACTACTTCAGATGCCCCCAGAGTCACACACAGCCAGCCAATGCCTTTAGTATGAAGCCTATCAGACTTGGGTTCCAGCAGTATTTGAAATAATATAATTCATACTTGACTGAGCTTGCCAGGCTCAATGGACCAATAGAATAGTCCCAAAAATGTTATCCCCGGTCAACTTCTTAAAAATCCAGGCCAGGATCGTGTCCTCCTCTTCTGGTAGCTGTCTCCCACAGTGATGCCTCTAAAAGCCTGGTTGCTCTGCTGCCCTCTGCACTTAAGACATGTTTCTCCCTGGGCCTGAGACCTGAGTCAGCAGACTGAGCACCTGCACTCCTGTTCTGTCCTGTTCCTGCCTGCTTCTGCTGATGGCAGGCAAGAAGGCTTTAATTCCCCTCTCCCATAAACCCCCATCTACTACCACCTATTACAATCTTCTATTGTTAAAACACTGTATATATATAATATGACATTTGTAATGTCTTTATTGTTTTGAAACTTCTGTATGTGTAATATTTACTGTTAATTTTTTGTTGTTTATTTCACTTTATATATTCACTTTATATGTTATCTACCTCACTTGCTTTGGCAATGTTAACACATGTTTCCCATGCCAATAAAGCCCTTGAATTAGAGAGAGAGAGAGAGAGAGAGAGAGAGAGAGAGAGTGAGTCACATTTCTAACACTGAAACACTCTCCCCCTTCTCGCCATCCCTTGTTTCCTGTCTGGGTGAGAGACAGCGCAATGCCCTCGTTGTCCCATGTCTGGGTGAGAGACAGCGCAATGCCCTCGTTGTCCCATGTCTGGGTGAGAGACAGTACAATGCCCTCATCACTCCTTGTCTGGGAGAGAGACAGCACAATGCCCTCGTTGTCCCATGTCTGGGTGAGAGACAGCGCAATGCCCTCGTTGTCCCATGTCTGGGTGAGAGACAGCGCAATGCCCTCGTTGTCCCATGTCTGGGTGAGAGACAGCGCAATGCCCTCGTTGTCCCATGTCTGGGTGAGAGACAGCGCAATGCCCTCGTTGTCCCATGTCTGGGTGAGAGACAGCGCAATGCCCTCGTTGTCCCATGTCTGGGTGAGAGACAATACGATGCCCTCTGCAGATATTGGCTCCTTGAAGGGGGACAGCATGACAAACTAAAACATGAGTGGAAGGAACGAGAAAGGGTCATTGGGACAGGTAGCAGGTGGTAATAGATGGTAGCAGGTGGTAATAGTTTGTAATAGATGGTAATAGGTGGTAATAGATGGTAATAGGTGGTAATAGATGGTAATAGATGGTAATAGGTGGTAGCAGGTGGTAATAGATGGTAATAGGTGGTAATAGATGATAATAGATGGTAATAGATGGTAATAGATGGTAATAGGTGGTAATAGGTGGTAATAGATGATAATATATGGTAATAGGTGGTAATAGATGGTAATAGATGGTAATAGGTGGTAATAGATGGTAATAGATGGTAATAGGTGGTAATAGGTGGTAGTAGGTGGTAGCAGGTGGTAATAGATGATAATAGATGGTAATAGATGGTAATAGGTGGTAATAGGTGGTAATAGGTGGTAATAGATGGTAATAGGTGGTAATATGTGGTAATATATGATAATAGATGGTAATATGTGGTAATAGATGATAATAGATGGTAATAGATGGTAATAGGTGATAATATAAGAGTAATAGGTGGTAATAGGTGGTAATAGGTGGTAATAGATGGTAATAGGTGGTAATAGATGGTAATAGATGGTAATAGGTGGTAATAGGTGGTAATAGGTGGTAATAGGTGGTAATAGATGGTAATAGATGGTAATATGTGGTAATATATGATAATAGATGGTAATATGTGGTAATAGATGATAATAGATGGTAATAGATTGTAATAGGCGATAATAGATGATAATAGATGGTAATAGATGGTAATAGGTGGTAATAGATGATAATAGATGGTAATAGGTGGTAATAGATGGTAATAGATGGTAATAGGTGGTAATATGATAAGAGATGGTAATAGATGGTAATAGGTGGTAATAGATGATACTAGATGGTAATAGATGGTAATAGGTGGTACGTCATTGTAGTATAGTATTTGTTTATTCATAGTACATTCATTCGCTGTCTCCTTGGAAACAACGTGTGTGCTTGGAGTCCTTTCTACCATGCTATTTACCTTCCATTCGTGGCTTGATAAAAGGCAGGACCAATTCTTATTTTCTTATGTAGAAGTGTAGATCCATGTAAGCTTTTGCTTCCCTTTATATCTCGGGAAGCCATTTTTATTAAATTTTTGCCTCTTTTCAGTTGGGAAAAGGCTTTGGCCATAAATTAGGCGTTGAGAGGAGAATCTGTCATGCCGTCACACTAGTCACCTCCTCCTAATGTAATTGTCTTCTGATTGAACCCTAAACACAGTCTCAGTCTATCTCACAGCTCTAATGAACACTAGATGCCAAGGTCTTTTTCGGAAGTTCGACAGAGCAAGGTGTTCACTACTACATTCCACCTCTCAGACAACAGAGATATTCGTTCTGCCCCCTGAACAAGGCAGTTTAACCCACTGTTCCCCGGTTGGCCATCATTGAAAATAAGAATTTGTTCTTAACTGACTTGCCTAGTTAAATATAGGTAAAAAAATATATACATATTGAAATGTAAAAAATAAAAATAGGATCTGCATCCCAAATGGCACCCTATTCCGTATGGGCACTGGTCCAAAATAGTGAATAGGGACCCATTAAGGATTCAGGCTTTCACTCACTCTTTCTAAATGCATTTAAGCGTCTGACACGAACGTAGTGTTGATGATGATGATGAAGCGACAGGGGACTTTAAGGAGTCCATTAGTTTTTCAACTGACAAGCCTGGTTTCAAATCATTCATTCTGATAACCAGACAGAGGGTGGGGAGGGGGCTGCAGTGAAAAGGTGGGTGTGCTTGAGCGAGGATTTGTGTGAGTCGTGCTGTGAAAGGTGTGTAGCTTCAACTCAACTGCAGCGCCGGTGTGTCAATCAATGTCAACGTTCAGATGAAAGTAATTACATTGTAAAGCATTTCAAGCGTGGCTTTTCATTTCCTTCGATTTGACATTTTTTCGTCATTTATCAGACGCTCTTATCCAGACGACTCTTACAGTAGCGAGTGCTTTCATTTTCCTTGGTACTGGTGTCCCCTGTGGGAATTGAACCTACAACCTCTGGGGTTTACAAGCGCTATGCTCTACCATTTGAACCTACAACGTCTGGGGTTTACAAGCGCTATGCTCTACCATTTGAACCTACAACCTCTGGGGTTTACAAGCGCTATGCTCTACCATTTGAACCTACAACCTCTGGGGTTTACAAGCGCTATGCTCTACCAATTGAACCTACAACCTCTGGGGTTTACAAGCGCTATGCTCTACCAATTGAACCTACAACCTCTGGGGTTTACAAGCGCTATGCTCTACCATTTGAACCTACAACCTCTGGGGTTTACAAGCGCTATGCTCTACCATTTGAACCTACAACTTCTGGGGTTTACAAGCGCTATGCTCTACCATTTGAACCTACAACCTCTGGGGTTTACAAGCGCTATGCTCTACCATTTGAACCTACAACCTCTGGGGTTTACAAGCGCTATGCTCTACCATTTGAACCTACAACCTCTGGGGTTTACAAGCGCTATGCTCTACCAATTGAACCTACAACCTCTGGGGTTTACAAGCGCTATGCTCTACCATTTGAACCTACAACCTCTAGGGTTTACAAGCGCTATGCTCTACCATTTGAACCTACAACCTCTGGGGTTTACAAGCGCTATGCTCTACCATTTGAACCTACAACCTCTGGGGTTTACAAGCACTATGCTCTACCATTTGAACCTACAACCTCTGGGGTTTACAAGCGCTATGCTCTACCATTTGAACCTACAACCTCTAGGGTTTACAAGCGCTATGCTCTACCATTTGAACCTACAACCTCTGGGGTTTACAAGCGCTATGCTCTACCATTTGAACCTACAACCTCTGGGGTTTACAAGCGCTATGCTCTACCATTTGAACCTACAACCTCTGGGGTTTACAAGCGCTATGCTCTACCATTTGAACCTACAACCTCTGGGGTTTACAAGCGCTATGCCGTTAAATACTTATTTTTGTGTGCTCTAGAGATGCTATGTTTTACTGTAATACAATGAATGCAGACTGTAGTTCAGATGGAGCCTGGTCAACTGTGTGGGGGCCGATAGCACACACAACAGTATCATCGGCATACGTCTGTAGGTTACACATTTTTTTGGGGGGGAGACAAGTCGACGTTGTTAATGTAAACAGTAAAAAAGTACAGGACCCAGTATTGAGCCCTGCGGGACAGCTTTCGTTATATGTCTAGAAAAACAGATTTAACACACCATCGTTAGATACACATTAAGTTCATTGAGGATAGCTACAGCTGGCTAGCCTATCTAGCTAGCTCTGTGTCACGAGTCCGACCGAGGGTGGCTTCCCTTCCCGGGCGGGTGGCGCTCGGCGGTCGTCGTCACCGGCCTATTAGCTGCCACTGATTGTCTTTCCTCCCCCTCCTTGTATGTTTATTGGTAGCACCTGTTTGTGAATGATTAGTTGGGCTTTATTAGACAGCCGGCCCGCCTGTTTCTTTGTGCGGGATTAATTATTGTGACCTTCGGTTCTGTAGTAGAGGAATGTGTTTGTTCCTGGTCGTGTATTTCAGTTGTACTATTTTCGTCCCCCCGTGTTTGGGGCCGCTATTATTGTGAGCACCCTGTGGTGCGTTTGTGCATTAAAGAGCACAGCATTGCACTCTCATTGCGTCTGACTCCACACCCACGACACCCGGAGCATTACACTCTGTCAAATCACAGTCATGCTAAGATATCAAGTACCAGAATCTGGAATGTGTTTCGCGAGACACTCGTTCTACAACAATTAGCTATGAAAGTGACTTTTGCAACTTCAAGTTTTATGTTACTTGTTATGGTACATGTCACTGTGGAAAAGATATCAACAACATCAGGCTCAGTGACCTGGTCTTGAATCGACTCAGCTCTGTAACTGACTAAGTTTTGTCACGTCTTGTCTTATATGTCCTCTGCTTTATCTTTCCGGGGGGGGGGGGACAACTCCCAGAACTAATATCCCTACAGGGGAAGGTTACATGTGGGCATTACATAAACATCGCCCGCCCAGCTTGAGTGTAGATACATTTATCAACAAAATAATCAATAGGGTGTGTTTGTGTTACAAAAGACGAAAACCTTTTCTGCTGTAAGTAGGCTGTCATATTGATTTGCTTATGAAGACAGAATGCCTACACTTTACCTAGCCAATGAAAATCACTTATATGTAGAGTATCAATGGAGAGAGAACAAGTAGCAGAACAACCTTTGGTTCAACTTCAGCTGTCCCAGAACTAGTATGACAGTCTGTTCTATTTCTGTGGTGCATTCTAAGGGTTTGTCTGTCTAACCACACTGACCTAAACAGCTCTCTGGGTGAGGTTCTGTCTAACCACACTGACATGTACAGCTCTCTGGGTGAGGTTCTGTCTGTCTAACCACACTGACATGTACAGCTCTCTGGGTGAGGTTCTGTCTGTCTAACCACACTGACATGTACAGCTCTCTGGGTGAGGTTCTGTCTAACCACACTGACATGTACAGCTCTCTGGGTGAGGTTCTGTCTGTCTAACCACACTGACATGTACAGCTCTCTGGGTGAGGTTCTGTCTAACCACACTGACATGTACAGCTCTCTGGGTGAGGTTCTGTCTGTCTAACCACACTGACATGTACAGCTCTCTGGGTGAGGCTCTGTCTAACCACACTGACATGTACAGCTCTCTGGGTGAGGTTCTGTCTAACCACACTGACATGTACAGCTCTCTGGGTGAGGTTCTGTCTAACCACACTGACATGTACAGCTCTCTGGGTGAGGTTCTGTCTGTCTAACCACACTGACATGTACAGCTCTCTGGGTGAGGTTCTGTCTAACCACACTGACATGTACAGCTCTCTGGGTGAGGTTCTGTCTGTCTAACCACACTGACATGTACAGCTCTCTGGGTGAGGTTCTGTCTGTCTAACCACACTGACATGTACAGCTCTCTGGGTGAGGTTCTGTCTAACCACACTGACATGTACAGCTCTCTGGGTGAGGTTCTGTCTGTCTAACCACACTGACATGTACAGCTCTCTGGGTGAGGTTCTGTCTAACCACACTGACATGTACAGCTCTCTGGGTGAGGTTCTGTCTGTCTAACCACACTGACATGTACAGCTCTCTGGGTGAGGCTCTGTCTAACCACACTGACATGTACAGCTCTCTGGGTGAGGTTCTGTCTAACCACACTGACATGTACAGCTCTCTGGGTGAGGTTCTGTCTGTCTAACCACACTGACATGTACAGCTCTCTGGGTGAGGTTCTGTCTGTCTAACCACACTGACATGTACAGCTCTCTGGGTGAGGTTCTGTCTGTCTAACCACACTGATATGTACAGCTCTCTGGGTGAGGTTCTGTCTAACCACACTGACATGTACAGCTCTCTGGGTGAGGTTCTGTCTAACCACACTGACATGTACAGCTCTCTGGGTGAGGTTCTGTCTGTCTAACCACACTGACATGTACAGCTCTCTGGGTGAGGTTCTGTCTAACCACACTGACATGTACAGCTCTCTGGGTGAGGTTCTGTCTGTCTAACCACACTGACATGTACAGCTCTCTGGGTGAGGTTCTGTCTGTCTAACCACACTGACATGTACAACTCTCTGGGTGAGGTTCTGTCTAGAGGAGGGGCGGAGTCTATGACACTGCATCCTGGATATGACAGGAGGGGCGGAGTCTATGACACTGCATCCTGGATATGACAGGAGGGGCGGAGTCTCTGACACTGCATCCTGGATATGACAGGAGGGGTGGAGTCTATGACACTGCATCCTGGATATGACAGGAGGGGCGGAGTCTATGACACTGCATCCTGGATATGACAGGAGGGGCGGAGTCTATGACACTGCATCCTGGATATGACAGGAGGGGCGGAGTCTATGACACTGCATCCTGGATATGACAGTAGGGGTGGAGTGTATGACACTGCATCCTGGAAATGACAGGAGGGGTGGAGTCTATGTCACCATTTTTTTTTTCACCTTAATTTTAACCAGGTAGGCAAGTTGAGAACAAGTTCTTATTTACAATTGCGCCCTGGCCAAGATCAAGCAAAGCAGTTCGACACATACAACAACACAGAGTTACACATAGAGTAAAACAAACATACAGTCAATATTACAATAGAAAAATAAGTCTATATACGATGTGAGCAAATGAGATGAGATAAGGGAGGTAAAGGCAAAAAAAAGGCCATGGTGGCAAAGTAAATACAATATATAAAGTAAAACACTTGAATGGTAGATTTGCAGTGGAAGAATGTGCAAAGTAGAGATAGAAATAATGGGGTGCAAAGGAGCAAAATATATACAGTAGGGGGATGAGGTAGTTGTTTAGGCTAAATTATAGATGGGCTATGTACAGCTGCAGTAATCTGTGAGCTGCTCTGACAGCTGGTGCTTAAAGCTAGTGAGGGAGATAAGTGTTTCCAGTTTCAGAGATTTTAGGACAGAACTCTGCAGGCTATCTCTGCAGTAGATGGCAACACCTCCCCCTTTGGTCGTTCTATCTTGTCTGAAAATGTTGTAGTTAGGGATGGAGATTTTTAGAGAGTTTTTTTAGAGTTTTTGGTGGTCTTCCCAAGCCAGGATTCAGACACGACTAAGACATCCGGGTTGGCAGAGTGTGCTAAAGCAGTGAGTAAAACAAACTTAGGGAGGAGGCTTATAATGTTAACATGCATGGAACCAAGGCTATTACGGTTACAGAAGTCATCAAAAGAGGGCGCCTGGGGAATAGGAGTGGAGCTAGGCACTGCAGGGCCTGGATTCTCCCTACGCTGCTAACTGTTACAGCTGGATATACCAGTCCCTGTCCTCTTCATCTCTCTCCTCTTCATCTCTCTACGCTGCTAACTGTTACAGCTGGATATACCAGTCCCTGTCCTCTTCATCTCTCTCCTCTTCATCTCTCTACGCTGCTAACTGTTACAGCTGGATATACCAGTCCCTCTCCTCTTCATCTCTATCCTCTTCATCTCTCTCCTCTTCATCTCTCTACGCTGCTAACTGTTACAGCTGGATATACCAGTCTCTGTCCACTTCATCTCTCTCCTCTTCATCTCCCTCCTCTTCATCTCTCTATGCTGCTAACTATTACAGCTGGATATACCAGTCCCTGTCCTCTTCATCTCTCTCCTCTTCATCTCTCTACCCTGCTAACTGCTAGTGCTGGATATACCAGTCCCTGTCCTCTGTATCTCTCTACCCTGCTAACTGTTAGTGCTGGATATACCAGTCCCTGTCCTCTGTATCTCTACCTGAGATATTGCATGTACACTCTCAGGCTACGTCCCAAATGGAGCCCTTTCAACTCTATTTAGTCGACATTTTGGAAAACAGTAAATGCACTGAATTGTGGACATTCCTCTCCTTCCCTGCCTGAGCAAATTGTGTCAGACCCAGGCATCATTACTGAAAGTATTAGATAACTGATGCTTTTAATAAGCTTTTTTTTTTATCTCGTCAGGCTTTTAATATGAAAGAAATTGTGGCTTAATTGACCCTGGTCAGACAGTCGACTGTTCTTCCCAGCATCCGGAATGTTCTTTCATTTGTTTTCATTTCAACTACTCTCGGTGCTTGTGCTAGATTCCTTGCTTAAGATTGATGTTAAACAGAAATCCACTGGTGGCAGATTTGCTTGATCCTTTCTGCTTCAGTTTGTCGCTCCCCTGATAGCAGAAACTCCAATGCGTTATTTTTAACCCGACGGTGGTTTCTGGTTCCGGTTTCTGGAAGGCGGCTCCGTACACGCCGGCTTCATAAAGGTGGTGACCCGTGTGACCTAAATAATGATCGCCACATTTCCACACCCTTTTGCCTAGCAACAGTCTTAGAATCCTTGGTAAATAACCAATTTAAATCCCTTTTTTTAACTTGCGAAATGTATTCTTGATGATTGGTCAGGTTTTCCAGACCTAGTCATATTGTAGCTGCTTCTATGAGTTTTAAGTTGTTAATTGTTTGTATCAGAGGAAACACTGTAACATACGTTGTCTGTCAGAGTCTAGGTGATGTGGGTAAGGCGGAGTCGGGCGCAGGACACAGAGATGAGTAATAATAGTAACTTTACTCACAAATAATCTTCCAACAAGGAGAACGAAAATCCAGAGTCACATAAACGAGACAACTGACAACAATAAACACTCACAAAACCTGTGGCTCCAGAGGGTTAAATAGGGAAATAATTTTAAAAACAAAAACATAATGGGAACCAGGTGTGTACAAACAAGACAAAACAAATGGAAAAAGAAATGTAGATCGGTGGAGGCTAGAAAGCCGGTGACGTCAACCGCGGGAACGCCGCCCGAACAAGGAGAGGCACCAACTTCGGCGGAAGTCGTGACATTGTCCCCCAGGGACCAAATCTTGGTCTGGTTCTTTACACTATTAATATTAACTAAATAGTTTTTAGCTGAAAATTAAATTAATTTAAAAAATTAAATTAAAATTAAAATACACACGGTTGTGTATGCTATTTCCCCCACAGCTGACCTAGCCAGTTCAGAGCTTCAATTAGCCTTTAATTCCCAGCAGAAAGTATTTGGTGAACTCAAATTGATACTTAAATCCAGGTTAAACCAAGTATATGTTATTTTTCCAAATCACGTACAAAAAAATGTATCTGATGATTTATGCATGCGTACTTTGGATGGTACACGCATTGATCGTCTCCACGCTTATAAATATCTAGATATCTGGATCGATGAAATCGGCTTTGATTCAAAAAAACATGTTGATTATTTTAGTCAAGAAGTTAAGAATGAAAATGGGTTCCCTTTTAATAGGAATAGGAAAGCCTTTCGTTAAGTAGCCCGAAAACAAATAATTCAGTCCACATTCATTACAGACTTAGACTTTGGCAGTATGATCTATATGAATGCATGCTGTCACTGTATTGAAGCCATTAGATGTAGTTTACCAGAGAGCGTTACATTTTATTAAGGCTCGATTAGGTTCAGCACACATCACTGATTTATGTATCAGAAATTAGACAGGCCATCTTTGAGGTCTCGTAGATCGATGAATTGTACGCTTTCTGTTTATAAAGCATAAACTCCCACCGTACCCCCCTTCTCGAGACAACCTACAGAAATACGAGCGATCAGACACGGTCTCAGGGATGGCGAACTCTGGAGGTCCCTTCGATCTCCACAGAGATAGGTCAATCTGCCTTGAGCTATTTTGCAACTTGCTGGTGGAATAGTCTGAAATGAGAGGAATTCGTTGCCTGAGGCAGTTCAGACATTTTGTATGTTTTTTAGCATATATATTTTGTAGGTTAACTATGTTTTTTAGCTTTCCCCAGGTCGATGCAGCAAATGAGAATATATTCTCAGTCAACTCACCTGGCAAAATAGGGAATACATTTTTTAAAAATTCAATTAGCGCACTACTTTTGATCAGGACCCACAGGGGAGAGGATGCTATTTGGGACATAGCCTCAGAACCCACACCTGTCTCCTGACTCTGAACCCACACCTGTCTCCTGTCTCTGAACCCACACCTGTCTCCTGAATCTGAACCCACACCTGTCTCCTGTCTCTGAACCCACACCTGTCTCCTGACTCAGAACCCACACCTGTCTCCTGTCTCTGAACCCACACCTGTCTCCTGACTCAGAACCCACACCTGTCTTCTGACTCTGAACCCACACCTGTCTCCTGATTCTGAACCCACACCTGCCTCCTGACTCAGAACGCACACCTGTCTCCTGACTCTGAACCCACACCTGTCTCCTGACTCTGAACCCACACCTGCCTCCTGTCTCTGATCCCACACCTGTCTCCTGTCTCTGAACCCACACCTGTCTCCTGAACCCACACCTGTCTCCTGACTCAGAACACACACCTGTCTCCTGACTCAGAACGCACACCTGTCTCCTGACTCAGAACCCACACCTGTCTCCTGACTCAGAACGCACACCTGTCTCCTGACTCAGAACGCACACCTGTCTCCTGACTCAGAACCCACACCTGTCTCCTGACTCAGAACCCACACCTGTCTCCTGACTCAGAACGCACACCTGTCTCCTGACTCAGTATCCACACCGGTCTCCTGAACCCACACCTGTCTCCTGACTCTGAACCCACACTTGATTCCTGACTCTAAACCCACACCTGCCTCCTGACTCAGAACCCACACATGTCTCCTGACTCTGAACCCACACCTGTCTCCTGATTCTGAACCCACACCTGCCTCCTGAATCAGAACCCACACCTGTCTCCTGACTCTGAACCCACACCTGTATCCTGACTCTGAACCCACACCTGTCTCCTGACTCAGTATCCACACCTGTCTCCTGTCTCTTATCCCACACCTGTCTCCTGTCTCTGAACCCACACCTGTCTCCTGAATCTGAACCCACACCTGTCTCCTGACTCAGAACCCACACCTGTCTTCTGACTCTGAACCCACACCTGTCTCCTGTCTCTGATCCCACACCTGTCTCCTGTCTCTGAACCCACACCTGTCTCCTGACTCTGAACCCACACCTGTCACCTGACTCTGAACCCACACCTGTCTCCTGATTCTGAACCCACACCTGTTTCCTGACTCAGTACCCACACCTGTCTCCTGGCTCAGAACCCACACCTTTCTCCTGACTCTGAACCCACACCTGTCTCCTGTCTCTGAACCCACACCTGTCTCCTGAATCTGAACCCACACCTGTCTCCTGTCTCTGAACCCACACCTGTCTCCTGACTCAGAACCCACACCTGTCTCCTGTCTCTGATCCCACACCTGTCTCCTGTCTCTGAACCCACACCTGTCTCCTGTCTCTGATCCCATACCTGTCTCCTGTCTCTGATCCCACACCTGTCTCCTGATTCTGAACCCACACCTGCCTCCTGTCTCTGATCCCACACCTGTCTCCTGTCTCTGAACCCACACCTGTCTCCTGAACCCACACCTGTTTCCTGACTCAGAACACACACCTGTCTCCTGACTCAGAACGCACACCTGTCTCCTGACTCAGAACCCACACCTGTCTCCTGACTCTAAACCCACACCTGCCTCCTGACTCTGAACCCACACCTGTCTCCTGACTCTGAACCCACACCTGTATCCTGACTCTGAACCCACACCTGTCTCCTGACTCAGTATCCACACCTGTCTCCTGTCTCTGATCCCACACCTGTCTCCTGTCTCTGAACCCACACCTGTCTCCTGAATCTGAACCCACACCTGTCTCCTGACTCAGAACCCACACCTGTCTTCTGACTCTGAACCCACACCTGTCTCCTGACTCTGAACCCACACCTGTCTCCTGACTCAGAACCCACACCTGTCTCCTGGCTCAGAACCCACACCTGTCTCCTGACTCTGAACCCACACCTGTCTCCTGACTCTGAACCCACACCTGTCTCCTGACTCAGAACCAACACTTGTCTCCTGGCTCAGAACCCATACCTGTCTCCTGACTCTGAACCCACACCTGCCTCCTGACTCAGAACCCACACCTGTCTCCTGACTCAGAACCCACTCCTGCCTCCTGACTCTGAACCCACACCTGTCTCCTGAACCCACACCTGTCTCCTGACTCAGAACCCACTCCTGCCTCCTGACTCTGATCCCACACCTGTCTCCTGACTCAGAACGCACACCTGTCTCCTGACTCTGAACCCACACCTGTCTCCTGACTCTGAACCCACACCTGTCTCCTGATTCTGAACCCACACCTGCCTCCTGTCTCTGATCCCACACCTGTCTCCTGTCTCTGAACCCACACCTGTCTCCTGAACCCACACCTGTCTCCTGACTCTGAACCCACACCTGTCTCCTGATTCTGAACCCACACCTGCCTCCTGTCTCTGATCCCACACCTGTCTCCTGTCTCTGAACCCACACCTGTCTCCTGAACCCACACCTGTCTCCTGACTCAGAACACACACCTGTCTCCTGACTCAGAACGCACACCTGTCTCCTGACTCAGAACCCACACCTGTCTCCTGACTCAGAACGCACACCTGTCTCCTGACTCAGAACGCACACCTGTCTCCTGACTCAGAACCCACACCTGTCTCCTGACTCAGAACCCACACCTGTCTCCTGACTCAGAACGCACACCTGTCTCCTGACTCAGTATCCACACCTGTCTCCTGAACCCACACCTGTCTCCTGACTCTGAACCCACACTTGATTCCTGACTCTAAACCCACACCTGCCTCCTGACTCAGAACCCACACATGTCTCCTGACTCTGAACCCACACCTGTCTCCTGATTCTGAACCCACACCTGCCTCCTGAATCAGAACCCACACCTGTCTCCTGACTCTGAACCCACACCTGTATCCTGACTCTGAACCCACACCTGTCTCCTGACTCAGTATCCACACCTGTCTCCTGTCTCTTATCCCACACCTGTCTCCTGTCTCTGAACCCACACCTGTCTCCTGAATCTGAACCCACACCTGTCTCCTGACTCAGAACCCACACCTGTCTTCTGACTCTGAACCCACACCTGTCTCCTGTCTCTGATCCCACACCTGTCTCCTGTCTCTGAACCCACACCTGTCTCCTGACTCTGAACCCACACCTGTCACCTGACTCTGAACCCACACCTGTCTCCTGATTCTGAACCCACACCTGTTTCCTGACTCAGTACCCACACCTGTCTCCTGGCTCAGAACCCACACCTGTCTCCTGACTCTGAACCCACACCTGTCTCCTGTCTCTGAACCCACACCTGTCTCCTGAATCTGAACCCACACCTGTCTCCTGTCTCTGAACCCACACCTGTCTCCTGACTCAGAACCCACACCTGTCTCCTGTCTCTGATCCCACACCTGTCTCCTGTCTCTGAACCCACACCTGTCTCCTGTCTCTGATCCCATACCTGTCTCCTGACTCTGAACCCACACCTGTCTCCTGTCTCTGAACCCACACCTGTCTAAAGACTCAGAACCCACACCTGTCTCCTGGCTCAGAACCCACACCTGTCTCCTGGCTCAGAACCCACACCTGTCTCCTGTCTCTGATCCCACACCTGTCTCCTGTCTCTGATCCCACACCTGTCTCCTGTCTCTGAACCCACACCTGTCTCAGAACCCACACCTGTCTCCTGTCTCTGATCCCACACCTGTCTCCTGTCTCTGATCCCACACCTGTCTCCTGACTCTGAACCCACACCTGCCTCAGAACCCACACCTGTCTCCTGTCTCTGAACCCACACCTGTCTCCTGGCTCTGAACCCACACCTGTCTCCTGAACCCACACCTGTCTCCTGACTCAGAACGCACACCTGTCTCCTGACTCTGAACCCACACCTGTCTCCTGACTCTGAACCCACACCTGTCTCCTGACTCTGAACCCACACCTGTCTCCTGATTCTGAACCCACACCTGCCTCCTGTCTCTGATCCCACACCTGTCTCCTGTCTCTGAACCCACACCTGTCTCCTGAACCCACACCTGTCTCCTGACTCAGAACACACACCTGTCTCCTGACTCAGAACGCACACCTGTCTCCTGACTCAGAACCCACACCTGTCTCCTGACTCAGAACGCACACCTGTCTCCTGACTCAGAACGCACACCTGTCTCCTGACTCAGAACCCACACCTGTCTCCTGACTCAGAACCCACACCTGTCTCCTGACTCAGAACGCACACCTGTCTCCTGACTCAGTATCCACACCTGTCTCCTGAACCCACACCTGTCTCCTGACTCTGAACCCACACTTGATTCCTGACTCTAAACCCACACCTGCCTCCTGACTCAGAACCCACACATGTCTCCTGACTCTGAACCCACACCTGTCTCCTGATTCTGAACCCACACCTGCCTCCTGAATCAGAACCCACACCTGTCTCCTGACTCTGAACCCACACCTGTATCCTGACTCTGAACCCACACCTGTCTCCTGACTCAGTATCCACACCTGTCTCCTGTCTCTTATCCCACACCTGTCTCCTGTCTCTGAACCCACACCTGTCTCCTGAATCTGAACCCACACCTGTCTCCTGACTCAGAACCCACACCTGTCTTCTGACTCTGAACCCACACCTGTCTCCTGTCTCTGATCCCACACCTGTCTCCTGTCTCTGAACCCACACCTGTCTCCTGAATCTGAACCCACACCTGTCTCCTGACTCAGAACACACACCTGTCTTCTGACTCTGAACCCACACCTGTCTCCTGTCTCTGATCCCACACCTGTCTCCTGTCTCTGAACCCACACCTGTCTCCTGACTCTGAACCCACACCTGTCACCTGACTCTGAACCCACACCTGTCTCCTGATTCTGAACCCACACCTGTTTCCTGACTCAGTACCCACACCTGTCTCCTGGCTCAGAACCCACACCTTTCTCCTGACTCTGAACCCACACCTGTCTCCTGTCTCTGAACCCACACCTGTCTCCTGAATCTGAACCCACACCTGTCTCCTGTCTCTGAACCCACACCTGTCTCCTGACTCAGAACCCACACCTGTCTCCTGTCTCTGATCCCACACCTGTCTCCTGTCTCTGAACCCACACCTGTCTCCTGTCTCTGATCCCATACCTGTCTCCTGTCTCTGATCCCACACCTGTCTCCTGATTCTGAACCCACACCTGCCTCCTGTCTCTGATCCCACACCTGTCTCCTGTCTCTGAACCCACACCTGTCTCCTGAACCCACACCTGTCTCCTGACTCAGAACACACACCTGTCTCCTGACTCAGAACGCACACCTGTCTCCTGACTCAGAACCCACACCTGTCTCCTGACTCTAAACCCACACCTGCCTCCTGACTCTGAACCCACACCTGTCTCCTGACTCTGAACCCACACCTGTATCCTGACTCTGAACCCACACCTGTCTCCTGACTCAGTATCCACACCTGTCTCCTGTCTCTGATCCCACACCTGTCTCCTGTCTCTGAACCCACACCTGTCTCCTGAATCTGAACCCACACCTGTCTCCTGACTCAGAACCCACACCTGTCTTCTGACTCTGAACCCACACCTGTCTCCTGACTCTGAACCCACACCTGTCTCCTGACTCAGAACCCACACCTGTCTCCTGGCTCAGAACCCACACCTGTCTCCTGACTCTGAACCCACACCTGTCTCCTGACTCTGAACCCACACCTGTCTCCTGACTCAGAACCAACACTTGTCTCCTGGCTCAGAACCCATACCTGTCTCCTGACTCTGAACCCACACCTGCCTCCTGACTCAGAACCCACACCTGTCTCCTGACTCAGAACCCACTCCTGCCTCCTGACTCTGAACCCACACCTGTCTCCTGAACCCACACCTGTCTCCTGACTCAGAACCCACTCCTGCCTCCTGACTCTGATCCCACACCTGTCTCCTGACTCAGAACGCACACCTGTCTCCTGACTCTGAACCCACACCTGTCTCCTGACTCTGAACCCACACCTGTCTCCTGATTCTGAACCCACACCTGCCTCCTGTCTCTGATCCCACACCTGTCTCCTGTCTCTGAACCCACACCTGTCTCCTGAACCCACACCTGTCTCCTGACTCTGAACCCACACTTGTCTCCTGATTCTGAACCCACAACTGCCTCCTGTCTCTGATCCCACACCTGTCTCCTGTCTCTGAACCCACACCTGTCTCCTGAACCCACACCTGTCTCCTGACTCAGAACACACACCTGTCTCCTGACTCAGAACGCACACCTGTCTCCTGACTCAGAACCCACACCTGTCTCCTGACTCAGAACGCACACCTGTCTCCTGACTCAGAACGCACACCTGTCTCCTGACTCAGAACCCACACCTGTCTCCTGACTCAGAACCCACACCTGTCTCCTGACTCAGAACGCACACCTGTCTCCTGACTCAGTATCCACACCTGTCTTCTGAACCCACACCTGTCTCCTGACTCTGAACCCACACTTGATTCCTGACTCTAAACCCACACCTGCCTCCTGACTCAGAACCCACACATGTCTCCTGACTCTGAACCCACACCTGTCTCCTGATTCTGAACCCACACCTGCCTCCTGAATCAGAACCCACACCTGTCTCCTGACTCTGAACCCACACCTGTATCCTGACTCTGAACCCACACCTGTCTCCTGACTCAGTATCCACACCTGTCTCCTGTCTCTTATCCCACACCTGTCTCCTGTCTCTGAACCCACACCTGTCTCCTGAATCTGAACCCACACCTGTCTCCTGACTCAGAACCCACACCTGTCTTCTGACTCTGAACCCACACCTGTCTCCTGTCTCTGATCCCACACCTGTCTCCTGTCTCTGAACCCACACCTGTCTCCTGACTCTGAACCCACACCTGTCACCTGACTCTGAACCCACACCTGTCTCCTGATTCTGAACCCACACCTGTTTCCTGACTCAGTACCCACACCTGTCTCCTGGCTCAGAACCCACACCTGTCTCCTGACTCTGAACCCACACCTGTCTCCTGTCTCTGAACCCACACCTGTCTCCTGAATCTGAACCCACACCTGTCTCCTGTCTCTGAACCCACACCTGTCTCCTGACTCAGAACCCCACACCTGTCTCCTGTCTCTGATCCCACACCTGTCTCCTGTCTCTGAACCCACACCTGTCTCCTGTCTCTGATCCCATACCTGTCTCCTGACTCTGAACCCACACCTGTCTCCTGTCTCTGAAACCCACACCTGTCTAAAGGACTCCAAACCCACACCTGTCTCCTGGCTCAGAACCCACACCTGTCTCCTGGCTCAGAACCCACACCTGTCTCCTGTCTCTGATCCCACACCTGTCTCCTGTCTCTGATCCCACACCTGTCTCCTGTCTCTGAACCCCACCTGTCTCAGAACCCACACCTGTCTCCTGTCTCTGATCCCACACCTGTCTCCTGTCTTGATCCCACACCTGTCTCCTGACTCTGAACCCACACCGCCTCAGAACCCACACCGGTCTCCTGTCTCTGAAACACCACCTGTCTCCTGGCTCTGAACCCACACCTGTCTCCTGAACCCACACCTGTCTCCTGACTAGAACGCACACCTGTCTCCTGACTCTGAACCCACAACCTGTCTCCTGACTCTGACACCTGTCTTCCTGACTCTGAACCCACCTGTCTCCTGATCTGAACCCACACCTGCCTCCTGTCTCTGATCCCACACCTGTCTCCTGTCTCTGAACCCACACCTGTCTCCTGAACCCACACCTGTCTCCTGAATCAGAACACACACCTGTCTCCTGACTCAGAACGCACACCTGTCTCCCTGACTCAGAACCCACACCTGTCTCCTGACTCAGAACGCACACCTGTCTCCTGACTCAGAACGCACACCTGTCTCCTGACTCAGAACCCACACCTGTCTCCGACTCAGAACCCACACCTGTCTCCTGACTCAGACGCACACCTGTCTCCTGACTCAGATCCACACCTTACCGTCTCCTGAACCAACACCTGTCTCACGGACTCTGAACCCACACTTGTATTCCTGACTCTAAACCCACACCTGCCTCCTGACTCAGAACCCACAAATGTCTCCTGACTCTGAACCCAAACCTGTCTCCTGATTCTGAACCCACACCACCTGCCTCCTGAATCAGAACCCACACCTGTCTCCTGACTCTGAACCCACACCTGTATCCTGACTCTGAACCCACACCTGTCTCCTGACTCAGTATCCACACCTGTCTCCTGTCTCTGATCCCACACCTGTCTCCTGTCTCTGAACCCACACCTGTCTCCTGAATCTGAACCCACACCTGTCTCCTGACTCAGAACCCACACCTGTCTCCTGACTCTGAACCCACACCTGTCTCCTGTCTCTGAACCCACACCTGTCTCCTGTCTCTGAACCCACACCTGTCTCCTGACTCTGAACCCACACCTGTCTCCTGACTCTGAACCCACACCTGTCTCCTGACTCTGAACCCACACCTGTCTCCTGACTCAGAACCCACACCTGTCTCCTGGCTCAGAACCCACACCTGTCTCCTGACTCTGAACCCACACCTGTCTCCTGTCTCTGAACCCACACCTGTCTCCTGAATCTGAACCCACACCTGTCTCCTGTCTCTGAACCCACACCTGTCTCCTGACTCAGAACCCACACCTGTCTCCTGTCTCTGAACCCACACCTGTCTCCTGTCTCTGAACCCACACCTGTCTCCTGTCTCTGAACCCACACCTGTCTCCTGACTCTGAACCCACACCTGTCTCCTGTCTCTGAACCCACACCTGTCTCCTGACTCAGAACCCACACCTGTCTCCTGGCTCAGAACCCACACCTGTCTCCTGGCTCAGAACCCACACCTGTCTCCTGTCTCTGATCCCACACCTGTCTCCTGTCTCTGAACCCACACCTGTCTCCTGACTCAGAACCCACACCTGTCTCCTGACTCAGAACCCACACCTGTCTCCTGACTCTGAACCCACACCTGTCTCCTGACTCTGAACCCACACCTGTCTCCTGACTCTGAACCCACACCTGTCTCAGAACCCACACCTGTCTCCTGACTCTGAACCCACACCTGTCTCCTGTCTCTGAACCCACACCTGTCTCCTCTCTGAACCCACACCTGTCTCCTGACTCTGAACCCACACCTGTCTCCTGACTCAGAACCCACACCTGTCTCCTGACTCTGAACCCACACCTGTCTCCTGACTCTGAACCCACACCTGTCTCCTGACTCAGAACCCACACCTGTCTCCTGACTCAGAACCCACACCTGTCTCCTGACTCTGAACCCACACCTGTCTCCTGACTCAGAACCCACACCTGTCTCCTGACTCAGAACCCACACCTGTCTCCTGAACCCACACCTGTCTCCTGACTCTGAACCCACACCTGCCTCCTGACTCAGAACCCACACCTGTCTCCTGACTCAGAACCCACACCTGCCTCCTGACTCTGAACCCACACCTGTCTCCTGACTCAGAACACCTGTCTCCTGACTCTGAACCCACACCTGCCTCCTGACTCTGAACCCACACCTGTCTCCTGACTCAGAACCCACACCTGTCTCCTGACTCTGAACCCACACCTGTCTCCTGACTCTGAACCCACACCTGTCTCCTGACTCTGAACCCACACCTGTCTCCTGACTCTGAACCCACACCTGTCTCCTGTCTCTGAACCCACACCTGTCTCCTGAACCCACACCTGTCTCCTGACTCTGAACCCACACCTGTCTCCTGACTCTGAACCCACACCTGTCTCCTGACTCTGAACCCACACCTGTCTCCTGACTCTGAACCCACACCTGTCTCCTGACTCTGAACCCACACCTGTCTCCTGACTCTGAACCCACACCTGTCTCCTGACTCAGAACCCACACCTGTCTCCTGACTCAGTACCCACACCTGTCTCCTGTCTCTGATCCCACACCTGTCTCCTGTCTCTGAACCCACACCTGTCTCCTGTCTCTGAACCCACACCTGTCTCCTGACTCTGAACCCACACCTGTCTCCTGACTCTGAACCCACACCTGTCTCCTGACTCTGAACCCACACCTGTCTCCTGACTCAGAACCCACACCTGTCTCCTGACTCAGAACCCACACCTGTCTCCTGTCTCTGAACCCACACCTGTCTCCTGTCTCTGAACCCACACCTGTCTCCTGACTCTGAACCCACACCTGTCTCCTGACTCTGAACCCACACCTGTCTCCTGACTCTGAACCCACACCTGTCTCCTGACTCTGAACCCACACCTGTCTCCTGACTCAGAACCCACACCTGTCTCCTGACTCTGAACCCACACCTGTCTCCTGAACCCACACCTGTCTCCTGACTCTGAACCCACACCTGCCTCCTGACTCTGAACCCACACCTGTCTCCTGACTCAGAACCCACACCTGTCTCCTGACTCTGAACCCACACCTGTCTCCTGACTCTGAACCCACACCTGTCTCCTGACTCTGAACCCACACCTGTCTCCTGACTCTGAACCCACACCTGTCTCCTGACTCAGAACCCACACCTGTCTCCTGACTCTGAACCCACACCTCCTGCCTCAGAACCCACACCTGTCTCCTGACTCTGAACCCACACCTGTCTCCTGACTCTGAACCCACACCTGTCTCCTGAACCCACACCTGTCTCCTGACTCAGAACCCACACCTGTCTCCTGACTCAGAACCCACACCTGTCTCCTGACTCAGAACCCACACCTGTCTCCTGACTCAGAACCCACACCTGTCTCCTGACTCAGAACCCACACCTGTCTCCTGACTCAGAACCCACACCTGTCTCCTGACTCAGAACCCACACCTGTCTCCTGACTCTGAACCCACACCTGTCTCCTGACTCAGAACCCACACCTGTCTCCTGAACCCACACCTGTCTCCTGACTCTGAACCCACACCTGTCTCCTGACTCTGAACCCACACCTGTCTCCTGACTCAGAACCCACACCTGTCTCCTGACTCTGAACCCACACCTGTCTCCTGACTCTGAACCCACACCTGTCTCCTGACTCAGAACCCACACCTGTCTCCTGACTCTGAACCCACACCTGCTCCTGACTCTGATCCCACACCTGTCTCCTGACTCAGAACCCACACCTGTCTCCTGACTCTGAACCCACACCTGTCTCCTGACTCTGAACCCACACCTGTCTCCTGATTCTGAACCCACACCTGTCTCCTGACTCTGAACCCACACCTGTCTCCTGACTCTGAACCCACACCTGTCTCCTGAACCCACACCTGTCTCCTGACTCAGAACCCACACCTGTCTCCTGACTCTGAACCCACACCTGTCTCCTGACTCAGAACCCACACCTGTCTCCTGACTCAGAACCCACACCTGTCTCCTGACTCTGAACCCACACCTGTCTCCTGACTCAGAACCCACACCTGTCTCCTGACTCAGAACCCACACCTGTCTCCTGACTCTGAACCCACACCTGTCTCCTGAACCCACACCTGTCTCCTGACTCAGAACCCACACCTGTCTCCTGACTCTGAACCCACACCTGTCTCCTGACTCAGAACCCACACCTGTCTCCTGACTCTGAACCCACACCTGTCTCCTGACTCTGAACCCACACCTGTCTCCTGACTCTGAACCCACACCTGTCTCCTGACTCTGAACCCACACCTGTCTCCTGACTCTGAACCCACACCTGTCTCCTGACTCAGAACCCACACCTGTCTCCTGACTCTGAACCCACACCTGTCTCCTGACTCTGAACCCACACCTGTCTCCTGACTCTGAACCCACACCTGTCTCCTGACTCTGAACCCACACCTGTCTCCTGACTCTGAACCCACACCTGTCTCCTGACTCAGAACCCACACCTGTCTCCTGACTCAGAACCCACACCTGTCTCCTGACTCAGAACCCACACCTGTCTCCTGACTCTGAACCCACACCTGTCTCCTGTCTCTGAACCCACACCTGTCTCCTGACTCTGAACCCACACCTGTCTCCTGACTCTGAACCCACACCTGTCTCCTGACTCTGAACCCACACCTGTCTCCTGTCTCTGAACCCACACCTGTCTCCTGACTCAGAACCCACACCTGTCTCCTGACTCAGAACCCACACCTGTCTCCTGACTCTGAACCCACACCTGTCTCCTGACTCTGAACCCACACCTGTCTCCTGACTCTGAACCCACACCTGTCTCCTGACTCTGAACCCACACCTGTCTCCTGACTCTGAACCCACACCTGTCTCCTGACTCTGAACCCACACCTGTCTCCTGACTCTGAACCCACACCTGTCTCCTGACTCAGAACCCACACCTGTCTCCTGATCTGAACCCACACCTGTCTCCTGACTCTGAACCCACACCTGTCTCCTGACTCTGAACCCACACCTGTCTCCTGACTCAGAACCCACACCTGTCTCCTGACTCAGAACCCACACCTGTCTCCTGACTCAGAACCCACACCTGTCTCCTGACTCAGAACCCACACCTGTCTCCTGACTCAGAACCCACACCTGTCTCCTGACTCAGAACCCACACCTGTCTCCTGACTCAGAACCCACACCTGTCTCCTGACTCAGAATCCACACCTGTCTCCTGAACCCACACCTGTCTCCTGACTCTGAACCCACACCTGTCTCCTGACTCTGAACCCACACCTGCCTCCTGACTCAGAACCCACACCTGTCTCCTGACTCAGAACCCACACCTGTCTCCTGACTCTGAACCCACACCTGTCTCCTGACTCAGAACCCACACCTGTCTCCTGACTCTGAACCCACACCTGTCTCCTGACTCTGAACCCACACCTGTCTCCTGACTCAGAACCCACACCTGTCTCCTGACTCTGAACCCACACCTGTCTCCTGACTCTGAACCCACACCTGTCTCCTGACTCTGAACCCACACCTGTCTCCTGACTCTGATCCCACACCTGTCTCCTGTCTCTGAACCCACACCTGTCTCCTGAACCCACACCTGTCTCCTGACTCAGAACCCACACCTGTCTCCTGACTCAGAACCCACACCTGTCTCCTGACTCTGAACCCACACCTGTCTCCTGACTCTGAACCCACACCTGCCTCCTGACTCTGAACCCACACCTGTCTCCTGACTCTGAACCCACACCTGTCTCCTGACTCTGAACCCACACCTGTCTCCTGACTCAGTATCCACACCTGTCTCCTGTCTCTGATCCCACACCTGTCTCCTGTCTCTGAACCCACACCTGTCTCCTGAATCTGAACCCACACCTGTCTCCTGACTCAGAACCCACACCTGTCTCCTGACTCTGAACCCACACCTGTCTCCTGACTCTGAACCCACACCTGTCTCCTGACTCAGAACCCACACCTGTCTCCTGGCTCAGAACCCACACCTGTCTCCTGACTCTGAACCCACACCTGTCTCCTGACTCTGAACCCACACCTGTCTCCTGACTCAGAACCCACACTTGTCTCCTGGCTCAGAACCCACACCTGTCTCCTGACTCTGAACCCACACCTGCCTCCTGACTCAGAACCCACACCTGTCTCCTGACTCAGAACCCACTCCTGCCTCCTGACTCTGAACCCACACCTGTCTCCTGAACCCACACCTGTCTCCTGACTCAGAACCCACTCCTGCCTCCTGACTCTGATCCCACACCTGTCTCCTGACTCAGAACGCACACCTGTCTCCTGACTCTGAACCCACACCTGTCTCCTGACTCTGAACCCACACCTGTCTCCTGATTCTGAACCCACACCTGCCTCCTGTCTCTGATCCCACACCTGTCTCCTGTCTCTGAACCCACACCTGTCTCCTGAACCCACACCTGTCTCCTGACTCAGAACACACACCTGTCTCCTGACTCAGAACGCACACCTGTCTCCTGACTCAGAACCCACACCTGTCTCCTGACTCAGAACGCACACCTGTCTCCTGACTCAGAACGCACACCTGTCTCCTGACTCAGAACCCACACCTGTCTCCTGACTCAGAACCCACACCTGTCTCCTGACTCAGAACGCACACCTGTCTCCTGACTCAGTATCCACACCTGTCTCCTGAACCCACACCTGTCTCCTGACTCTGAACCCACACTTGATTCCTGACTCTAAACCCACACCTGCCTCCTGACTCAGAACCCACACATGTCTCCTGACTCTGAACCCACACCTGTCTCCTGATTCTGAACCCACACCTGCCTCCTGAATCAGAACCCACACCTGTCTCCTGACTCTGAACCCACACCTGTATCCTGACTCTGAACCCACACCTGTCTCCTGACTCAGTATCCACACCTGTCTCCTGTCTCTGATCCCACACCTGTCTCCTGTCTCTGAACCCACACCTGTCTCCTGAATCTGAACCCACACCTGTCTCCTGACTCAGAACCCACACCTGTCTTCTGACTCTGAACCCACACCTGTCTCCTGTCTCTGAACCCACACCTGTCTCCTGTCTCTGAACCCACACCTGTCTCCTGACTCTGAACCCACACCTGTCTCCTGACTCTGAACCCACACCTGTCTCCTGACTCTGAACCCACACCTGTCTCCTGACTCAGAACCCACACCTGTCTCCTGGCTCAGAACCCACACCTGTCTCCTGACTCTGAACCCACACCTGTCTCCTGTCTCTGAACCCACACCTGTCTCCTGAATCTGAACCCACACTGTCTCCTGTCTCTGAACCCACACCTGTCTCCTGACTCAGAACCCACACCTGTCTCTGTCTCTGATCCCACACCTGTCTCCTGTCTCTGATCCACACCTGTCTCCTGTCTCTGATCCCATACCTGTCTCCTGACTCTGAACCCACACCTGTCTCCTGTCTCTGAACCCACACCTGTCTAAAGACTCGAACCCACACCTGTCTCCTGGCTCAGAACCCACACCTGTCTCCTGGCTCAGAACCCACACCTGTCTCCTGTCTCTGATCCCCACCTGTCTCCTGTCTCTGATCCCACACCTGTCTCCTGTCTCTGAACCCACACCTGTCTCAGAACCCACACCTGTCTCCTGTCTCTGATCCCACACCTGTCTCCTGTCTCTGATCCACACCTGTCTCCTGACTCTGAACCCACACCTGCCTCAGAACCCACACCTGTTCTCCTGTCCTCTGAACCCACACCTGTCTCCTGGCCTGAACCCCACACCTTGTCTCCTGAACCCACACCTGTCTCCTGACTCAGAACACACACCTGTCTCCTTACTCAGAACGCACACCTGTCTCCTGACTCTGAACCCAACACCCTTGTCTCCTGACTCAGAACCCACACCTGTCCTCCTGGCTCAGAACCCACACCTGTCTCCTGACTCTGAACCCACACCTGTCTCCTGACTCTGAACCCACACCTGTCTCCTGACTCAGAACCCACACTTGTCTCCTGGCTCAGAACCCATACCTGTCTCCTGACTCTGAACCCACACCTGCCTCCTGACTCAGAACCCACACCTGTCTCCTGACTCAGAACCCACTCCTGCCTCCTGACTCTGAAACCCACACCTGTCTCCTGAACCCACACCTGTCTCCTGACTCAGAACCCACTCCTGCCTCCTGACTCTGATCCCACACCTGTCTCCTGACTCAGAACGCACACCTGTCTCCTGACTCTGAACCCACACCTGTCTCCTGACTCTGAACCCACACCTGTCTCCTGATTCTGAACCCACACCTGCCTCCTGTCTCTGATCCCACACCTGTCTCCTGTCTCTGAACCCACACCTGTCTCCTGAACCCACACCTGTCTCCTGACTCAGAACACACACCTGTCTCCTGACTCAGAACGCACACCTGTCTCCTGACTCAGAACCCACACCTGTCTCCTGACTCAGAACGCCACACCTGTCTCCTGACTCAGAACGCACACCTGTCTCCTGACTCAGAACCCACACCTGTCTCCTGACTCAGAACCCACACCTGTCTCCTGACTCAGAACGCACACCTGTCTCCTGACTCAGTATCCACACCTGTCTCCTGAACCCACACCTGTCTCCTGACTCTGAACCCACACTTGATTCCTGACTCTAAACCCACACCTGCCTCCTGACTCAGAACCCACACATGTCTCCTGACTCTGAACCCACACCTGTCTCCTGATTCTGAACCCACACCTGCCTCCTGAATCAGAACCCACCCCTGTTCTCCTGACTCTGAACCCACACCTGTATCCTGACTCTGAACCCACACCTGTCTCCTGACTCAGTATCCACACCTGTCTCCTGTCTCTGATCCCACACCTGTCTCCTGTCTCTGAACCCACACCTGTCTCCTGAATCTGAACCCACACCTGTCTCCTGACTCAGAAACCACACCTGTCTTCTGACTCTGAACCCACACCTGTCTCCTGTCTCTGATCCCACACCTGTCTCCTGTCTCTGAACCCACACCTGTCTCCTGACTCTGAACCCACACCTGTCACCTGACTCTGAACCCACACCTGTCTCCTGATTCTGAACCCACACCTGTTTCCTGACTCAGTACCCACACCTGTCTCCTGGCTCAGAACCCACACCTGTCTCTGACTCTGAACCCACACCTGTCTCCTGTCTCTGAACCCACACCTGTCTCCTGAATCTGAACCCACACCTGTCTCCTGTCTCTGAACCCACACCTGTCTCCTGACTCAGAACCCACACCTGTCTCCTGTCTCTGATCCCACACCTGTCTCCTGTCTCTGAATCCACACCTGTCTCCTGTCTCTGATCCCATACCTGTCTCCTGACTCTGAACCCACACCTGTCTCCTGTCTCTGAACCCACACCTGTCTAAAGACTCAGAACCTACACCTGTCTCCTGGCTCAGAACCCACACCTGTCTCCTGGCTCAGAACCCACACCTGTCTCCTGTCTCTGATCCCACACCTGTCTCCTGTCTCTGATCCCACACCTGTCTCCTGTCTCTGAACCCACACCTGTCTCAGAACCCACACCTGTCTCCTGTCTCTGATCCCACACCTGTCTCCTGTCTCTGATCCCACACCTGTCTCCTGACTCTGAACCCACACCTGCCTCAGAACCCACACCTGTCTCCTGTCTCTGAACCCACACCTGTCTCCTGCTCTGAACCCACACCTGTCTCCTGAACCCACACCTGTCTCCTGACTCAGAACACACACCTGTCTCCTTACTCAGAACGCACACCTGTCTCCTGACTCAGAACCCACACCTGTCTCCTGACTCAGAACGCACACCTGTCTCCTGACTCTGAACCCACACCTGTATCCTGAACTCTGAACCCACACCTGTCTCCTGACTCAGTATCCACACCTGTCTCCTGTCTCTGATCCCAACCTGTCTCCTGTCTCTGAACCCACACCTGTCTCCTGAATCTGAACCCACACCTTCTCCTGACTCAGAAACCACACCTGTCTTCTGACTCTGGGAACCCACACCTGTCTCCTGTCTCTGATCCCACACCTGTCTCCTGTCTCTGAACCCACCTGTCTCCTGACTCTGAACCCACACCTGTCAACCTGACTCTGAACCCACACCTGTCTCCTGATTCTGAACCCACACCGTTTCCTGACTCAGTACCCACACCTGTCTCCTGGCTCAGAACCCACACCTGTCTCCTGACTCTGAACCCACACCTGTCTCCTGTCTCTGAACCCACACCTGTCTCCTGATCTGAACCCACACCTGTCTCCTGTCTCTGAACCCACACCTGTCTCCTGACTCAGAACCCACACCTGTCTCCTGACTCTGAACCCACACCTGTCTCCTGACTCTGAACCCACACCTGTCTCCTGTCTCTGAACCCACACCTGTCTCCTGACTCTGAACCCACACCTGTCTCCTGACTCTGAACCCACACCTGTCTCCTGACTCAGAACCCACACCTGTCTCCTGACTCAGAACCCACACCTGTCTCCTGACTCAGAACCCACACCTGTCTCCTGACTCTGAACCCACACCTGTCTCCTGTCTCTGAACCCACACCTGTCTCCTGACTCTGAACCCACACCTGTCTCAGAACCCACACCTGTCTCCTGACTCTGAACCCACACCTGTCTCCTGACTCTGAACCCACACCTGTCTCCTGACTCTGAACCCACACCTGCCTCAGAACCCACACCTGTCTCCTGTCTCTGAACCCACACCTGTCTCCTGACTCTGAACCCACACCTGTCTCCTGAACCCACACCTGTCTCCTGACTCAGAACACACACCTGTCTCCTTACTCAGAACGCACACCTGTCTCCTGACTCAGAACCCACACCTGTCTCCTGACTCAGAACGCACACCTGTCTCCTGACTCAGAACGCACACCTGTCTCCTGACTCAGAACCAACACCTGTCTCCTGACTCAGAACCCACACCTGTCTACTGACTCAGAATGCACACCTGTCTCCTGACTCAGTATCCACACCTGTCTCCTGAACCCACACCTGTCTCCTGACTCTGAACCCACACTTGCCTCCTGACCTCTAAACCCACACCTGCCTCCTGACTCAGAACCCACACCTGTCTCCTGACTCAGAACCCACTCCTGCCTCCTGACTCTGATCCCACACCTGTCTCCTGACTCAGAACTCACACCTGTCTCCTGACTCTGAACCCACTCCTGCCTCCTGACTCTGATCCCACACCTGTCTCCTGACTCAGAACGCACACCTGTCTCCTGACTCTGAACCCACACCTGTCTCCTGACTCTGAACCCACACCTGTCTCCTGATTCTGAACCCACACCTGCCTCCTGTCTCTGATCCCACACCTGTCTCCTGTCTCTGAACCCACACCTGTCTCCTGAACCCACACCTGTCTCCTGACTCAGAACACACACCTGTCTCCTGACTCAGAACGCACACCTGTCTCCTGACTCAGAACCCACACCTGTCTCCTGACTCTAAACCCACACCTGCCTCCTGACTCTGAACCCACACCTGTCTCCTGACTCTGAACCCACACCTGTATCCTGACTCTGAACCCACACCTGTCTCCTGACTCAGTATCCACACCTGTCTCCTGTCTCTGATCCCACACCTGTCTCCTGTCTCTGAACCCACACCTGTCTCCTGAATCTGAACCCACACCTGTCTCCTGACTCAGAACCCACACCTGTCTTCTGACTCTGAACCCACACCTGTCTCCTGACTCTGAACCCACACCTGTCTCCTGACTCAGAACCCACACCTGTCTCCTGGCTCAGAACCCACACCTGTCTCCTGACTCTGAACCCACACCTGTCTCCTGACTCTGAACCCACACCTGGCTCCTGACTCAGAACCCACACTTGTCTCCTGGCTCAGAACCCATACCTGTCTCCTGACTCTGAACCCACACCTGCCTCCTGACTCAGAACCCACACCTGTCTCCTGACTCAGAACCCACTCCTGCCTCCTGACTCTGAACCCACACCTGTCTCCTGAACCCACACCTGTCTCCTGACTCAGAACCCACTCCTGCCTCCTGACTCTGATCCCACACCTGTCTCCTGACTCAGAACGCACACCTGTCTCCTGACTCTGAACCCACACCTGTCTCCTGACTCTGAACCCACACCTGTCTCCTGATTCTGAACCCACACCTGCCTCCTGTCTCTGATCCCACACCTGTCTCCTGTCTCTGAACCCACACCTGTCTCCTGAACCCACACCTGTCTCCTGACTCAGAACACACACCTGTCTCCTGACTCAGAACGCACACCTGTCTCCTGACTCAGAACCCACACCTGTCTCCTGACTCAGAACGCACACCTGTCTCCTGACTCAGAACGCACACCTGTCTCCTGACTCAGAACCCACACCTGTCTCCTGACTCAGAACCCACACCTGTCTCCTGACTCAGAACGCACACCTGTCTCCTGACTCAGTATCCACACCTGTCTCCTGAACCCACACCTGTCTCCTGACTCTGAACCCACACTTGATTCCTGACTCTAAACCCACACCTGCCTCCTGACTCAGAACCCACACATGTCTCCTGACTCTGAACCCACACCTGTCTCCTGATTCTGAACCCACACCTGCCTCCTGAATCAGAACCCACACCTGTCTCCTGACTCTGAACCCACACCTGTATCCTGACTCTGAACCCACACCTGTCTCCTGACTCAGTATCCACACCTGTCTCCTGTCTCTGATCCCATACCTGTCTCCTGTCTCTGAACCCACACCTGTCTCCTGAATCTGAACCCACACCTGTCTCCTGACTCAGAACCCACACCTGTCTTCTGACTCTGAACCCACACCTGTCTCCTGTCTCTGATCCCACACCTGTCTCCTGTCTCTGAACCCACACCTGTCTCCTGACTCTGAACCCACACCTGTCACCGGACTCTGAACCCACACCTGTCTCCTGATTCTGAACCCACACCTGTTTCCTGACTCAGTACCCACACCTGTCTCCTGGCTCAGAACCCACACCTGTCTCCTGACTCTGAACCCACACCTGTCTCCTGTCTCTGAACCCACACCTGTCTCCTGAATCTGAACCCACACCTGTCTCCTGTCTCTGAACCCACACCTGTCTCCTGACTCAGAACCCACACCTGTCTCCTGTCTCTGATCCCACACCTGTCTCCTGTCTCTGAACCCACACCTGTCTCCTGTCTCTGATCCCATACCTGTCTCCTGACTCTGAACCCACACCTGTCTCCTGTCTCTGAACCCACACCTGTCTAAAGACTCAGAACCCACACCTGTCTCCTGGCTCAGAACCCACACCTGTCTCCTGGCTCAGAACCCACACCTGCCTCCTGTCTCTGATCCCACACCTGTCTCCTGTCTCTGATCCCACACCTGTCTCCTGTCTCTGAACCCACACCTGTCTCCTGAATCTGAACCCACACCTGTCTCCTGACTCTGAACCCACACCTGTCTCCTGTCTCTGAACCCACACCTGTCTCCTGACTCAGAACCCACACCTGTCTCCTGGCTCAGAACCCACACCTGTCTCCTGTCTCTGATCCCACACCTTTCTCCTGTCTCTGATCCCACACCTGTCTCCTGTCTCTGAACTCACACCTGTCTCCTGAATCTGAACCCACACCTGTCTCCTGACTCTGAACCCACACCTGTCTCCTGACTCTGAACCCACACCTGTCTCCTGACTCTGAACCCACACCTGTCTCCTGACTCAGAACCCACACCTGTCTCCTGGATCAGAACCCATACCTGTCTCCTGACTCTGAACCCACACCTGCCTCCTGACTCTGAACCCACACCCGCCTCCTGACTCAGAACCCACACCTGTCTCCTGACTCTGAACACACACATGTCTCATGACTCTGAACCCACACTTTCCTCCTGACTCTGAACCCACAGCTGTCTCCTGACTCAGAACCCACTCCTGTCTCCTGCCTCAGAACCCACACCTGTCTCCTGACTCTGAACCTACACCTGCCTCAGAACCCACACCTGTCTCCTGACTCAGAACGCACACCTGTCTCCTGACTCAGAACCCACACCTGTCTCCTGACTCAGAACCCACACCTGTCTCCTGACTCAGAACGCACACCTGTCTCCTGACTCAGTATCCACACCTGTCTCCTGAACCCACACCTGTCTCCTGACTCTGAACCCACACTTGATTCCTGACTCTAAACCCACACCTGCCTCCTGACTCAGAACCCACACATGTCTCCTGACTCTGAACCCACACCTGTCTCCTGATTCTGAACCCACACCTGCCTCCTGAATCAGAACCCACACCTGTCTCCTGACTCTGAACCCACACCTGTATCCTGACTCTGAACCCACACCTGTCTCCTGACTCAGTATCCACACCTGTCTCCTGTCTCTGATCCCATACCTGTCTCCTGTCTCTGAACCCACACCTGTCTCCTGAATCTGAACCCACACCTGTCTCCTGACTCAGAACCCACACCTGTCTTCTGACTCTGAACCCACACCTGTCTCCTGTCTCTGATCCCACACCTGTCTCCTGTCTCTGAACCCACACCTGTCTCCTGACTCTGAACCCACACCTGTCACCGGACTCTGAACCCACACCTGTCTCCTGATTCTGAACCCACACCTGTTTCCTGACTCAGTACCCACACCTGTCTCCTGGCTCAGAACCCACACCTGTCTCCTGACTCTGAACCCACACCTGTCTCCTGTCTCTGAACCCACACCTGTCTCCTGAATCTGAACCCACACCTGTCTCCTGTCTCTGAACCCACACCTGTCTCCTGACTCAGAACCCACACCTGTCTCCTGTCTCTGATCCCACACCTGTCTCCTGTCTCTGAACCCACACCTGTCTCCTGTCTCTGATCCCATACCTGTCTCCTGACTCTGAACCCACACCTGTCTCCTGTCTCTGAACCCACACCTGTCTAAAGACTCAGAACCCACACCTGTCTCCTGGCTCAGAACCCACACCTGTCTCCTGGCTCAGAACCCACACCTGCCTCCTGTCTCTGATCCCACACCTGTCTCCTGTCTCTGATCCCACACCTGTCTCCTGTCTCTGAACCCACACCTGTCTCCTGAATCTGAACCCACACCTGTCTCCTGACTCTGAACCCACACCTGTCTCCTGTCTCTGAACCCACACCTGTCTCCTGACTCAGAACCCACACCTGTCTCCTGGCTCAGAACCCACACCTGTCTCCTGTCTCTGATCCCACACCTTTCTCCTGTCTCTGATCCCACACCTGTCTCCTGTCTCTGAACTCACACCTGTCTCCTGAATCTGAACCCACACCTGTCTCCTGACTCTGAACCCACACCTGTCTCCTGACTCTGAACCCACACCTGTCTCCTGACTCTGAACCCACACCTGTCTCCTGACTCAGAACCCACACCTGTCTCCTGGATCAGAACCCATACCTGTCTCCTGACTCTGAACCCACACCTGCCTCCTGACTCTGAACCCACACCCGCCTCCTGACTCAGAACCCACACCTGTCTCCTGACTCTGAACACACACATGTCTCATGACTCTGAACCCACACTTTCCTCCTGACTCTGAACCCACAGCTGTCTCCTGACTCAGAACCCACTCCTGTCTCCTGCCTCAGAACCCACACCTGTCTCCTGACTCTGAACCTACACCTGCCTCAGAACCCACACCTGTCTCCTGTCTCTGAACCCACACCTGTCTCCTGGCTCTGAACCCACACCTGTCTCCTGAACCCACACCTGTCTCCTGACTCAGAACACACACCTGTCTCCTTACTCAGAACGCACACCTGTCTCCTGACTCAGAACCCACACCTGTCTCCTGACTCAGAACGCACACCTGTCTCCTGACTCAGAACGCACACCTGTCTCCTGACTCAGAACCAACACCTGTCTCCTGACTCAGAACCCACACCTGTCTCCTGACTCAGAACGCACACCTGTCTCCTGACTCAGTATCCACACCTGTCTCCTGAACCCACACCTGTCTCCTGACTCTGAACCCACACTTGCCTCCTGACTCTAAACCCACACCTGCCTCCTGACTCAGAACCCACACATGCCTCCTGACTCTGAACCCACACCTGTCTCCTGATTCTGAACCCACACCTGCCTCCTGAATCAGAACCCACACCTGTCTGCTGACTCAGAACCCACTCCTGCCTCCTGACTCTGATCCCACACCTGTCTCCTGACTCAGAACTCACACCTGTCTCCTGACTCTGAACCCACTCCTGCCTCCTGACTCTGATCCCACACCTGTCTCCTGACTCAGAACGCACACCTGTCTCCTGACTCTGAACCCACACCTGTCTCCTGACTCTGAACCCACACCTGTCTCCTGATTCTGAACCCACACCTGCCTCCTGTCTCTGATCCCACACCTGTCTCCTGTCTCTGAACCCACACCTGTCTCCTGAACCCACACCTGTCTCCTGACTCAGAACACACACCTGTCTCCTGACTCAGAACGCACACCTGTCTCCTGACTCAGAACCCACACCTGTCTCCTGACTCAGAACGCACACCTGTCTCCTGACTCAGAACGCACACCTGTCTCCTGACTCAGAACCCACACCTGTCTCCTGACTCAGAACCCACACCTGTCTCCTGACTCAGAACGCACACCTGTCTCCTGACTCAGTATCCACACCTGTCTCCTGAACCCACACCTGTCTCCTGACTCTGAACCCACACTTGATTCCTGACTCTAAACCCACACCTGCCTCCTGACTCAGAACCCACACATGTCTCCTGACTCTGAACCCACACCTGTCTCCTGATTCTGAACCCACACCTGCCTCCTGAATCAGAACCCACACCTGTCTCCTGACTCTGAACCCACACCTGTATCCTGACTCTGAACCCACACCTGTCTCCTGACTCAGTATCCACACCTGTCTCCTGTCTCTGATCCCACACCTGTCTCCTGTCTCTGAACCCACACCTGTCTCCTGAATCTGAACCCACACCTGTCTCCTGACTCAGAACCCACACCTGTCTTCTGACTCTGAACCCACACCTGTCTCCTGACTCTGAACCCACACCTGTCTCCTGACTCAGAACCCACACCTGTCTCCTGGCTCAGAACCCACACCTGTCTCCTGACTCTGAACCCACACCTGTCTCCTGACTCTGAACCCACACCTGTCTCCTGACTCAGAACCCACACTTGTCTCCTGGCTCAGAACCCATACCTGTCTCCTGACTCTGAACCCACACCTGCCTCCTGACTCAGAACCCACACCTGTCTCCTGACTCAGAACCCACTCCTGCCTCCTGACTCTGAACCCACACCTGTCTCCTGAACCCACACCTGTCTCCTGACTCAGAACCCACTCCTGCCTCCTGACTCTGATCCCACACCTGTCTCCTGACTCAGAACGCACACCTGTCTCCTGACTCTGAACCCACACCTGTCTCCTGACTCTGAACCCACACCTGCCTCCTGATTCTGAACCCACACCTGCCTCCTGTCTCTGATCCCACACCTGTCTCCTGTCTCTGAACCCACACCTGTCTCCTGAACCCACACCTGTCTCCTGACTCAGAACACACACCTGTCTCCTGACTCAGAACGCACACCTGTCTCCTGACTCAGAACCCACACCTGTCTCCTGACTCAGAACGCACACCTGTCTCCTGACTCAGAACGCACACCTGTCTCCTGACTCAGAACCCACACCTGTCTCCTGACTCAGAACCCACACCTGTCTCCTGACTCAGAACGCACACCTGTCTCCTGACTCAGTATCCACACCTGTCTCCTGAACCCACACCTGTCTCCTGACTCTGAACCCACACTTGATTCCTGACTCTAAACCCACACCTGCCTCCTGACTCAGAACCCACACATGTCTCCTGACTCTGAACCCACACCTGTCTCCTGATTCTGAACCCACACCTGCCTCCTGAATCAGAACCCACACCTGTCTCCTGACTCTGAACCCACACCTGTATCCTGACTCTGAACCCACACCTGTCTCCTGACTCAGTATCCACACCTGTCTCCTGTCTCTGATCCCACACCTGTCTCCTGTCTCTGAACCCACACCTGTCTCCTGAATCTGAACCCACACCTGTCTCCTGACTCAGAACCCACACCTGTCTTCTGACTCTGAACCCACACCTGTCTCCTGACTCTGAACCCACACCTGTCTCCTGACTCAGAACCCACACCTGTCTCCTGGCTCAGAACCCACACCTGTCTCCTGACTCTGAACCCACACCTGTCTCCTGACTCTGAACCCACACCTGTCTCCTGACTCAGAACCCACACCTGTCTCCTGTCTCTGATCCCACACCTGTCTCCTGTCTCTGAACCCACACCTGTCTCCTGAATCTGAACCCACACCTGTCTCCTGACTCAGAACCCACACCTGTCTTCTGACTCTGAACCCACACCTGTCTCCTGACTCTGAACCCACACCTGTCTCCTGACTCAGAACCCACACCTGTCTCCTGGCTCAGAACCCACACCTGTCTCCTGACTCTGAACCCACACCTGCCTCCTGACTCAGAACCCACACCTGTCTCCTGACTCAGAACCCACTCCTGCCTCCTGACTCTGAACCCACACCTGTCTCCTGAACCCACACCTGTCTCCTGACTCAGAACCCACTCCTGCCTCCTGACTCTGATCCCACACCTGTCTCCTGACTCAGAACGCACACCTGTCTCCTGACTCTGAACCCACACCTGTCTCCTGACTCTGAACCCACACCTGCCTCCTGATTCTGAACCCACACCTGCCTCCTGTCTCTGATCCCACACCTGTCTCCTGTCTCTGAACCCACACCTGTCTCCTGAACCCACACCTGTCTCCTGACTCAGAACACACACCTGTCTCCTGACTCAGAACGCACACCTGTCTCCTGACTCAGAACCCACACCTGTCTCCTGACTCAGAACGCACACCTGTCTCCTGACTCAGAACGCACACCTGTCTCCTGACTCAGAACCCACACCTGTCTCCTGACTCAGAACCCACACCTGTCTCCTGACTCAGAACGCACACCTGTCTCCTGACTCAGTATCCACACCTGTCTCCTGAACCCACACCTGTCTCCTGACTCTGAACCCACACTTGATTCCTGACTCTAAACCCACACCTGCCTCCTGACTCAGAACCCACACATGTCTCCTGACTCTGAACCCACACCTGTCTCCTGATTCTGAACCCACACCTGCCTCCTGAATCAGAACCCACACCTGTCTCCTGACTCTGAACCCACACCTGTATCCTGACTCTGAACCCACACCTGTCTCCTGACTCAGTATCCACACCTGTCTCCTGTCTCTGATCCCACACCTGTCTCCTGTCTCTGAACCCACACCTGTCTCCTGAATCTGAACCCACACCTGTCTCCTGACTCAGAACCCACACCTGTCTTCTGACTCTGAACCCACACCTGTCTCCTGACTCTGAACCCACACCTGTCTCCTGACTCAGAACCCACACCTGTCTCCTGGCTCAGAACCCACACCTGTCTCCTGACTCTGAACCCACACCTGTCTCCTGACTCTGAACCCACACCTGTCTCCTGACTCAGAACCCACACCTGTCTCCTGACTCAGAACCCACACCTGTCTCCTGACTCAGAACGCACACCTGTCTCCTGACTCAGTATCCACACCTGTCTCCTGAACCCACACCTGTCTCCTGACTCTGAACCCACACTTGATTCCTGACTCTAAACCCACACCTGCCTCCTGACTCAGAACCCACACATGTCTCCTGACTCTGAACCCACACCTGTCTCCTGATTCTGAACCCACACCTGCCTCCTGAATCAGAACCCACACCTGTCTCCTGACTCTGAACCCACACCTGTATCCTGACTCTGAACCCACACCTGTCTCCTGACTCAGTATCCACACCTGTCTCCTGTCTCTGATTCCATACCTGTCTCCTGTCTCTGAACCCACACCTGTCTCCTGAATCTGAACCCACACCTGTCTCCTGACTCAGAACCCACACCTGTCTTCTGACTCTGAACCCACACCTGTCTCCTGTCTCTGATCCCACACCTGTCTCCTGTCTCTGAACCCACACCTGTCTCCTGACTCTGAACCCACACCTGTCACCTGACTCTGAACCCACACCTGTCTCCTGATTCTGAACCCACACCTGTTTCCTGACTCAGTACCCACACCTGTCTCCTGGCTCAGAACCCACACCTGTCTCCTGACTCTGAACCCACACCTGTCTCCTGTCTCTGAACCCACACCTGTCTCCTGAATCTGAACCCACACCTGTCTCCTGTCTCTGAACCCACACCTGTCTCCTGACTCAGAACCCACACCTGTCTCCTGTCTCTGATCCCACACCTGTCTCCTGTCTCTGAACCCACACCTGTCTCCTGTCTCTGATCCCATACCTGTCTCCTGACTCTGAACCCACACCTGTCTCCTGTCTCTGAACCCACACCTGTCTAAAGACTCAGAACCCACACCTGTCTCCTGGCTCAGAACCCACACCTGTCTCCTGGCTCAGAACCCACACCTGCCTCCTGTCTCTGATCCCACACCTGTCTCCTGTCTCTGATCCCACACCTGTCTCCTGTCTCTGAACCCACACCTGTCTCCTGAATCTGAACCCACACCTGTCTCCTGACTCTGAACCCACACCTGTCTCCTGTCTCTGAACCCACACCTGTCTCCTGACTCAGAACCCACACCTGTCTCCTGGCTCAGAACCCACACCTGTCTCCTGTCTCTGATCCCACACCTTTCTCCTGTCTCTGATCCCACACCTGTCTCCTGTCTCTGAACTCACACCTGTCTCCTGAATCTGAACCCACACCTGTCTCCTGACTCTGAACCCACACCTGTCTCCTGACTCTGAACCCACACCTGTCTCCTGACTCTGAACCCACACCTGTCTCCTGACTCAGAACCCACACCTGTCTCCTGGATCAGAACCCATACCTGTCTCCTGACTCTGAACCCACACCTGCCTCCTGACTCTGAACCCACACCCGCCTCCTGACTCAGAACCCACACCTGTCTCCTGACTCTGAACACACACATGTCTCATGACTCTGAACCCACACTTTCCTCCTGACTCTGAACCCACAGCTGTCTCCTGACTCAGAACCCACTCCTGTCTCCTGCCTCAGAACCCACACCTGTCTCCTGACTCTGAACCTACACCTGCCTCAGAACCCACACCTGTCTCCTGTCTCTGAACCCACACCTGTCTCCTGGCTCTGAACCCACACCTGTCTCCTGAACCCACACCTGTCTCCTGACTCAGAACACACACCTGTCTCCTTACTCAGAACGCACACCTGTCTCCTGACTCAGAACCCACACCTGTCTCCTGACTCAGAACGCACACCTGTCTCCTGACTCAGAACGCACACCTGTCTCCTGACTCAGAACCAACACCTGTCTCCTGACTCAGAACCCACACCTGTCTCCTGACTCAGAACGCACACCTGTCTCCTGACTCAGTATCCACACCTGTCTCCTGAACCCACACCTGTCTCCTGACTCTGAACCCACACTTGCCTCCTGACTCTAAACCCACACCTGCCTCCTGACTCAGAACCCACACATGCCTCCTGACTCTGAACCCACACCTGTCTCCTGATTCTGAACCCACACCTGCCTCCTGAATCAGAACCCACACCTGTCTGCTGACTCAGAACCCACTCCTGCCTCCTGACTCTGATCCCACACCTGTCTCCTGACTCAGAACTCACACCTGTCTCCTGACTCTGAACCCACTCCTGCCTCCTGACTCTGATCCCACACCTGTCTCCTGACTCAGAACGCACACCTGTCTCCTGACTCTGAACCCACACCTGTCTCCTGACTCTGAACCCACACCTGTCTCCTGATTCTGAACCCACACCTGCCTCCTGTCTCTGATCCCACACCTGTCTCCTGTCTCTGAACCCACACCTGTCTCCTGAACCCACACCTGTCTCCTGACTCAGAACACACACCTGTCTCCTGACTCAGAACGCACACCTGTCTCCTGACTCAGAACCCACACCTGTCTCCTGACTCAGAACGCACACCTGTCTCCTGACTCAGAACGCACACCTGTCTCCTGACTCAGAACCCACACCTGTCTCCTGACTCAGAACCCACACCTGTCTCCTGACTCAGAACGCACACCTGTCTCCTGACTCAGTATCCACACCTGTCTCCTGAACCCACACCTGTCTCCTGACTCTGAACCCACACTTGATTCCTGACTCTAAACCCACACCTGCCTCCTGACTCAGAACCCACACATGTCTCCTGACTCTGAACCCACACCTGTCTCCTGATTCTGAACCCACACCTGCCTCCTGAATCAGAACCCACACCTGTCTCCTGACTCTGAACCCACACCTGTATCCTGACTCTGAACCCACACCTGTCTCCTGACTCAGTATCCACACCTGTCTCCTGTCTCTGATCCCACACCTGTCTCCTGTCTCTGAACCCACACCTGTCTCCTGAATCTGAACCCACACCTGTCTCCTGACTCAGAACCCACACCTGTCTTCTGACTCTGAACCCACACCTGTCTCCTGACTCTGAACCCACACCTGTCTCCTGACTCAGAACCCACACCTGTCTCCTGGCTCAGAACCCACACCTGTCTCCTGACTCTGAACCCACACCTGTCTCCTGACTCTGAACCCACACCTGTCTCCTGACTCAGAACCCACACTTGTCTCCTGGCTCAGAACCCATACCTGTCTCCTGACTCTGAACCCACACCTGCCTCCTGACTCAGAACCCACACCTGTCTCCTGACTCAGAACCCACTCCTGCCTCCTGACTCTGAACCCACACCTGTCTCCTGAACCCACACCTGTCTCCTGACTCAGAACCCACTCCTGCCTCCTGACTCTGATCCCACACCTGTCTCCTGACTCAGAACGCACACCTGTCTCCTGACTCTGAACCCACACCTGTCTCCTGACTCTGAACCCACACCTGTCTCCTGATTCTGAACCCACACCTGCCTCCTGTCTCTGATCCCACACCTGTCTCCTGTCTCTGAACCCACACCTGTCTCCTGAACCCACACCTGTCTCCTGACTCAGAACACACACCTGTCTCCTGACTCAGAACGCACACCTGTCTCCTGACTCAGAACCCACACCTGTCTCCTGACTCAGAACGCACACCTGTCTCCTGACTCAGAACGCACACCTGTCTCCTGACTCAGAACCCACACCTGTCTCCTGACTCAGAACCCACACCTGTCTCCTGACTCAGAACGCACACCTGTCTCCTGACTCAGTATCCACACCTGTCTCCTGAACCCACACCTGTCTCCTGACTCTGAACCCACACTTGATTCCTGACTCTAAACCCACACCTGCCTCCTGACTCAGAACCCACACATGTCTCCTGACTCTGAACCCACACCTGTCTCCTGATTCTGAACCCACACCTGCCTCCTGAATCAGAACCCACACCTGTCTCCTGACTCTGAACCCACACCTGTATCCTGACTCTGAACCCACACCTGTCTCCTGACTCAGTATCCACACCTGTCTCCTGTCTCTGATCCCACACCTGTCTCCTGTCTCTGAACCCACACCTGTCTCCTGAATCTGAACCCACACCTGTCTCCTGACTCAGAACCCACACCTGTCTTCTGACTCTGAACCCACACCTGTCTCCTGACTCTGAACCCACACCTGTCTCCTGACTCAGAACCCACACCTGTCTCCTGGCTCAGAACCCACACCTGTCTCCTGACTCTGAACCCACACCTGTCTCCTGACTCTGAACCCACACCTGTCTCCTGACTCAGAACCCACACTTGTCTCCTGGCTCAGAACCCATACCTGTCTCCTGACTCTGAACCCACACCTGCCTCCTGACTCAGAACCCACACCTGTCTCCTGACTCAGAACCCACTCCTGCCTCCTGACTCTGAACCCACACCTGTCTCCTGAACCCACACCTGTCTCCTGACTCAGAACACACACCTGTCTCCTGACTCAGAACCCACACCTGTCTCCTGGCTCAGAACCCATACCTGTCTCCTGACTCTGAACCCACACCTGCCTCCTGACTCTGAACCCACACCTGTCTCCTGACTCAGAACCCACACCTGTCTCCTGACTCAGTATCCACACCTGTCTCCTGAACCCACACCTGTCTCCTGACTCAGAACCCACACCTGCCTCCTGACTCAGAACCCACACCTGCCTCCTGACTCAGAACCCACACCTGTCTCCTGACTCTGAACCCACACCTGTCTCCTGTCTCTGAACCCACACCTGTCTCCTGACTCTGAACCCACACCTGTCTCCTGACTCTGAACCCACACCTGTCTCCTGACTCTGAACCCACACCTGTCTCCTGACTCAGAACCCACACTTGTCTCCTGGCTCAGAACCCACACCTGTCTCCTGACTCAGAACCCACTCCTGCCTCCGGACTCTGATCCCACACCTGTCTCCTGACTCATAACGCACACCTGTCTCCTGACTCTGAACCCACTCCTGCCTCCTGACTCTGATCCCACACCTGTCTCCTGACTCAGAACGCACACCTGTCTCCTGACTCTGAACCCACACCTGTCTCCTGACTCTGAACCCACACCTGTCTCCTGATTCTGAACCCACACCTGCCTCCTGTCTCTGATCCCACACCTGTCTCCTGTCTCTGAACCCACACCTGTCTCCTGAACCCACACCTGTCTCCTGACTCAGAACACACACTCAGTATCCACACCTGTCTCCTGTCTCTGATCCCACACCTGTCTCCTGGCTCAGAACCCACACCTGTCTCCTGACTCTGAACCCACACCTGTCTCCTGACTCTGAACCCACACCTGTCTCCTGACTCAGAACCCACACTTGTCTCCTGGCTCAGAACCCATACCTGTCTCCTGACTCTGAACCCACACCTGCCTCCTGACTCAGAACCCACACCTGTCTCCTGACTCAGAACCCACTCCTGGCTCCTGACTCTGAACCCACACCTGTCTCCTGAACCCACACCTGTCTCCTGACTCAGAACACACACCTGTCTCCTGACTCAGAACCCACACCTGTCTCCTGGCTCAGAACCCATACCTGTCTCCTGACTCTGAACCCACACCTGCCTCCTGACTCTGAACCCACACCTGTCTCCTGACTCAGTATCCACACCTGTCTCCTGAACCCACACCTGTCTCCTGACTCAGAACCCACACCTGCCTCCTGACTCAGAACCCACACCTGCCTCCTGACTCAGAACCCACACCTGTCTCCTGACTCTGACCCACACCTGTCTCCTGACTCTGAACCCACAGCTGTCTCCTGACTCTGAACCCACACCTGTATCCTGACTCTGAACCCACACCTGTCTCCTGACTCAGTATCCACACCTGTCTCCTGTCTCTGATCCCACACCTGTCTCCTGTCTCTGAACCCACACCTGTCTCCTGAATCTGAACCCACACCTGTCTCCTGACTCAGAACCCACACCTGTCTTCTGACTCTGAACCCACACCTGTCTCCTGACTCTGAACCCACACCTGTCTCCTGACTCAGAACCCACACCTGTCTCCTGGCTCAGAACCCACACCTGTCTCCTGACTCTGAAACCACACCTGTCTCCTGACTCTGAACCCACACCTGTCTCCTGACTCAGAACCCACACTTGTCTCCTGGCTCAGAACCCATACCTGTCTCCTGACTCTGAACCCACACCTGCCTCCTGACTCAGAACCCACACCTGTCTCCTGACTCAGAACCCACTCCTGCCTCCTGACTCTGAACCCACACCTGTCTCCTGAACCCACACCTGTCTCCTGACTCAGAACCCACTCCTGCCTCCTGACTCTGATCCCACACCTGTCTCCTGACTCAGAACGCACACCTGTCTCCTGACTCTGAACCCACACCTGTCTCCTGACTCTGAACCCACACCTGTCTCCTGATTCTGAACCCACACCTGCCTCCTGTCTCTGATCCCACACCTGTCTCCTGTCTCTGAACCCACACCTGTCTCCTGAACCCACACCTGTCTCCTGACTCAGAACACACACCTGTCTCCTGTCTCTGAACCCACACCTGTCTCCTGAATCTGAACCCACACCTGTCTCCTGACTCAGAACCCACACCTGTCTTCTGACTCTGAACCCACACCTGTCTCCTGACTCTGAACCCACACCTGTCTCCTGACTCAGAACCCACACCTGTCTCCTGGCTCAGAACCCACACCTGTCTCCTGACTCTGAACCCACACCTGTCTCCTGACTCTGAACCCACACCTGTCTCCTGACTCAGAACCCACACTTGTCTCCTGGCTCAGAACCCATACCTGTCTCCTGACTCTGAACCCACACCTGCCTCCTGACTCAGAACCCACACCTGTCTCCTGACTCAGAACCCACTCCTGCCTCCTGACTCTGAACCCACACCTGTCTCCTGAACCCACACCTGTCTCCTGACTCAGAACACACACCTGTCTCCTGACTCAGAACCCACACCTGTCTCCTGGCTCAGAACCCATACCTGTCTCCTGACTCTGAACCCACACCTGCCTCCTGACTCTGAACCCACACCTGTCTCCTGACTCAGAACCCACACCTGTCTCCTGACTCAGTATCCACACCTGTCTCCTGAACCCACACCTGTCTCCTGACTCAGAACCCACACCTGCCTCCTGACTCAGAACCCACACCTGCCTCCTGACTCAGAACCCACACCTGTCTCCTGACTCTGAACCCACACCTGTCTCCTGACTCTGAACCCACAGCTGTCTCCTGACTCAGAACCCACACCTGCCTCCTGACTCAGAACCCACACCTGTCTCCTGACTCAGTATCCACACCTGTCTCCTGTCTCTGATCCCACACCTGTCTCCTGTCTCTGAACCCACACCTGTCTCCTGAATCTGAACCCACACCTGTCTCCTGACTCTGAACCCACACCTGTCTCCTGTCTCTGATCCCACACCTGTCTCCTGTCTCTGAACCCACACCTGCCTCCTGAATTTGAACCCACACCTGTCTCCTGACTCTGAACCCACACCTGTCTCCTGTCTCTGAACCCACACCTGTCTCCTGACTCTGAACCCACACCTGTCTCCTGACTCTGAACCCACACCTGTCTCCTGACTCTGAACCCACACCTGTCTCCTGACTCAGAACCCACACTTGTCTCCTGGCTCAGAACCCATACCTGTCTCCTGACTCTGAACCCACACCTGCCTCCTGACTCAGAACCCACACCTGTCTCCTGACTCAGAACCCACTCCTGCCTCCTGACTCTGAACCCACACCTGTCTCCTGAACCCACACCTGTCTCCTGACTCAGAACCCACTCCTGCCTCCTGACTCTGATCCCACACCTGTCTCCTGACTCAGAACGCACACCTGTCTCCTGACTCTGAACCCACACCTGTCTCCTGACTCTGAACCCACACCTGTCTCCTGATTCTGAACCCACACCTGCCTCCTGTCTCTGATCCCACACCTGTCTCCTGTCTCTGAACCCACACCTGTCTCCTGAACCCACACCTGTCTCCTGACTCAGAACACACACCTGTCTCCTGACTCAGAACGCACACCTGTCTCCTGACTCAGAACCCACACCTGTCTCCTGACTCAGAACGCACACCTGTCTCCTGACTCAGAACGCACACCTGTCTCCTGACTCAGAACCCACACCTGTCTCCTGACTCAGAACCCACACCTGTCTCCTGACTCAGAACGCACACCTGTCTCCTGACTCAGTATCCACACCTGTCTCCTGAACCCACACCTGTCTCCTGACTCTGAACCCACACTTGATTCCTGACTCTAAACCCACACCTGCCTCCTGACTCAGAACCCACACATGTCTCCTGACTCTGAACCCACACCTGTCTCCTGATTCTGAACCCACACCTGCCTCCTGAATCAGAACCCACACCTGTCTCCTGACTCTGAACCCACACCTGTATCCTGACTCTGAACCCACACCTGTCTCCTGACTCAGTATCCACACCTGTCTCCTGTCTCTGATCCCACACCTGTCTCCTGTCTCTGAACCCACACCTGTCTCCTGAATCTGAACCCACACCTGTCTCCTGACTCAGAACCCACACCTGTCTTCTGACTCTGAACCCACACCTGTCTCCTGACTCTGAACCCACACCTGTCTCCTGACTCAGAACCCACACCTGTCTCCTGGCTCAGAACCCACACCTGTCTCCTGACTCTGAACCCACACCTGTCTCCTGACTCTGAACCCACACCTGTCTCCTGACTCAGAACCCACACTTGTCTCCTGGCTCAGAACCCATACCTGTCTCCTGACTCTGAACCCACACCTGCCTCCTGACTCAGAACCCACACCTGTCTCCTGACTCAGAACCCACTCCTGCCTCCTGACTCTGAAACCCACACCTGTCTCCTGAACCCACACCTGTCTCCTGACTCAGAACACACACCTGTCTCCTGACTCAGAACCCACACCTGTCTCCTGGCTCAGAACCCATACCTGTCTCCTGACTCTGAACCCACACCTGCCTCCTGACTCTGAACCCACACCTGTCTCCTGACTCAGAACCCACACCTGTCTCCTGACTCAGTATCCACACCTGTCTCCTGAACCCACACCTGTCTCCTGACTCAGAACCCACACCTGCCTCCTGACTCAGAACCCACACCTGCCTCCTGACTCAGAACCCACACCTGTCTCCTGACTCTGAACCCACACCTGTCTCCTGACTCTGAACCCACAGCTGTCTCCTGACTCAGAACCCACACCTGCCTCCTGACTCAGACCCACACCTGTCTCCTGACTCAGTATCCACACCTGTCTCCTGTCTCCCTGCCACACCTGTCTCCTGTCTCTGAACCCACACCTGTCTCCTGAATCTGAACCCACACCTGTCTCCTGACTCTGAACCCACACCTGTCTCCTGTCTCTGATCCCACACCTGTCTCCTGTCTCTGAACCCACACCTGCCTCCTGAATTTTGAAACCCACACCTGTCTCCTGACTCTGAACCCACACCTGTCTCCTGTCTCTGAACCCACACCTGTCTCCTGACCTCTGAACCCACACCTGTCTCCTGATTCTGAACCCACACCTGCCTCCTGTCTCTGATCCCACACCTGTCTCCTGTCTCTGAACCCACACCTGTCTCCTGAACCCACACCTGTCTCCTGACTCAGAACACCACCTGTCTCCTGTCTCTGAACCCACACCTGTCTCCTGAATCTGAACCCACACCTGTCTCCTGACTCAGAACCCACACCTGTCTTCTGACTCTGAACCCACACCTGTCCCTGACTCTGAACCCACCCTGTCTCCTGACTCGAACCCACACTGTCTCCTGGCTCAGAACCCACACCTGTCTCCTGACTCTGAACCCACACCTGTCTCCTGAACTCTGAACCCACACCTGTCTCCTGACTCAGAACCCACACTTGTCTCCTGGCTCAGAACCCATACCTGTCTCCTGACTCTGAACCCACACCTGCCTCCTGACTCAGAACCACACCTGTCTCCTGACTCAGAACCCACTTCCTGCCTCCTGACTCTGAACCCACACCTGTCTCCTGAACCCACACCTGTCTCCTGACTCAGAACACACACCTGTCTCCTGACTCAGAACCCACACCTGTCTCCTGACTCAGAACCCACACCTGTCTCCTGACTCTGAACCCACACCTGTCTCCTGACTCTGAACCCACACCTGTCTCCTGACTCAGAACCCACACCTGTCTCCTGACTCAGAACCCACACCTGTCTCCTGAACCCACACCTGTCTCCTGACTCAGAACCCACACCTGTCTCCTGACTCAGAACCCACACCTGTCTCCTGACTCAGAACCCACACCTGTCTCCTGACTCTGAACCCACACCTGTCTCCTGACTCTGAACCCACACCTGTCTCCTGACTCAGAACCCACACCTGTCTCCTGACTCAGAACCCACACCTGTCTCCTGACTCAGAACCCACACCTGTCTCCTGACTCTGAACCCACACCTGTCTCCTGTCTCTGAACCCACACCTGTCTCCTGACTCTGAACCCACACCTGTCTCCTGACTCTGAACCCACACCTGTCTCCTGTCTCTGAACCCACACCTGTCTCCTGTCTCTGAACCCACACCTGTCTCCTGACTCTGAACCCACACCTGTCTCCTGACTCTGAACCCACACCTGTCTCCTGTCTCTGAACCCACACCTGTCTCCTGACTCTGAACCCACACCTGTCTCCTGACTCTGAACCCACACCTGTCTCCTGACTCTGAACCCACACCTGTCTCCTGACTCAGAACCCACACCTGTCTCCTGGCTCAGAACCCACACCTGTCTCCTGACTCTGAACCCACACCTGCCTCCTGACTCAGAACCCACACCTGTCTCCTGACTCAGAACCCACTCCTGCCTCCTGACTCTGAACCCACACCTGTCTCCTGAACCCACACCTGTCTCCTGACTCAGAACCCACTCCTGCCTCCTGACTCTGATCCCACACCTGTCTCCTGACTCAGAACGCACACCTGTCTCCTGACTCTGAACCCACACCTGTCTCCTGACTCTGAACCCACACCTGTCTCCTGATTCTGAACCCACACCTGCCTCCTGTCTCTGATCCCACACCTGTCTCCTGTCTCTGAACCCACACCTGTCTCCTGAACCCACACCTGTCTCCTGACTCAGAACCCACACCTGTCTCCTGACTCAGAACGCACACCTGTCTCCTGACTCAGAACCCACACCTGTCTCCTGACTCAGAACGCACACCTGTCTCCTGACTCAGAACCCACACCTGTCTCCTGACTCAGAACCCACACCTGTCTCCTGACTCAGAACCCACACCTGTCTCCTGACTCAGAACCCACACCTGTCTCCTGACTCAGTATCCACACCTGTCTCCTGAACCCACACCTGTCTCCTGACTCTGAACCCACACTTGATTCCTGACTCTAAACCCACACCTGCCTCCTGACTCAGAACCCACACCTGTCTCCTGACTCTGAACCCACACCTGTCTCCTGATTCTGAACCCACACCTGCCTCCTGAATCAGAACCCACACCTGTCTCCTGACTCTGAACCCACACCTGTATCCTGACTCTGAACCCACACCTGTCTCCTGACTCAGTATCCACACCTGTCTCCTGTCTCTGATCCCACACCTGTCTCCTGTCTCTGAACCCACACCTGTCTCCTGAATCTGAACCCACACCTGTCTCCTGACTCAGAACCCACACCTGTCTTCTGACTCTGAACCCACACCTGTCTCCTGACTCTGAACCCACACCTGTCTCCTGACTCAGAACCCACACCTGTCTCCTGGCTCAGAACCCACACCTGTCTCCTGACTCTGAACCCACACCTGTCTCCTGACTCTGAACCCACACCTGTCTCCTGACTCAGAACCCACACCTGTCTCCTGGCTCAGAACCCACACCTGTCTCCTGACTCTGAACCCACACCTGCCTCCTGACTCAGAACCCACACCTGTCTCCTGACTCAGAACCCACTCCTGCCTCCTGACTCTGAACCCACACCTGTCTCCTGAACCCACACCTGTCTCCTGACTCAGAACCCACACCTGTCTCCTGACTCAGAACCCACACCTGTCTCCTGGCTCAGAACCCACACCTGTCTCCTGACTCTGAACCCACACCTGTCTCCTGACTCTGAACCCACACCTGTCTCCTGACTCAGAACCCACACCTGTCTCCTGACTCAGAATCCACACCTGTCTCCTGAACCCACACCTGTCTCCTGACTCAGAACCCACACCTGCCTCCTGACTCAGAACCCACACCTGTCTCCTGACTCAGAACCCACACCTGTCTCCTGACTCTGAACCCACACCTGTCTCCTGACTCTGAACCCACACCTGTCTCCTGACTCAGAACCCACACCTGCCTCCTGACTCAGAACCCACACCTGTCTCCTGACTCAGAACCCACACCTGTCTCCTGTCTCTGAACCCACACCTGTCTCCTGTCTCTGAACCCACACCTGTCTCCTGACTCTGAACCCACACCTGTCTCCTGACTCTGAACCCACACCTGTCTCCTGTCTCTGATCCCACACCTGTCTCCTGTCTCTGAACCCACACCTGCCTCCTGACTCTGAACCCACACCTGTCTCCTGACTCTGAACCCACACCTGTCTCCTGTCTCTGAACCCACACCTGTCTCCTGACTCTGAACCCACACCTGTCTCCTGACTCTGAACCCACACCTGTCTCCTGACTCTGAACCCACACCTGTCTCCTGACTCAGAACCCACACCTGTCTCCTGACTCAGAACCCACACCTGTCTCCTGACTCTGAACCCACACCTGCCTCCTGACTCAGAACCCACACCTGTCTCCTGACTCAGAACCCACACCTGTCTCCTGACTCTGATCCCACACCTGTCTCCTGACTCAGAACCCACACCTGTCTCCTGACTCTGAACCCACACCTGTCTCCTGACTCTGAACCCACACCTGTCTCCTGACTCAGAACCCACACCTGTCTCCTGACTCTGAACCCACACCTGTCTCCTGACTCTGAACCCACACCTGTCTCCTGACTCTGAACCCACACCTGCCTCCTGTCTCTGAACCCACACCTGTCTCCTGTCTCTGAACCCACACCTGTCTCCTGAACCCACACCTGTCTCCTGACTCAGAACACACACTCAGTATCCACACCTGTCTCCTGTCTCTGATCCCACACCTGTCTCCTGACTCAGAACCCACACCTGTCTCCTGACTCTGAACCCACACCTGTCTCCTGACTCTGAACCCACACCTGTCTCCTGACTCAGAACCCACACCTGTCTCCTGACTCAGAACCCACACCTGTCTCCTGACTCTGAACCCACACCTGTCTCCTGACTCAGAACCCACACCTGTCTCCTGACTCAGAACCCACACCTGTCTCCTGACTCTGAACCCACACCTGTCTCCTGAACCCACACCTGTCTCCTGACTCAGAACCCACACCTGTCTCCTGACTCAGAACCCACACCTGTCTCCTGACTCTGAACCCACACCTGTCTCCTGACTCTGAACCCACACCTGTCTCCTGACTCAGTACCCACACCTGTCTCCTGAACCCACACCTGTCTCCTGACTCAGAACCCACACCTGTCTCCTGACTCAGAACCCACACCTGTCTCCTGACTCAGAACCCACACCTGTCTCCTGACTCTGAACCCACACCTGTCTCCTGACTCTGAACCCACACCTGTCTCCTGACTCAGAACCCACACCTGTCTCCTGACTCAGAACCCACACCTGTCTCCTGACTCAGAATCCACACCTGTCTCCTGTCTCTGAACCCACACCTGTCTCCTGACTCTGAACCCACACCTGTCTCCTGACTCTGAACCCACACCTGTCTCCTGACTCTGAACCCACACCTGTCTCCTGACTCTGAACCCACACCTGTCTCCTGTCTCTGAACCCACACCTGTCTCCTGACTCTGAACCCACACCTGTCTCCTGACTCTGAACCCACACCTGTCTCCTGACTCTGAACCCACACCTGTCTCCTGACTCTGAACCCACACCTGTCTCCTGACTCTGAACCCACACCTGTCTCCTGACTCTGAACCCACACCTGTCTCCTGACTCAGAACCCACACCTGTCTCCTGACTCAGAACCCACACCTGTCTCCTGACTCTGAACCCACACCTGTCTCCTGACTCAGAACCCACACCTGTCTCCTGACTCAGAACCCACACCTGCCTCCTGACTCTGAACCCACACCTGTCTCCTGACTCAGAACCCACACCTGTCTCCTGACTCTGAACCCACACCTGCCTCCTGACTCTGAACCCACACCTGTCTCCTGACTCAGAACCCACACCTGTCTCCTGACTCTGAACCCACACCTGTCTCCTGACTCTGAACCCACACCTGTCTCCTGATTCTGAACCCACACCTGCTCCTGTCTCTGAACCCACACCTGTCTCCTGACTCTGAACCCACACCTGTCTCCTGAACCCACACCTGTCTCCTGACTCAGAACCCACACCTGTCTCCTGACTCTGAACCCACACCTGTCTCCTGACTCTGAACCCACACCTGTCTCCTGACTCAGAACCCACACCTGTCTCCTGACTCTGAACCCACACCTGTCTCCTGACTCTGAACCCACACCTGTCTCCTGACTCAGAACCCACACCTGTCTCCTGACTCAGAACCCACACCTGTCTCCTGACTCTGAACCCACACCTGTCTCCTGACTCTGAACCCACACCTGTCTCCTGACTCAGAACCCACACCTGTCTCCTGACTCAGAACCCACACCTGTCTCCTGACTCTGAACCCACACCTGTCTCCTGACTCAGAACCCACACCTGTCTCCTGACTCAGAACCCACACCTGTCTCCTGACTCTGAACCCACACCTGTCTCCTGAACCCACACCTGTCTCCTGACTCAGAACACACACTCAGATCCCCACACCTGTCTCCTGTCTCTGAACCCACACCTGTCTCCTGACTCAGAACCCACACCTGTCTCCTGACTCTGAACCCACACCTGTCTCCTGACTCTGAACCCACACCTGTCTCCTGACTCAGAACCCACACCTGTCTCCTGACTCAGAACCCACACCTGTCTCCTGACTCTGAACCCACACCTGTCTCCTGACTCAGAACCCACACCTGTCTCCTGACTCTGAACCCACACCTGTCTCCTGACTCTGAACCCACACCTGTCTCCTGAACCCACACCTGTCTCCTGACTCAGAACCCACACCTGTCTCCTGACTCAGAACCCACACCTGTCTCCTGACTCAGAACCCACACCTGTCTCCTGACTCTGAACCCACACCTGTCTCCTGACTCTGAACCCACACCTGTCTCCTGACTCAGAACCCACACCTGTCTCCTGAACCCACACCTGTCTCCTGACTCAGAACCCACACCTGTCTCCTGACTCAGAACCCACACCTGTCTCCTGACTCAGAACCCACACCTGTCTCCTGACTCTGAACCCACACCTGTCTCCTGACTCTGAACCCACACCTGTCTCCTGACTCTGAACCCACACCTGTCTCCTGACTCAGAACCCACACCTGTCTCCTGACTCTGAACCCACACCTGTCTCCTGTCTCTGAACCCACACCTGTCTCCTGACTCTGAACCCACACCTGTCTCCTGTCTCTGAACCCACACCTGTCTCCTGTCTCTGAACCCACACCTGTCTCCTGAACCCACACCTGTCTCCTGACTCTGAACCACACCTGTCTCCTGACTCTGAACCCACACCTGTCTCCTGACTCTGAACCCACACCTGTCTCCTGACTCAGAACCCACACCTGTCTCCTGACTCTGAACCCACACCTGTCTCCTGACTCTGAACCCACACCTGTCTCCTGACTCAGAACCCACACCTGTCTCCTGACTCAGAACCCACACCTGTCTCCTGACTCTGAACCCACACCTGTCTCCTGACTCTGAACCCACACCTGTCTCCTGACTCAGAACCCACACCTGTCTCCTGACTCTGAACCCACACCTGTCTCCTGACTCTGAACCCACACCTGTCTCCTGACTCAGAACCCACACCTGTCTCCTGACTCTGAACCCACACCTGTCTCCTGACTCTGAACCCACACCTGTCTCCTGACTCAGAACCCACACCTGTCTCCTGTCTCTGATCCCACACCTGTCTCCTGTCTCTGAACCCACACCTGTCTCCTGAACCCACACCTGTCTCCTGACTCAGAACCCACACCTGTCTCCTGACTCTGAACCCACACCTGTCTCCTGACTCTGAACCCACACCTGTCTCCTGACTCAGAACCCACACCTGTCTCCTGACTCAGAACCCACACCTGTCTCCTGACTCTGAACCCACACCTGTCTCCTGACTCTGAACCCACACCTGTCTCCTGACTCAGAACCCACACCTGTCTCCTGGCTCAGAACCCACACCTGTCTCCTGACTCTGAACCCACACCTGTCTCCTGACTCTGAACCCACACCTGTCTCCTGACTCAGAACCCACACCTGTCTCCTGACTCTGAACCCACACCTGTCTCCTGAACCCACACCTGTCTCCTGACTCAGAACCCACACCTGTCTCCTGACTCAGAACCCACACCTGTCTCCTGACTCTGAACCCACACCTGCCTCCTGACTCTGAACCCACACCTGTCTCCTGACTCAGAACCCACACCTGTCTCCTGACTCAGAACCCACACCTGTCTCCTGAACCCACACCTGTCTCCTGACTCAGAACCCACACCTGCCTCCTGACTCAGAACCCACACCTGCCTCCTGACTCAGAACCCACACCTGTCTCCTGACTCTGAACCCACACCTGTCTCCTGACTCTGAACCCACACCTGTCTCCTGACTCAGAACCCACACCTGTCTCCTGACTCAGAACCCACACCTGGCTCCTGACTCAGTATCCACACCTGTCTCCTGTCTCCTGATCCCACACCTGTCTCCTGTCTCTGAACCCACACCTGTCTCCTGAATCTGAACCCACACCTGTCTCCTGACTCTGAACCCACACCTGTCTCCTGTCTCTGATCCCACACCTGTCTCCTGTCTCTGAACCCACACCTGCCTCCTGAATTTGAACCCACACCTGTTCTCCTGACTCTGAACCCACACCTGTCTCCTGTCTCTGAACCCACACCTGTCTCCCTGACTCTGAACCCACACCTGTCTCCTGACTCTGAAACCCACACCTGTTCTCCTGACTCAGAACCCACACTTGTCTCCCTGCTCAGAACCCATACCTGTCTCCTGACTCTGAACCCACACCTGCCCTCCTGACTCAGAACCCACACCTGTCTCCTGACTCAGAACCCACTCCTGCCTCCTGACTCTGAACCCACACCTGTCTCCTGAACCCACACCTGTCTCCTGACTCAGAACCCACACCTGTCTCCTGGCTCAGAACCCATACCTGTCTCCTGACTCTGAACCCACACCTGCCTCCTGACTCTGAACCCACACCTGTCTCCTGACTCAGAACCCACACCTGTCTCCTGACTCAGTATCCACACCTGTCTCCTGAACCCACACCTGTCTCCTGACTCAGAACCCACACCTGCCTCCTGACTCAGAAACCCACACCTGCCTCCTGACTCAGAACCCACACCTGTCTCCTGACTCTGAAACCCACACCTGTCTCCTGACTCTGAACCCACAGCTGTCTCCTGACTCAGAACCCACACCTGCCTCCTGACTCAGAACCCACACCTGTCTCCTGACTCAGTATCCACACCTGTCTCCTGTCTCTGATCCCACACCTGTCTCCTGTCTCTGAACCCACACCTGTCTCCTGAATCTGAACCCACACCTGTCTCCTGACTCTGAACCCACACCTGTCTCCTGTCTCTGATCCCACACCTGTCTCCTGTCTCTGAACCCACACCTGCCTCCTGAATTTGAACCCACACCTGTCTCCTGACTCTGAACCCACACCTGTCTCCTGTCTCTGAACCCACACCTGTCTCCTGACTCTGAACCCACACCTGTCTCCTGACTCTGAACCCACACCTGTCTCCTGACTCTGAACCCACACCTGTCTCCTGACTCAGAACCCACACTTGTCTCCTGGCTCAGAACCCATACCTGTCTCCTGACTCTGAACCCACACCTGCCTCTTGACTCAGAACCCACACCTGTCTCCTGACTCAGAACCGACTCCTGCCTCCGGACTCTGATCCCACACCTGTCTCCTGACTCAGAACGCACACCTGTCTCCTGACTCTGAACCCACTCCTGCCTCCTGACTCTGATCCCACACCTGTCTCCTGACTCAGAACGCACACCTGTCTCCTGACTCTGAACCCACACCTGTCTCCTGACTCTGAACCCACACCTGTCTCCTGATTCTGAACCCACACCTGCCTCCTGTCTCTGATCCCACACCTGTCTCCTGTCTCTGAACCCACACCTGTCTCCTGAACCCACACCTGTCTCCTGACTCAGAACACACACTCAGTATCCACACCTGTCTCCTGTCTCTGATCCCACACCTGTCTCCTGGCTCAGAACCCACACCTGTCTCCTGACTCTGAACCCACACCTGTCTCCTGACTCTGAACCCACACCTGTCTCCTGACTCAGAACCCACACTTGTCTCCTGGCTCAGAACCCATACCTGTCTCCTGACTCTGAACCCACACCTGCCTCCTGACTCAGAACCCACACCTGTCTCCTGACTCAGAACCCACTCCTAACTCCTGACTCTGAACCCACACCTGTCTCCTGAACCCACACCTGTCTCCTGACTCAGAACACACACCTGTCTCCTGACTCAGAACCCACACCTGTCTCCTGGCTCAGAACCCATACCTGTCTCCTGACTCTGAACCCACACCTGCCTCCTGACTCTGAACCCACACCTGTCTCCTGACTCAGTATCCACACCTGTCTCCTGAACCCACACCTGTCTCCTGACTCAGAACCCACACCTGCCTCCTGACTCAGAACCCACACCTGCCTCCTGACTCAGAACCCACACCTGTCACCTGACTCTGAACCCACACCTGTCTCCTGACTCTGAACCCACAGCTGTCTCCTGACTCAGAACCCACACCTGCCTCCTGACTCAGAACCCACACCTGTCTCCTGACTCAGTATCCACACCTGTCTCCTGTCTCTGATCCCACACCTGTCTCCTGTCTCTGAACCCACACCTGTCTCCTGAATCTGAACCCACAAATGTCTCCTGACTCTGAACCCACACCTGTCTCCTGTCTCTGATCCCACACCTGTCTCCTGTCTCTGAACCCACACCTGCCTCCTGAATTTGAACCCACACCTGTCTCCTGACTCTGAACCCACACCTGTCTCCTGTCTCTGAACCCACACCTGTCTCCTGACTCTGAACCCACACCTGTCTCCTGACTCTGAACCCACACCTGTCTCCTGACTCTGAACCCACACCTGTCTCCTGACTCAGAACCCACACTTGTCTCCTGGCTCAGAACCCATACCTGTCTCCTGACTCTGAACCCACACCTGCCTCCTGACTCAGAACCCACACCTGTCTCCTGACTCAGAACCCACTCCTGCCTCCGGACTCTGATCCCACACCTGTCTCCTGACTCAGAACGCACACCTGTCTCCTGACTCTGAACCCACTCCTGCCTCCTGACTCTGATCCCACACCTGTCTCCTGACTCAGAACGCACACCTGTCTCCTGACTCTGAACCCACACCTGTCTCCTGACTCTGAACCCACACCTGTCTCCTGATTCTGAACCCACACCTGCCTCCTGTCTCTGATCCCACACCTGTCTCCTGTCTCTGAACCCACACCTGTCTCCTGAACCCACACCTGTCTCCTGACTCAGAACACACACCTGTCTCCTGACTCTGAACCCACACCCGCCTCCTGACTCAGAACCCACACCTGTCTCCTGACTCTGAACACACACATGTCTCATGACTCTGAACCCTCACTTTCCTCCTGACTCTGAACCCACACCTGTCTCCTGACTCAGAACCCACTCCTGTCTCCTGCCTCAGAACCCACACCTGTCTCCTGACTCTGAACCCACACCTGCCTCAGAACCCACACCTGTCTCCTGTCTCTGATCCCACACCTGTCTCCTGTCTCTGAACCCACACCTGTCTCCTGACTCTGAACCCACACCTGTCACCTGACTCTGAACCCACACCTGTCTCCTGATTCTGAACCCACACCTGTCTCCTGACTCAGTACCCACACCTGTCTCCTGGCTCAGAACCCACACCTGTCTCCTGACTCTGAACCCACACCTGTCTCCTGTCTCTGAACCCACACCTGTCTCCTGAATCTGAACCCACACCTGTCTCCTGTCTCTGAACCCACACCTGTCTCCTGACTCAGAACCCACACCTGTCTCCTGTCTCTGATCCCACACCTGTCTCCTGTCTCTGAACCCACACCTGTCTCCTGTCTCTGATCCCATACCTGTCTCCTGACTCTGAACCCACACCTGCCTCCTGACTCAGAACCCACACCTGTCTCCTGACTCAGAACCCACTCCTGCCTCCTGACTCTGAACCCACACCTGTCTCCTGAACCCACACCTGTCTCCTGACTCAGAACCCACTCCTGCCTCCTGACTCTGATCCCACACCTGTCTCCTGACTCAGAACGCACACCTGTCTCCTGACTCTGAACCCACACCTGTCTCCTGACTCTGAACCCACACCTGTCTCCTGATTCTGAACCCACACCTGCCTCCTGTCTCTGATCCCACACCTGTCTCCTGTCTCTGAACCCACACCTGTCTCCTGAACCCACACCTGTCTCCTGACTCAGAACACACACCTGTCTCCTGACTCAGAACGCACACCTGTCTCCTGAATCTGAACCCACACCTGTCTCCTGACTCTGAACCCACACCTGTCTCCTGACTCAGAACCCACACCTGTCTCCTGACTCAGAACCCACACCTGTCTCCTGACTCTGAACCCACACCTGTCACCTGACTCTGAACCCACACCTGTCTCCTGATTCTGAACCCACACCTGTCTCCTGACTCAGTACCCACACCTGTCTCCTGGCTCAGAACCCACACCTGTCTCCTGACTCTGAACCCACACCTGTCTCCTGTCTCTGAACCCACACCTGTCTCCTGAATCTGAACCCACACCTGTCTCCTGTCTCTGAACCCACACCTGTCTCCTGACTCAGAACCCACACCTGTCTCCTGTCTCTGATCCCACACCTGTCTCCTGTCTCTGAACCCACACCTGTCTCCTGTCTCTGATCCCATACCTGTCTCCTGACTCTGAACCCACACCTGCCTCCTGACTCAGAACCCACACCTGTCTCCTGACTCAGAACCCACTCCTGCCTCCTGACTCTGAACCCACACCTGTCTCCTGAACCCACACCTGTCTCCTGACTCAGAACCCACTCCTGCCTCCTGACTCTGATCCCACACCTGTCTCCTGACTCAGAACGCACACCTGTCTCCTGACTCTGAACCCACACCTGTCTCCTGACTCTGAACCCACACCTGTCTCCTGATTCTGAACCCACACCTGCCTCCTGTCTCTGATCCCACACCTGTCTCCTGTCTCTGAACCCACACCTGTCTCCTGAACCCACACCTGTCTCCTGACTCAGAACACACACCTGTCTCCTGACTCAGAACGCACACCTGTCTCCTGAATCTGAACCCACACCTGTCTCCTGACTCTGAACCCACACCTGTCTCCTGACTCAGAACCCACACCTGTCTCCTGACTCAGAACCCACACCTGTCTCCTGACTCAGAACCCACACCTGCCTCCTGACTCAGAACCCACACCTGTCTCCTGACTCAGTATCCACACCTGTCTCCTGTCTCTGATCCCACACCTGTCTCCTGTCTCTGAACCCACACCTGTCTCCTGAATCTGAACCCACACCTGTCTCCTGACTCTGAACCCACACCTGTCTCCTGACTCAGAACCCACACCTGTCTCCTGGCTCAGAACCCACACCTGTCTCCTGTCTCTGATCCCACACCTGTCTCCTCTCTCTGATCCCACACCTGTCTCCTGCCTCAGAACCCACACCTGTCTCCTGACTCTGAACCCATTGACATTCAAATAGTTCTTACTGTCAGATGGGATGAGGTGAACTAATCCTGCCTGTGGACGCTGAACGCCGAGAGAGAGAGAGAGAGAGAGAGAGACAGACACAGAGAGAGAGAGAGAGACAGACACAGAGAGAGAGAGAGAGAGAGAGAGAGACAGACACAGAGAGAGAGAGACAGACACAGAGAGAGAGAGTGAGACAGACACAGAGAAACACTCACAGAGAGAGAGACACACAGGGAGAGAGAGAGACAGACACAGAGAGAGAGAGACAGACACAGAGAGAGAGAGAGAGAGAGAGAGAGAGAGAGAGAGACAGACCCAGAGAGAGAGAGACAGACACAGAGAGAGAGAGTGAGACACAGAGAGAGAGAGAGAGAGAGAGAGAGAGAGAGAGAGAGAGAGAGACAGACACAGAGAGAGAGAGACAGACACAGAGAGAGAGAGACAGACACAGAGAGAGAGTGAGACACAGAGAGAGAGAGAGAGACAGACACAGAGAGAGAGAGACAGACACAGAGAGAGAGAGTGAGACACAGAGAGAGAGAGTGAGACAGACACAGAGAGAGAGAGAGAGAGAGAGAGAGAGAGAGAGAGAGACAGACACAGAGAGAGAGAGACAGACACAGAGAGAGAGAGTGAGACACAGAGAGTGAGACACAGAGAGAGAGAGTGAGACACAGAGAGAGAGAGTGAGACAGACACAGAGAAACACTCACAGAGAGAGAGACAGACACAGACACATAAACAGACACATAAACACACACTCTACCAATCTAAAAGGGTGGTTCCAAGGGTTGCTGTTTTGTTTTAATCAGGGAGCGATATTTGTGAGTCTTAGTTATTTGTAATAGCAATTTATTTGATGTCAGGAATCCCACAGTAGTGTGTATGGAATGGAATTAAATCATATTTAAAGATCATCGATTTGTGGGCGTGTGTGTGCGCCTGAGTGCGTGCGTGTCAAGACTGATAATAATAAAGAAGAAGAAGTTTTGTCCAAGAGAAGAAGAAGTTTTGTCCAAGAGAAGAAGAAGTTTTGTCAAAGCGAAGAAGAAGTTTTGTCAAAGAGAAGAAGTTGTCAAAGAGAAGAAGAAGTTTCACAAGAGCTTTAAGACAAATTGATTTTCTACTGTGCTTCCATCAAGTACAGAACAGCTCATTACTTATATATTGGAATAGTTTGTATGTTTCATCAAAATAACTAACACTTTCTGTGTCCAGAATGGCACATTGTTCCCTATATAAACGTAGTGCACTAACCCTATATGAGTGGAGGAGTGGAGGAGGGGAGGACTGGAGGAGGGGAGGACTGGAGGAGGGGAGGAGGGGAGGACTGGAGGAGTGGAGGAGTAGAGGACTGGAGGAGGGGAGGAGGGGAGGACTGGAGGAGGGGAGAAGGGGAGGACTGGAGGAGGGGAGGAGGGGAGAAGCGGAGGACTGGAGGAGGGGAGGACTGGAGGAGGGGAGGAGGCGAGGAGGGGAGGAGGGGAGGACTGGAGGAGGGGAGGAGTAGAGGACTGGGGAGTGGAGGAGGGGAGGACTGGAGGAGTGGAGGAGGGGAGGACTGGAGGAGGGGAGGAGTAGAGGACTGGAGGAGGGGAGGAGTAGAGGACTGGAGGAGTGGAGGAGGGGAGGACTGGAGGAGGGGAGGAGTAGAGGACTGGAGGAGGGGAGGAGTAGAGGACTGGAGGAGGGGAGGAGTACAGGACTGGAGGAGGGGAGGAGTAGAGGACTGGAGGAGGGGAGGACTGGAGGAGGGGAGGAGTACAGGACTGGAGGAGGGGAGGAGTACAGGACTGGAGGAGGGGAGGACTGGAGGAGGGGAGGAGTACAGGACTGGAGGAGGGGAGGAGTACAGGACTGGAGGAGGGGAGGAGTACAGGACTGGAGGAGGGGAGGAGGGGAGGACTGGAGGAGGGGAGGAGTAGAGGACTGGAGGAGGGGAGGAGTAGAGGACTGGAGGAGGGGAGGAGTACAGGACTGGAGGAGGGGAGGACTGGAGGAGGGGAGGAGTAGAGGACTGGAGGAGGGGAGGAGTACAGGACTGGAGGAGGGGAGGAGTAGAGGACTGGAGGAGGGGAGGACTGGAGGAGGGGAGGAGTACAGGACTGGAGGAGGGGAGGAGTACAGGACTGGAGGAGGGGAGGACTGGAGGAGGGGAGAAGGGGAGTACTTGGCTCGTGTTTATCTGTTTACCTCCCAATTCCGTTTTTTAGTGCACTGTTTTTCAGTCCGATGGGCTCTAGATAGTTGGGGTCTGCAGCCAGATAATGAAAAAAAAGAGTACAATTATTGTGTTAAAATTTAGTTCCTGAACAACAACAGATTGAACAAACTTTGGTGTTGAGAGCCACGGAATAAATTTAGAGAGTGTAATACAAATCAGTGTAATATTATTAATTTAAAAAAATTGTTTACCCTGGGCAACATATTGGATATTAGTATCCACAGTAAGCCTATACTCCAACAATTATTCATTTTTCAAATCAACACTTTAAGTTATTTATTTTTTTGACAGGAATTTCTCTTCACCTCATAGAAAAATGTTTGGAATTGCAGGATATTAGTATTAAAACAACAAAACATCACTCATGAAATCCGCAACATGTCTCTTCTCCGAGGCCTTTCAAATGTTCCTTCCCAGGACCCGAGGTTCCTCCGGCCCTGCCCAACAAGACCGGAGGTTCCTCCGGCACTGCCCAACAAGACCCGAGGTTCCTCCGGCCCTGCCCAACAAGACCCGAGGTTCCTCCGGCACTGCCCAACAAGACCCGAGGTTCCTCCGACCCTGCCCAACAAGACCCGAGGTTCCTCCGGCCCTGCCCAACAAGACCGGAGGTTCCTCCGGCACTGCCCAACAAGACCGGAGGTTCCTCCGGCACTGCCCAACAAGACCGGAGGTTCCTCCGGCACTGCCCAACAAGACCGGAGGTTCCTCCGGCCCTGCCCAACAAGACCGGAGGTTCCTCCGGCACTGCCCAACAAGACCGGAGGTTCCTCCGGCCCTGCCCAACAAGACCGGAGGTTCCTCCGGCACTGCCCAACAAGACCCGAGGTTCCTCCGGCACTGCCCAACAAGACCCGAGGTTCCTCCGGCACTGCCCAACAAGACCGGAGGTTCCTCCGGCACTGCCCAACAAGACCGGAGGTTCCTCCGGCACTGCCCAACAAGACCCGAGGTTCCTCCGGCCCTGCCCAACAAGACCGGAGGTTCCTCCGGCCCTGCCCAACAAGACCGGAGGTTCCTCCGGCACTGCCCAACAAGACCGGAGGTTCCTCCGGCACTGCCCAACAAGACCGGAGGTTCCTCCGGCACTGCCCAACAAGACCCGAGGTTCCTCCGGCCCTGCCCAACAAGACCCGAGGTTCCTCCGGCACTGCCCAACAAGACCGGAGGTTCCTCCGGCACTGCCCAACAAGACCCGAGGTTCCTCCGGCACTGCCCAACAAGACCGGAGGTTCCTCCGGCACTGCCCAACAAGACCCGAGGTTCCTCCGGCACTGCCCAACAAGACCCGAGGTTCCTCCGGCACTGCCCAACAAGACCGGAGGTTCCTCCGGCACTGCCCAACAAGACCCGAGGTTCCTCCGGCACTGCCCAACAAGACCGGAGGTTCCTCCGGCACTGCCCAACAAGACCCGAGGTTCCTCCGGCACTGCCCAACAAGACCCGAGGTTCCTCCGGCCCTGCCCAACAAGACCCGAGGTTCCTCCGACCCTGCCCAACAAGACCCGAGGTTCCTCCGGCACTGCCCAACAAGACCCGAGGTTCCTCCGGCACTGCCCAACAAGACCCGAGGTTCCTCCGGCCCTGCCCAACAAGACCCGAGGTTCCTCCGGCACTGCCCAACAAGACCCGAGGTTCCTCCGACCCTGCCCAACAAGACCCGAGGTTCCTCCGGCACTGCCCAACAAGACCCAAGGTTCCTCCGACCCTGCCCAACAAGACCCGAGGTTCCTCCGGCACTGCCCAACAAGACCCAAGGTTCCTCCGGCACTGCCCAAGTCATTGTACGGTAAAATGTGAAAAGGTACAAATCTGTGGTTCTGCCCCTGAACAAGGCAGTTAACCCACTGTTCATTGGCTGTCATTGTAAATAAAAATCTGTTGTTCTGCCCCTGAACAAGGCAGTTAACCCACTGTTCCCCGGTAGGCCGTCATTGTAAATAAGAATGTGTTCTTAACTGACTTGCCTCGTTAAATAAAGGTTAAATACAATTTTAAAAAGAATAAAACAGTAAAAGTCATCGTATGCTATTTTTATCTTACTTGAATACTCATTATGAGTCTCTGATGAAAAAGGTTTGAGTAGCCCTGACATTGGGAATGTCAGGCATTGGGTGTAATTTTGGTGTGTGTGTGTGTTGATGTGTGTGTGTGAGTGTGTGTATATGTGTGTGTGTGTGTGTGTGTGTGTGTGTGTGTATATATATATATGTGTGTGTGTGTGTGTGTGTGCGTGTGTGTGTGTGTGTGGGGGGGGGGGGGGGGGGGGGGGGGGACATGTCTTTCAGTGTCTAGCTTGGACCTTGAGAGAGGAGAGAGAGAATAAACATTCCCTAAGCCCTCAGCTCTTCCCATCTGCGCTGGCATCCCATTGGGGGGGGGCTGTGTCCCAAAAGGTATCCTATTGCCTTATAAAGTACACTACTTTTGACCAAAGCCCTATTACCTCAGGTCAAAAGTAGTGATCTATGTAGGGAATAGGGTACCAATTGGGATGCAATGATTGGTTCTCACTGGGGACCTTACGGGATAAGCCACCATTTTATTTGTCTGCCTGCCTCTCCATGCCTGCTTCATTTCTGCTGACTTCTATTATCCGTTATTGGAGGAGAATTCATCCGTGATAAGAGTTTAGTCCTCTTTGTGGATCCCCCAGAGGTCAACCAGAGGTCAACCTGGGCTGAGTCCAAAATGTACCCTGGGTTCTATTTTAACAAAACGTAACACAGTGGTCTAAATATTTTAAGCGATTTTTTTTTTCTAAAACCAGAATTATGGGCGGAGTATCTGGCGGTGGCACACAAGGGCGTTTTGATGAATAGACAAGTTGGAGGCCCCTCACAGGCCAATCAGAAGGTTCTCCACGGCTAAATATGTGGCTGCTTCCTGTTGTGTATTTACAGTATTTCATGTATTGCGTTGTCATCAACTGAAATATGAATATTACTCCATTATAGCCTAGTTTTGTTAAATATCCCACAAAAACAAACCAACAAAATGTAGGCCTATCCCATATTCGCTAAACATGGTTTACAGTTCACATTGTTCTAAGTACTTTCATGGCTTCAATATAGAAACATGTTGTTAAACACAGCATTCGCACTGGTATAGGGATAGTGTAAAAAGACCTAAAAAAAGACATTGAAAAATTTGAATCTGATTCGAATAAAAGGAAACAACGCCTTTTTTTTTTCAATATATGTGTCACGTCTACCCCCGTTCCCCCTAAAAATAGTAAAAAAATCATGAGTAGGTGTGTCCGCCTTTTGACTGGTACTGTATATACATATATAAATATACATTATTATATAGGACATACACGTCAAAACCATGTTCCTTATTGTTAGTTGTTTTAGTGTTCGTGCCATTTACAAATGTGTTATTGAATGTGTTTTTATGGGCTATAGTAGTAAAGACGAATTCCTAAAAACATTTTTTATACCTATTGGGATCCTAAAATTCAAAATCAAATGCCTAAATGATCCAAGGTATGACCATCTTAAAACAAGTCCATATGTCCACATTTAAGATGACAAATGGAATTGTTTTTAAGATGGTCATTCCATGGAAAGGTATTTGATTTTGAATTTTAGGATCCCAACAGGTATCAAGAAAATATATAAAACATTTATTGGATAAAATATTGAATTTGGCCTTTACTACTATAGCCCATGAAAGCGGATGGGAATAACCCGTTCATACATGTCAACGACAGTACAACAATGAATAATAAGGAACAAGGTTTTTTATGTGTTTGTCCTATCCACAGAGGGTTCTACATGGAACCAAAAAGGGGTTCTACCGGGAACTGAAAAGGGTTCTCCTACTGGGACAGCCAAAGAACCGTTTTTCAACTCTTTTCTGTAAGAGTGCCACATGTTGCTGTGCGATAGGAGTGTGACATCACTGCCTATTTCATCTCAGAGCCTATACCAAGGCAGGATAGGAGCGTGACATCACTGCCTATTTCATCTCAGAGCCTATACCAAGGCAGGATAGGAGCGTGACATCACTGCCTATTTCATCTCAGAGCCTATACCAAGGCAGGATAGGAGCGTGACATCACTGGCTATTTCATCTCAGAGCCTATACCAAGGCAGGATAGGAGCGTGACATCACTGCCTATTTCATCTCAGAGCCTATACCAAGGCAGGGTAGGAGCGTGACATCACTGCCTATTTAAACTCAGAGCCTATACCAAGGCAGGGTAGGAGCGTGACATCACTGCCTATTTAAACTCAGAGCCTATACCAAGGCAGGATAGGAGCGTGACATCACTGCCTATTTCATCTCAGAGCCTATACCAAGGCAGGATAGGAGCGTGACATCACTGCCTATTTCATCTCAGAGCCTATACCAAGGCAGGATAGGAGCGTGACATCACTGCCTATTTCATCTCAGAGCCTATACCAAGGCAGGATAGGAGCGTGACATCACTGCCTATTTCATCTCAGAGCCTATACCAAGGCAGGGTAGGAGCGTGACATCACTGCCTATTTAAACTCAGAGCCTATACCAAGGCAGGATAGGAGCGTGACATCACTGCCTATTTAATCTCAGAGCCTATACCAAGGCAGGGTAGGAGCGTGACATCACTGCCTATTTAAACTCAGAGCCTATACCAAGGCAGGATAGGAGCGTGACATCACTGCCTATTTCATCTCAGAGCCTATACCAAGGCAGGATAGGAGCGTGACATCACTGCCTATTTCATCTCAGAGCCTATACCAAGGCAGGGTAGGAGCGTGACATCACTGCCTATTTAATCTCAGAGCCTATACCAAGGCAGGACATAAAAACACAATAATGTATTGATAAACTAAAAATTTAACAACAATTAGACTCCATGGACATGTAAATGGAGGGTATTATTGTTACCATGGAAATATAAATGGAGGGTGTAATTGTCTCCATGGAAATATAAATGGAGGGTGTTATTGTCACCTTGGAAATATAAATGGAGGGTGTTATTGTCACCATGGAAATATAAATGGAGGGTGTTATTGTTACCATGGAAATATAAATGGAGGGTGTTATTGTCACCATGGAAATATAAATGGAGGGTGTTATTGAGGCTGAGTTATAATGGTCGTTCATGAACAGTTTTATGAATGGTCTGAATTACAACGGGACGGGCAAATATCATGACTGGTCTATATCATGACTGGTCTATATCATGACTGGTCTATATCATGACTGGTCTATATCATGACTGGTCTATAACATGACTGGTCTATATCATGACTGGTCTATAACATGACTGGTCTATATCATGACTGGTCTATATCATGACTGGTCTATATCATGACTGGTCTATATCATGACTGGTCTATAACATGACTCGTCTATAACATGACTGGTCTATATCATGACTGGTCTATATCATGACTGGTGTATATCATGACTGGTCTATATCATGACTGGTCTATATCATGACTGGTCTATAACATGACTGGTCTATATCATGACTGGTCTATATCATGACTGGTCTATATCATGACTGGTCTATATCATGACTGGTCTATATCATGACTGGTCTATAACATGACTGGTCTATAACATGACTGGTCTATATCATGACTGGCCTATAACATGACTGGTCTATATCATGACTGGTCTATATCATGACTGGTCTATATCATGACTGGTCTATATCATGACTGGTCTATATCATGACTGGTCTATAACATGACTGGTCTATATCATGACTGGTCTATATCATGACTGGTCTATAACATGACTGGTCTATATCATGACTGGTCTATATCATGACTGGTCTATATCATGACTGGTCTATATCATGACTGGTCAAACACATGACTGGTCTATATCATGACTGGTCTATATCATGACTGGTCGATATCATGACTGGTCAAACACATGACTGGTGTATATCATGACTGGTCTATATCATGACTGGTCTATATCATGACTGGTCAAACACATGACTGGTATATATCATGACTGGTCTATAACAACGCTGCTTCTGCAGTACTCTAACTATACTGAACCAAAGGTCAAGGTTTTTTTCATATGGCCTAAAGTCTATTGACTGTACTATCCTACTCTACAAACGTTGCACTACCTATGCAAATGTCAAGTCCCCTTTTAATATGCAGGGCTGTTGCATGGTAACAGAGTAGAGAGAAAGAAAAACAGCTATTTGGTTTTTTGTTAAACATGAATTCCAAAGTGATTGTAGAGGTCAGAGGAAATATAAATCTAGTAGAATTTTGAAAGCGAGGGCTACATTGAGTTAGCTTTCACCTGACACTCACATCTGGTGTTTTCTAAAATAAGTGGGAGAGAGAGAGAGAGAGAGAGAGAGAGAGAAGAGAGAGACCGTTTGTTGATGCTTATATAGGACACTGAGAGGCTTTGAAGCCACCAGTCGGCCATATTTGCCCTCCACGTTAGGAGGTTAGCTGAGAACGTCACAAAAACGATGCGCACGCTTCAGTGGGGCAGAAGGCCGTGTGTTGTGAGTCTGGATGGCCAGATAGCTAGCAACAATAACAAGAAGCTGCCATGATTCTGGATGGCCAGATAGCTAGCAACAATTGACCAATAGAATGGAGGGAAGAGGTGGTCGCCGCCACTCTCCTGCCTCTTTTTCACCTGTTGCCGATGACAAGCATACCCATAACATAATGTAGCCAACAACATGCTTGAAAATATGAAGAGTGGTACTCAGTGTTGTGTTGGATTGGCCCCAAACAGTTTGTATTCAGGACAATAAAAGTACATTTCCTGAAAAGGTGTTGTTGCAAACAGGATGCATGTTTTAGAATATTTTGATTCTTTACAGACTTCCTTCTGTTTACTCTGTCATCTAGAGAGTTCGAAGATGGCGTAGCAGTCAGACGTGTCTTTGTCTTATTCCTTTTAAAAATAGCGTTTTTTTATTATATATTTTAATCTCACATTCTATCTACGAACTAAATATACGTTCCTGCAACCCGCCTCACTCAATGTGGTACGGAGCTGCTATCTTTATCCCTTATAACTGGAACCTCCAACAGGAGCTAGCCAGCTAACTAGCTACTAGTCTTTGTTAGCCACTGCTAGCGGTCTTGACCTTTAGCTCGGACACCAGCCACCTTTAGCTCGGACAATACCTGCCAGTCTGTACAGCACGATATCAACCCAGACCATATCGGACTGCTTCTCTCTACCACATCACCGGATTCCTGCCACTCTGAATCATTACACAGGATCATCTCAGCAAGCTAGCTGCTACTGAGTGGCTACTGTTAGCTAATGCCTCTGTTCCGAAGCAAGCACCAGTTAGCCTTGAGCTAGCCTCGAGCTAGGACCATATACCAGCTAATTCTTTGGCTACAATACCTCTTTTGCCAAATGGCATGGACCCTTTATTGTCAACACAGAGCCCTGCCGATACATCACGATTGGTCTGCCGACGTAATCGTACGATGTGGTCTCAACAGGCTTTTCCATTGTGATGTCGCTGAAGACCCATCTGCTAGCCCCGGCTCGCTAGCTTTCTGAACACCGTGTCTCCCGTTAGCCAAGTGTAGTAGTGACTACCAAATGGCTCCATGACTCACCTATTGCTGCTCATTGGACTCTATGATCACTCGGCTACACATCTGATGCTCCCTGGACTGTTTCAATTGCACGGTACCTCATTTTGTTTATCTGTCGGCCTCGAACTCAGTTCTTGTATGTACATAACTGACCCGCTCTGCCCATTCACCACCATTTACCCGTTATTGTGTTAGCTCTCCTGATCAACACCTGTGACTGCTTTATGCCTCTCTCTAATGTTAATATGCCTCTCTCTAATGTCAATATGCCTCTCTCTAATGTCAATATGCCTCTCTCTAATGTCAATATGCCTCTCTCTAATGTCAATATGCCTTGTCTACTGCTGTCAGCTAGTCCTTATTGTTTTATTTTACTATAGAGCCCTCAGTCCCACTCACCTAGCAGAGTCCCGCTCACCTCACCTCCAGAGATGCAACCTCTCCCATCCTCACTCAATGCCTAGGTTTACCTCCACTGTACTCACATCCTACCATACACTATGTCTGTACATTATGCCCTGAATCTATTCTACCACGCACAGATCTGCTCCTTTTATTCTCTGTTCCCAACGTACTAGACAACCAGTTCTAATAGCCTTTAGCCGTACCCTTATCCTACTCCTCCTCTGTTCCTCTGGTGATGTAGAGGTTAACCCAGGCTCTGTAGCCCCCAGTACCACACCTATTCCTCAGGTGCTTTCATTTGTTGACTTCTGTAACCGTAAAAGCCTTGGTTTCATGCATGTTAACATCAGAAGCCTCCTCCCGAAGTTTGTTTTAGTCACTGCTTTAGCACACAATGCCAACCCTGATGTCCTAGCCATGTCTGAATCCTGCCTTAGGAAGGCCACCAAAAATTCTGAAATTTCCATCCCCAACTACAACATTGTTGTAGTTGCCAAAGGTGGCGGAGTTGCAATCTACTGCAGAGATAGACTTCAGAGTTCTGTCAAGCTATCCAGATCTGTGCCCAAACAGTTCGAGCTTCTACTTTTAAAAATCCACCTTTCCAGAAATAAGTCTCTCACTGTTGCTGCTTGTTATAGACCTCCCTCAGCCCCCAGCTGTGTCCTGGACACCATATGTGAATTGATTATCCCCCCATTTATCTTCAGAGTTCGTACTGTTAGGTGACATAAACTGGGGATATGCTTAACACCCCGGCCGTCCTACAATCCAAGATAGATGCCCTCAATCTCACACAAATTATCAAGGAACCTACCAGGTACTAAATCCGTAAACACAAGCACCCTCATAGATATCACCCTGACCAACTTGTCATCTAAATACACCTCTGCTTTCTTCAACCAGGATCTCTGTGATCACTGCCTCATTGCCTGCGTCCATAATGGGCCAGCGGTCAAACGACCACCCCTCATCACTGTCAAATGCTCCCTAAAACACTTCAGCGAGCAGGCCTTTCTAATCAACCTGGCCCGGGTATCCTGGAAGGATATTGACCTCATCCCATCAGTAGAGGATGCCTGGTTATTCTTTAAGAGTGCTTTCCTCACCATTTTAAATAAGCATGCCCCATTCAAAAAATGTAGAACTAATGTGTTCACTCCAGACTTGACTGCCCTGGACCAGCACAGAAACATCCTGTGGCGTTCTGCATTAGCATCGAATAGCCCCCGCGATATGCAACTTTTCAGGGAAGTTAGGAACGAATATACATGGTCAGTTAGGAAAGCAAAGGCTAGCTTTTTCAAACAGAAATGTGCATCCTGTAGCACAAATTCCAAAAGGTTTTGGGACACTGTAAAGTCCATGGATAATAAGAGCACCTCCTCCCAGCTGCCCACTGCACTGAGGCTAGGAAACACTGTCACCATCGATAAATCAATGAATCAATGAATCAATGACAATCGCATTTTTCTACGGCTGGCCATGCTTTCCAGCTGGCTACCTCTACCCCCGGCCAACAGCTCTGCACCCCCCACAGCAACTTGCCCAAGCCCGCCCCGCTTCTCCTTCACATAAATCCAGTCAGCTGATGTTCTGAAAGAGCTGCAAAATCTGGACCGGCAACAAATCAACTGGGCTAGACAATCTAGACCCTTTCTTTCTAAAATTATCTGCCGCAATTGTTGCAACCCCTATTACTAGCCTGTTCAACCTCTCTTTCGTATCATCTGAGATTCCTAAAGATTGGAAAGCTGCCACGGTCATCCCCCTCTTCAAAGGGGGAGACACTCTTGACCCAAACTGCTACAGACCTATATCTATCCTACCCTGCCTTTCTAAAGTCTTCAAAAGTCAAGTTAACAAACAGATCACCGACCATTTCGAATCCCACCGTACCTTCTCCGCTATGCAATCTGGTTTCGCAGCTGGTCATGGGTGCACCTCAGCCACGCTCAAGTTCCTAAACAATATCATAACCACCATCGATAAAAGACAGCACTGTGCAGCCATCTTCATCGACCTGGCCAAGGATTTCGACTCTGTCAATCACCACATCCTCATCGGCAGACTCGATAGCCTTGGTTTCTCAAATGATCATTCAAATGTCATTCAGTCACGACTCGGGGAAACATAAGATATTGCAGTCTTTAATGTCCCGTTGGTAGTATAATCTTTTTTTGTTGGTTTTTTTGCATTTTCCAATTAAGAACATTCAAAACAAAAGTGAAAAGATATTAGACAACGATAGGACAAAATTACAGTAACAGACTAGCATAAAAAATATATAATAATAATTATATACACAAACATACAATAAGAAAAAATAATAACGAGACATTTGATCACCTGCCGTAGGCTAGATATTATACACTACGTGTGAAACATTATGTGAGGATTATATAGAGATTCAATCAATGAGATGTGGGGGGAGATTCTCCATATAGTCAATAAAAGGTTGCCAAATTCTGTAAAATGTCTTTAACTTATTCCGCAAGCAGTAAGTGATTTTCTCCAAAGGGATACAACTATTAACTTCCGATAGCCACATTGCAACTGGCAGGGAGGAAACCAATTTCCATTTCAAGGCAATACATTTCTTGGCAATCGCTAGCAATATTTCTGTTAGCTTTATAGTATGGCTTTGCCTAAGATTGGTGTTAGTAAAGTTATCCAGTAGACAGACCTCCGGGTCTAAAGGGAATGCAACCCCGTGAATTGAGGATATGGTATCTCATACCCCCTGCCAGAAACTGTGTAGTTTTGAACACTGCCAAGTGGAATGGAGGAATGTTCCTTCATCTGAGCCACATCTAAAACATAGGGAGGTAGTATAATCTTGATCGTAGGTCATCCATTTCATTTTCCATTGATTGCACGTTGGCCAATAGAACGAATGGCAGTTAGATTCATAACAGGTTTCTCAATGCTGGCTATATGTTGTTAGATTTATAACAGGAGACTCAATGCTGGCTCAATGCTGGCTCAATGCTGGCTCAAGGCTGGCTCAAGGCTGGCTCAAGGCTGGCTCAATGCTGGCTCAATGCTGGCTCAATGCTGTTAGATTTATAACAGGAGACTCAATGCTGGCTCAAGGCTGGCTCAATGCTGGCTCAATGCTGACTCAATGCTGGCTCAAGGCTGGCTCAAGGCTGGCTCAATGCTGGCTCAATGCTGGCTCAATGCTGACTCAAGGCTGGCTCAATGCTGGCTCAATGCTGGCTCAATGCTGGCTCAATGCTGTTAGATTTATAACAGGAGACTCAATGCTGGCTCAATGCTGGCTCAATGCTGACTCAATGCTGGCTCAATGCTGGCTCAATGCTGGCTCAATGCTGGCTCAATGCTGACTCAATGCTGGCTCAATGCTGGCTCAATGCTGGCTCAAGGCTGGCTCAATGCTGGCTCAATGCTGGCTCAATGCTAGCTCAATGCTGTTAGATTTATAACAGGAGACTCAATGCTGGCTCAATGCTGGCTCAATGCTGGCTCAATGCTGGCTCAATGCTGGCTCAATGCTGGCTAAATGCTGTTAGATTTATAACAGGAGACTCAATGCTGGCTCAAGGCTGGCTCAAGGCTGGCTCAATGCTGGCTCAAGGCTGGCTCAATGCTGGCTCAATGCTGGCTCAATGCTGGCTCAAGGCTGGCTCAAGGCTGGCTCAATGCTGGCTCAAGGCTGGCTCAAGGCTGGCTCAATTCTGGCTCAATGCTGGCTCAAGGCTGGCTCAAGGCTGGCTCAATGCTGGCTCAAGGCTGGCTCAAGGCTGGCTCAATGCTGGCTCAAGGCTGGCTCAATGCTGGCTCAATGCTGGCTCAATGCTGGCTCAAGGCTGGCTCAATGCTGGCTCAAGGCTGGCTCAATGCTGGCTCAATGCTGGCTCAATGCTGGCTCAAGGCTGGCTCAAGGCTGGCTCAATGCTGGCTCAAGGCTATGGGTTGCTGATGCCCCAGGGAAGACGGATGGGATGAGTCCACCAGCCAGGGTGGAATTATTGTTGTTCAATCAAACAGGACAGCTGCTGCCCCCTGTAGCAGTAATTATTCATTCATAGACTTACAATATATGACTTAATGTTTTTCAGATAAACAGGTTGGTAGTGCGTTACTGTTGTTCCCATTGAAATTGCATTGTATTGTGTTTTAGTGTGTTTTAGTGAGAGTGATTATAATTTATTTACACATGGTCTGAAATGGCACAATATTCCCGATATAGTGCACTACTTTAGACTAGGGCTAGAATTCCCTATATAGTGCACTACTTTAGACCAGAGCCCTATTCCCTATATAGTGCACTACTTTGGACCAGGGCCAGTATTCCCTATATAGTGCACTATTGTGGACCAGAACCCACTGAATAGGCGACATTTGGGACCCAGAAGACCCGAGATCAGGTGGTTCTATCTGATCCGGGGTCAGGTGGTTCTTTCTAAGCCGGGATCAGGTGGTTCTTTCTGACCCGGGATCAGGTGGTTCTTTCTGACCCGGGGTCAGGTGGTTCTTTCTAAGCCGGGATCAGGTGGTTCTTCCTGACTCGGGATCAGGTGGTTCATTCTGACCCGCTATCAGGTGGTTCTTTCTGACCCGCTATCAGGTGGTTCTTTCTGACCCGGGATCAGGTGGTTCTTTCTGACCCACTATCAGGTGGTTCTTTCTGACCCACTATCAGGTGGTTCTTTCTGACCCGCTATCAGGTGGTTCTTTCTGACCCGCTATCAGGTGGTTCTTTCTGACCCGCTATCAGGTGGTTCTTTCTGACCCGCTATCAGGTGGTTCTTTCTGATCTCTTTCTGATATAGTCGTTCTTTAATGTCACTTCTGTACAACTTTTACTAAGTTCACAACTTTGATTTACTGTAATGAGAAGGGTGGCGTTAGTTGTCAAAAGACGGGAACACTGAAGAGAAGAGTTCAGGAGAAGAGAGGAGGAGAAGATAGAAGAGGAGAGGAGAAGAGAGGAGAGAAGTTGAGGAGAGGGGAAGAGAAGAGTTCAGGAGAAGAGAGGAGAGGAGAAGAGAGGAGGAGAAGATAGAAGAGGAGAAGAGAAGAGGAGAGAAGAGTTCAGGAGAAGAGAGGAGAAGAAGATAGAAGAGGAGAGGTGAAGAGAGGAGAGATGTTGAGGAGAGGAGAAGAGAAGTTGAGGAGAGGGGAAGAGAGGAGAGAAGTTGAGGAGAGGAGAAGAGAGGAGAGAAGTTGAGGAGAGGGGAAGAGAGGAGAGAAGTTGAGGAGAGGAGAAGAGAGGAGAGAAGTTGAGGAGAGGGGAAGAGAGGAGAGAAGTTGAGGAGAGGGGAAGAGAGGAGAGAAGTTGAGGAAAGGAGAAGAGAGGAGAGAAGTTGAGGAAAGGAGAAGAGAGGAGAGAAGTTGAGGAAAGGAGAAGAGAGGAGAGAAGTGCAGGAGAGGAGAAGAGAGGAGAGAAGTGTAGGAGAGAAGAAGAGAGGAGAGAAGTTGAGGAGAGGGGAAGAGAGAAGAGAAGTTGAGGAGAGGAGAAGAGAGGAGAGAAGTTGAGGAGAGGGGAAGAGAGGAGAGAAGTTGAGGAGAGGGGAAGGGAGGAGAGAAGTTGAGGAAAGGAGAAGAGAGGAGAGAAGTTGAGGAAAGGAGAAGAGAGGAGAGAAGTGTAGGAGAGGAGAAGAGAGGAGAGAAGTTGAGGAGAAGAGAGTAGAGAAGTTGAGGAGTGGAGAGGAGAGACGTTGAGGAGTGGAGAAGAGAGGAGAGAAGTTGAGAAGAGAGGAGAGAAGTTGAGGAGAGGAGAAGAGAAGAGTGTCCCTGTTTTTACAGGGACAGTGCACATTAATCAACGTTTCAGTAAAAGTGAAGGTTTTAGCCAGCCGGCTAATTTTCAACCGCAGTCCCTTGGCAGGTTATTAAAAATAACTACAATACAGACAATCATTGAGCAGTGAGCACACACAGAGCAACATAGGACAAGCAAGACGTAGCATGCAGACAGAGCAACATAGAACAAGCAACATAGGACAAGCAAGACGTAGCATACAGACAGAGCAACATAGAACAAGCAACATAGGACAAGCAAGACGTAGCATACAGACAGAGCAACATAGAACAAGCAAGACGTAGCATACAGACAGAGCAACATAGGACAAGCAAGACGTAGCATACAGACAGAGCAACATAGAACAAGCAAGACGTAGCATACAGACAGACCAACATAGAACAAGCATGACGTAGCATACAGACAGAGCAACATAGCAACAAAGCAACAGGACAAAATCCATAAAAGTAACAGAGTGTTTCCACACCTCACAAGCTAGAGAACAGACAACATGGAAAGCGGCAACACACAGCTAAGGATTATGTTCACAAATCTAATTGGCCTTTTGCCATGGTTTTTGTGTGAAAGTGTGATGGGTGGTGCAGTTATGTGTGTCTGATGGCAGTGTAATCCAGACATGGGAAGCTCTCACAGAGGAAACAGATTGACTGAAGGTGCTTTTCCTTAAGGGAACTATACAGTCACCTCTCATGGCAGACCTTGAGGATCTGCTGCCATATGTTTGGGTTTTCTGTTTAACAGAAGTACTGAGTGGAGGGGGAGGAGCCTGGCCGTTTAGGATCTTGAATACAAGACATGCGGAGGTGTACTGCACAAGTTTTTCCCAACTCAGGAGCTCATGCTTTCTGAGGATGTAACAGTGATGATGGCTATTGGTCTTCCTATCAAGCACTTTGAGAGCCTGTTTGTAGACAGACTGAATAGGTCTTCATCTTGTAACTACCCATCCCGGATCCGGGAGCGTTGTCATCAACTGACACCAATTAGCATAACGCAACGGACATAAATATTACTAGAAAATATTCATATTCATGAAATCACAAGTGAAATATATTGAAACACAGCGTAGCCTTTTGTTAATCACCCTGTCATCTCAGATTTTGAAAATAAGCTTTACAGCCAAAGCAAGACAAGCATTTGTGTAAGTTTATCGATAGGCTAGCATAGCATTTTTTCCAGCTAGCAGCAGGCAACCTGGTCACGAAAATCAGAAAAGCAATCAAATTAAATCATTTACCTTTGATGAGCTTCGGATGTTTTCACACACGAGACTCCCAGTTAGATAGCAAATGTTCCTTTTTTCCAAAAGTATTATTTTTGTAGCCGAAATAACTCCGTTAGTTCTTCACGTTTGGCTGAGAATTCGACCGGAAATTGCGGTCACGACAACGCCAAAAAATATTCCAAATCAGCTCCATAATATCGACAGAAACATGGCAAACGTTGTTTATGATCAATCCTCAAGGTGTTTTTCAAATATCTATTCGATAATATATCAACCGGGACAGATGGCTTCTTAGTAGGAAAGAGAGAAACAATGGCCGTATTTGTCTCTTACGCACAAAACACCCTGACAGCCTCCAGCTGACCACTGACGTAATGTTGTGGCAAAAAAAAAATCAAAATAAATGCCTGAAACTATGTATTAGACATATTAGGGAAGCCATAGAAAAAGGAATCTGGTTGATATCTCATTCACTGCTCAATAAGGACGCATAGGAACGCAGAGCTTTCTAAATAAGAGTCCCTTCCTGATTGGATTTTTCTCAGGCTTTCGCCTGCAATATCAGTTCTGTTATACTCACAGACAATATTTTTACAGTTTTGGAAACTTTAGAGTGTTTTCTATCCTAAGCTGTCAATTATATGCATATTCTAGCATCTTGTCCTGACAAAATAGCATGTTTATTTTGGGAACGTTATTTTTCCAAAAATGAAAATAGTGCCCCCTAGATTCAACAGGTTATTAATGTTGAACAGTAAGCTTGGGCCCAACTAGTCATGCAGTATGTTAAGTGGGGGAGTATCATAGATTTGAAATACAGTTTGGCTACCTCTGTAGTCAAACAATCTAGTATAAATCGGGAAATTAGCTAGGTTGAATTTGGTTATTTTAGTTACATTTTTCACCTGCTTTTAAAAAGAGAGGTTGGAATCAAGTATGATGCCAAGGTGCTTAAGATCAGATACCACCTGGAGCTTCTCCCCTGACACATAGAAATCTGTCTCAGTAGCATCAGATACCACCTGGAGCTTCTCCCCAGTCACACAGACACATAGACATCTGACTCAGTAGCATCAGATACCACCTGGAGCTTCTCCCCTGACACATAGACATCTGACTCAGTAACATCAGATACCACCTGGAGCTTCTCCCCTGACACATAGACATCTGACTCAGTAACATCAGATACCACCTGGAGCTTCTCCCCAGTCACACAGACACATAGACATCTGACTCAGTAGCATCAGATACCACCTGGAGCTTCTCCCCTGACACATAGACATCTGGCTCAGTAGCATCAGATACCACCTGGAGCTTCTCCCTTGACACATAGACATCTGTCTCAGTAGCATCAGATACCACCTGGAGCTTCTCCCTTGACACATAGACATCTGTCTCAGTAGCATCAGATACCACCTGGAGCTTCTCCCTTGACACATAGACATCTGTCTCAGTAGCATCAGATACCACCTGGAGCTTCTCCCCTGACACATAGACATCTGGCTCAGTGGCATCAGTTGGCCTCTTTGTGAACAACATGCAGACTGTGTTTTTTACATTGAGATGCTAACATGAGTTACTGAGCCACTTTGTAACCTGGACCATTACAGTACTGAGTTTCTTGTGCAGCTTGTTGTTTGCTCTTTGCACATATATCACTGTATCATCTGCATACATTTGAACTTCAGACCCAGTACAGACAGAAGGCAGATCATTCATGTACAGGCTGAACAGGAGGGGCCCCAGAATTGACCATTGGGGCACGCCCACACCATAGCTAAGAGTGGGTGACAGCTCATTGCTCACTCTGACACACTGGGTTCTGCCTTCAAGGTATGATTTTATCTATCTCAAGGCATCGAGGGGAAAATTTCAACTTGGACAATTTTGTGATGAGAACCTCATGGTTAACAGTATCAAAAGTCTTCCTTAGGTCCAGAAACACAGCCCCAACAACGCCCCCTTTGTCCATCTTGGACTTCACATTTTCCAGAAGAAAGCAGTTGGCCATTTCTGTGGAGAGTTTCGCTCTGAAGCCAAACTGCATGGAGTGTAATGTGATGGGACAGTTGTTGTGGTGTCTGATCACCCGAATGGCAAGTGGCAGTGGCTCTGCGGAACCTGTCATAGTGGACCTTCCTCCCATTAGTGTCAGCCTGCCAGGAGACTATCTGAAGATAATCAGACACATGCTCGAGTCGTCCTTGGTTCTCCAGTGCTGCGTCGGCTCAGTAACAGGCTCCGAAGCCCATTTCGCTGTTTCTGTCCCAAATGACACCCTATACAACCTATTCCCTTTCCCAAGGCCCACAGGGCACTCGTCTAAAGTAGTGCACTACATAGGGAATAGGGTGCCATTTGGGACACACATCTCCCTCCACAAAGAAGGCCTGTTATATCCCCGGCTTTAAAAACTGATGCATCCAATTGATTAAAGGGAAAAGGGATGAAAGGGAGACAGAGATAAAACTCATGACTGGAGAAAAGGGGGGATACCTAGTCAGTCGTACAAATGAATGCCTTCAACTGCAATGTGTCTTCCCTGCATTTAACCCAACCCCTCTGAATCAGAGAGATGTGGGGGGGCTGCCTTAATCGACATCCAGCAGAAAAAGAGGATGAAAGGGAGATAGAGAGAGTAGGGGGAAGTAGTGAGAGAGACAGAGCGAGAGAGAGAGAGAGAGAGAGGGGAGTAGTCTGAGAGAGAGAGAGAGAGAGAGAGAGAGAGAGGGGAGTAGTCAGAGAGAGAGAGAGAGAGGAGGGGGAAGTAGTGAGAGAGAGAGAGAGAGAGAAGGGGAAGTAGAGAGAGAGAGAGAGAGAGAGAGGAGGGGAGAGTAGTGAAAGAGAAAGAGAGAGAGAGAGAGGAGGGGAGAGTAGTGAAAGGGAGAGAGAGAGAGAGAGGAGGGGAGAGTAGTGAAAGGGAGAGAGAGAGAGAGAGGAGGGGAAGTAGTGAGAGAGAGAGAGAGAGAGAGAGAGAGAGAGAGAGAGAGAGAGAGAGAGAGAAAAGGAGGAAGTAGAGAGGGAGAGAGAGAGAGAGAGAGAGAGAGAGAGAGAGAGAGGAGGGGAGAGTAGTGAAAGAGAAAGAGAGAGAGAGAGAGAGAGAGAGGAGGGGAGAGTAGTGAAAGGGAGAGAGAGAGAGAGAGAGAGAGAGAGAGAGAGAGAGAGAGAGAGAGAGAGGAGGGGGAGAGTAGTGAAAGAGAAAGAGAGAGAGAGAGAGAGAGAGAGAGAGAGAGAGAGAGAGAGAGAGAGAGAGAGAGAGAGAGAGAGGAGGGGAGAGTAGTGAAAGAGAAAGAGAGAGAGAGAGAGAGAGAGAGAGAGAGAGAGAGAGAGAGAGAGAGAGAGAGAGAGAGAGAGAGAGAGGAGGGGAGAGTAGTGAAAGGGAGAGAGAGAATAAGAAGAAGAAAGCGAGAGAGACACAGTGCAAAAGTATTCATCCCCCTTGGCATTTTTCCTATTTTGCTGCATTACAACCTGTAATTTAAATCGATTTTTATTTGGATTTCATGTAATGGACACAGACAAAAAATCTAAATTGGTGAAATGAAATTTAAAAAATGTACTTGTTAAAAAAAAATGAAAAGTTGCGCGTGTATTCACCCCCCTTAGTATGAAGTCCACCTGTGTGCAATCTAAGTGTCACATGATCTCAGTATATCTACACCTGTTCTGAACGGCCCCAGAGTCTGCAACACCACTCAGCAAGGGGCACCACCAAGCAAGCAGCACCATGAAGACCAAGGAGCTCTCCAAACAGGTCAGGGACAGAGTTGTGGAGAAGTACAGATCAGGGTTGGGTTATAAAAAAAAATATCAGAAACTTTGAACATCCCACAGAGCACCATTAAATCCATTATTAAAAAATTGAAAGAATATGGCACCACAACAAACCTGCCAAGAGAGGGCCGCCCACCAAAACTCACAGACCAGGTAAGGAGGGCATTAATCAGAGAGGCAACAAAGAGACCAAAGATTACCCTGAAGAAGCTGAAGGGGCAGGGCTACCGACGTTAAGGCTAATCTGAAGCTGGTGCTGGCTAAAGCTAAAACTGGCGAGTGTAGAGAGTATAAGCATATTGTTATACACATCGGCACCAACGATGTTAGGACGAAACAGTGAGAGGTCACTAAGCGTAACATAGCTTCTGCGTGTAAATCAGCTAGAAAGATGTGTCGGTATCGAGTAATTGTCTCTGGACCCCTCCCAGTTAGGGGGAGTGATGAGCTCTACAGCAGAGTCTCACAACTCAATCGCTGGTTGAAAACTGTTTTCTGCCCCTCCCAAAAGATAGAATTTGTAGATAATTGGCCCATCTTTCTGGGACTCACCCACAAACAGGACCAAGCCTGGCCTGATGAGGAGTGACAGACTCCATCCTAGCTGGAGGGGTGCTCTCATCTTATCTACCAACATAGACAGGGCTCTAACTCCTCTAGCTCCACAATGAGATAGGGTGCAGGCCAGGCAGCAGGCTCTTAGCCAGCCTACCAGCATAGTGGAGTCTGCCACTAGCACAGTCAGTGTAGTCAGCTCAGATATCCACATTGAGACCGTGTCTTTGCCACGATCTAGGTCGGGCAAAACTAAACATGGCGGTGTTCGCCTTAGCAATCTCATGAGGATAAAGACCTTCTCCATTCCTGTCATTATTGAAAGAGATTGTGATATCTCACATCTCAAAATAGGACTTCTACTAAACGTTAGATCCCTCACTTACAAATCAAATCAGATCAAATGTATTTATATAGCCCTTCGTACATCAGCTGATATCTCAAAGTGCTGTACAGAAACCCAGCCTAAAACCCCCAAACAGCAAGCAATGCAGGTGTAGAAGCACGGTGGCTAGGAAAAACTCCCTAGAAAGGCTAGAACCTAGGAAGAAACCTAGAGAGGAACCAGGCTATGTGGGGTGGCCAGTCCTCTTCTGGCTGTGCCGGGTGGAGATTATAACAGAACATGGCCAAGATGTTCAAATGTTCATAAATGACCAGCATGGTCAAATAATAATAATCACAGGCAGAACAGTTGAAACTGGAGCAGCAGCACGGCCAGGTGGACTGGGGACAGCAAGGAGTCATCATGCCAGGTAGTCCTGAGGCATGGTCCTAGGGCTCAGGTCCTCCGAGAGAGAGAAAGAAAGAGAGAACTGGAGAGAGCATACTTAAATTCACACAGGACACCGGATAAGACAGGAGAAGTACTCCAGATATAACAGACTGACCCGACACATAAACTATTGCAGCATAAATACTGGAGGCTGAGACAGGAGGGGTCAGGAGACACTGTCGCCCCATCCGATGACACCCCCGGACAGGGCCAAACAGGAAGGATATAACCCCACCCACTTTGCCAAAGCACAGCCCCCACACCACTAGAGGGATATTTTCAACCACCAACTTACCATCCTGAAATAATGCCGAGTATAGCCCACAAAGATCTCTGCCACGTCCAACCCAGACAGGAAGACCACGTCAGTGACTCAACCCACTCAGGTGACGCACCCCTCACAGGGACGGTATGAGAGAGCCCCACTAAGCCAGTGACTCAGCCCCTGTAATAGAGTTAGAGGCAGAGAATCCCAGTGGAAAGAGGGGTGGAAAGAGGGGAACTGGCCAGGCAGAGACAGCAAGGGCGGTTCGTTGCTCCAGAGCCTTTCTGTTCACCTTCACACTCCTGGGCCAGACTACACTCAATCATATGACCCACTGAAGAGATGAGTCTTCAGTAAAGACTTAAAGGTTGAGACCGAGTTTGCGTCTCTCACATGGGTAGGCAGACCATTCCATAAAAATGGAGCTCTATAGGAGAAAGCCCTGCCTCCAGCTGTTTGCTTAGAAATTCTAGGGACAATTACGAGGCCTGCGTCTTGTGACCGTAGCGTACGTCAAGGCAGTTACAGTCAATGAACTAATCACTGATCATAATCTTGATGTTAGTGGTCTGACTGAAACATGGCTTAAGCCTGATGAATTTACTGTGTTAAATGAGGCCTCACCTCCTGGTTACACTAGTGACCATATCCCCCGTGCATCCCACAAAGGTGGAGGTGTTGCTAACATTTACGATAGCAAATTTCAATTTACAAAACCCCCCCGACGTTTTCGTCTTTTGAGCTTCTAGTCATGAAATCTATGCAGCCTACTCAATCACTTTTTATAGCTACTGTTTACAGGCCTCCTGGGCCATATACAGCATTCCTCATTCAGTTCCCTGAATTCCTATTGGACCTTGCAGTCATGGCAGATAATATTTCAATTTTAGGTGATATTGAATATTCACATTTAAAAGTCCCACTCCAAAAGGCTTTTGGAGCCATCATTGACTCAGTGGGTTTTGTCCAACATGTCTCCGGACCTACTCACTGTCACAGTCATACTCTGGACCTAGTTTTGTCCCACGGAATAAATGTTGTGGATCTTCATGTTTTTCCTCATAATCCTGGACTATCGGACCACCATTTTATTACGTTTGCAATCGCAACAAATCATTTTCTCAGACCCCAACCAAGGAGCATCAAAAGTCGTGCTAAATTCTCAGACAACCCAAAGATTCCTAGATGCCCTTCCAGACTCCCTCCACCTACCCAAGGACTTCAGAGTACAAAAATCAGTTAACCACCTAACTGAGGAACTCAATTTAACCTTGCACAATACCCTAGATGCAGTCGCACCCCTAAAAACAAAAACATTTGACATAAGAATCTAGGTCCCTGGTATACAGAAAATACCTGAGCCCTGAACCAAGCTTCCAGAAAATTGGAATGGAAATGGCGCCACACCAAACTGGAAGTGTTCCGACTAGCTTGGAAAGACAGTACCGTGCAGTATCGAAGAGCCCTCACTGCTGCTCGATCATCCTATTTTTCTAACTTAATTGAGGAAAATAAGAACAATCCAAAATGTGCTTTTGATACTGTCGCAAAGCTAACTAAAAAGCAGCATTCCCCAAGGGAAGAGAGAGCAAATTACGGACTCCTCTTTAAATCTGCATATTCCTCCAAAGCTCAGTTGTCCTGAGTCTGCACAACTCTGCCAGGACCTAGGATCAAGGGAGACACTCAAGTTTTTTAAAAACTATATCTCTTCACACATTGATGAAAATAATCTCGGCCTCTAAACCTTCAAGCTGCATACTGGACCTTATTCCAACTAAACTACTGAAAGAGCTGCTTCCTGTGCTTGGCCCTCCTATGTTGAACATAATAAACGGCTCTCTATCCACCGGATGTGTACCAAACTCACTAAAAGTGGCAGTAATAAAGCCTCTCTTTAAAAAGCCAATCTTGACCCAGAAAATATAAAAACTATCGGCCTAAATCTCATTCCTCTCAAACATTTTAGAAAAAGCTGTTGCGTAGCAACTCACTGCCTTCCTGAACACAACAATGTATATGAAACACTTCAGTCTGGTTTTAGACCCCATCATAGCACTGAGACGGCACTTGTGAAGGCGCTTGTGAGGGTTGTAAATGACCTTTTAATGGCGTCAGACCGAGGCTCTGCATCTGTCCTCGTGCTCGTGCTTTTGATACCATCAATCACCACATTCTTTTGGAGAGATTGGAAACCCAAATTGGTCTACACGGACAAGTTCTCACCTGGTTTAGATCTTATCTGTCGGAAAGATATAAGTTTGTCTCTGTGGATGGTTTGTCCTCTGACAAATGAACTGTAAATTTCGGTGTTCCTCAAGGTTCCATTTTAGGACCCCTATTGTTTTCACTATATATTTTACCTCTTGGGGATGTCATTCGGAAACATAATGTTCACTTTCACTGGTTTGCGGACGACACACTGCTGTACATTTTGATGAAACATGTTGAAGCCCCAAAATTGCCCTCGCTAGAAGCCTGTGTTTCAGACATAAGGAAGTGGATGGCGGCAAATGTTTTACTTTTAAACTCGGACAAAACAGAGATGCTTGTTCTAGGTCCCAAGAAACAAAGAGATCTTCTGTTGAATCTGACAATTAAATTTAATGGTTGTACAGTCGTCTCAAATAAAACTGTGAAGGACCTCGGCCTTACTCTGGACCCTGATCTCTCTTTTGAAGAACATATCAAGACCATTTCAAGGACCGCTTTTTTCCATCTACGTAACATTGCAAAAATCAGACAGCTTTTTCCCATCTACATTTCCCATAACATTGCAAAAAATCAGAAAATTTCTGTACAGAAATTATGCAGAAAAATGTATCCATGCTTTTGTCACTTCTAGGTTAGACTACTGCAATGCTCTACTTTCCGGCTACCCGGATAAAGCACTAAAAAAACTTCAGTTAGTGCTAAACACGGCTGCTAGAATATTGACTAGAACCCCAAAATGTAATCATATTACTCCAGATCTAGCCTCTATACACTGGATTCCTGTTAAGGCAAGGGCACTGTCTTCCTGTTAAGGCAAGGTTTTACTGCTAACCTACAAAGCATTACATGGGCTTGCTCCTTCCTATCTCTCTGATTTGGTCCTGCCGTACATACCTACACATACGCTACGGTCACAAGTCGTGGCGCTCCTAATTGTCCCTAGAATTTCTAAGCAAACAGCTGGAGGCAGGTCTTTTTGAGTGGGTTGAGTCACTGATGTGATCTTCCCGCCCGGGTTGGCGCCCCCCCTTGGGTTGTGCCGTGGGGTAAATCTTTGTGGGCTATACTCGGCCTTGTCTCAGGATAGTAAGTTGGTGGTTGAAGATATCCCTCTAGTGGTGTGGGGCCTGTGCTTTGGCAAAGTGGGTGGGGTTATATCCTTCCTGTTTGGCCCTGTCCGGGGGTATCGTTGGACGAGGCCACAGTGTCTCCTGACCCCTCCTGTCTCAGCTTCCAGTATTTATGCTGCAATAGTTTATGTGTCGAGGGGGCAACGGTCAGTCTGCTATATCTGGAGTATTTCTCCTGTCTTATCGGGTGTCTTGTGTGCATTTAAGTATGCGCTCTCTAATTCACTCTTTCTCTCTTTCTTTCTTTCTCTCTCTCGGAGGACCTGAGCCATAGGACCATACCTCAGGACTACCTGGCCTGATGACTCCTTGCTGTCCCTAGTCCACCTGGTCATGCTGCTGCTCCACTTTCAACTGTTCTGCCTGCGGCTATGGAATCCTGACCTGTTCACCGGACGTGCTACCTGTCCCAGACCTGCTGTTTTCAACTCTCTAGAGACAGCAGGAGCGGTAGAGATACTCTTAATGATCGGCTATGAAAAGCCAACTGACATTTACTCCTGACAGAGCTGCAGGAGTTGTGACCTGTTTTTGTTGGTTATGTTGTCATAGTTGTGCCTAGGGGGGCATATGGGGGAGGGAATGCTGTCACCTGCAGGCAGGTGTTTGTCCCCCTGTGTGCTGAGGGTGTCAGGTTCTTGTCCGGTTCTGGCATTTCTCTCTCTCTCTCTCTGTCTCTCTCTGTCTCTCTCTCTCTGTCTGTCTGTCTCTCTCTCAATTCAATGGCTTTATTGGCATGGGAAACATGTGTTAACATTGCCAAAGCAAGTGAGGTAGATAACATATAAAGTGAATATATAAAGTGAAATAAACAATAAAAATGAACAGTAAACATTACACATACAGAAGTTTCAAAACAATAAAGACATTACAAATGTCATATTATATATATATACAGTGTTTTAACAATGTACAAATGGTTAAAGGACACAAGATAAAATAAATAAGCATGAATATGTGTTGTATTTACAATGGTGTGTGTTCTTCACTGGTTGCCCTTTTCTCGTGGCAACAGGTCACAAATCTTGCTGCTGTGATGGCACACTGTGGAATTTCACCCAGTAGATATGGGAGTTTATCAAAATTGGATTTGTTTTCGAATTCTTTGTGGATCTGTGTAATCTGAGGAAAATATGGCAGGAGGTTAGGAAGCGCAGCTCAGTTTCCACCTCATTTTGTGGGCAGTGAGCACATAACCTGTCTTCTCTTGAGAGCCATGTCTGCCTACGGCGGCCTTTCTCAATAGCAAGGCTATGCTCACTGAGTCTGTACATAGTCAAAGCTTTCCTTAATTATGGGTCAGTCACAGTGGTCAGGTATTCTGCCGCTGTGTACTCTCTGTTTAGGGCCAAATAGCATTCTAGTTTGCTCCGTTTTTTTGTTATCTTTTTTCTCATGATTTGGTTGGGTCTAATTGTGCTGCTGTCTTGGGGCTCTGTAGGGTGTGTTGTGAACAGAGCCCCAGGACCAGCTTGCTTAGGGGACTCTTCTCCAGGTTCATCTCTCTGTAGGTGATGGCTTTGTTATGGAAGGTCTCTCTCTCTCTCTCTCCCAGCTCTCTCTCTCGCTCTCTCTCTCTGCCTGTCTCTCTCTCTCTCTGTCTGTCTGTCTGTCTCTCTCTGTCTGTCTCTCTCTCTCTCTCTCTCTCTCTGCCTGTCTCTCTCTCTCTCTCTGCCTGTCTCTCTCTCTGTCTGTCTGTCTGTCTGTCTCTCTCTGTCTGTCTCTCTCTCTCTCTCTCTCTCTGCCTGTCTCTCTCTCTCTCTCTCTCATGGGATTTATTGGCATGGGAAACATATGTTTACATTGCCTAAGCAAGTGAAATAGATAAACAAAAGTGAAATAAACAATAAAAAAGTAACAGTAAACATTACACTCACAAGTTCCATATACAGTGTTGTAACGATGTGCAAATAGTTCATGTACAAAATGGAACATAAATAAGCATAAATATGGGTTGTATTTACAATGGTGTTTGTTCTTCACTGGTTGCCCTTTTCTTGTGGCAGCAGGTCACAAATCTTGCTGCTGTGATGGAACACTGTGGAATCACCCAGTAGATACGGGAGTTTATCAAAATTGGATTCGTTTTTAATTTCTTTGTGGGTCTACCCTCCAGGTGTCGCTTATTTCCCCCAGTGTATTTATCCCTGTGTTTCCTGTCTCTCTGTGCCAGTGTATTTATCCCTGTGTTTCCTGTCTCTCTGTACCAGTGTATTTATCCCTGTGTTTCCTGTCTCTCTGTACCAGTGTATTTATCCCTGTGTTTCCTGTCTCTCTGTGCCAGTGTATTTATCCCTGTGTTTCCTGTCTCTCTGTACCAGTGTATTTATCCCTGTGTTTCCTGTCTCTCTGTACCAGTGTATTTGCCCCTGTGTTTCCTGTCTCTCTGTACCAGTGTATTTATCCCTGTGTTTCCTGTCTCTCTGTGCCAGTGTATTTATCCCTGTGTTTCCTGTCTCTCTGTGCCAGTGTATTTATCCCTGTGTTTCCTGTCTCTCTGTACCAGTGTATTTATCCCTGCGTTTCCTGTCTCTCTGTACCAGTGTATTTATCCGTGTTTCCTATCTCTCTGTGCCAGTGTATTTATCCCTGTGTTTCCTGTCTCTCTGTGCCAGTGTATTTATCCCTGTGTTTCCTGTCTCTCTGTACCAGTGTATTTATCCCTGTGTTTCCTGTCTCTCTGTACCAGTGTATTTATCCCTGTGTTTCCTGTCTCTCTGTCCCAGTGTATTTATCCCTGTGTTTCCTGTCTCTCTGTGCCAGTGTATTTAACCCTGTGTTTCCTGTCTCTCTGTACCAGTGTATTTATCCCTGTGTTTCCTGTCTCTCTGTACCAGTGTATTTATCCCTGTGTTTCCTGTCTCTCTGTACCAGTGTATATATCCCTGTGTTTCCTGTCTCTCTGTGCCAGTGTATTTGCCCCTGCATTTCCTGTCTCTCTGTGCCAGTGTATTTGCCCCTGCGTTTCCTGTCTCTCTGTTGCCAGTTCGTCTTGTCTTGTCAACCAGCTCGTTTTTCTCATGCTCCTGCATTTTCTTATCCCTCTTTTGCTAGTCCTCCCGGTTTTGACCCTCTAGCCCGTCTTGACTCTGAACCCGCCTGCCTGACCAGTCTGCCTGCCCTGACCTCGAGCTTGCCTGCCACTCTGTACCTCCTGGACTCTGACCTTGTTATGATCATCCCCTTGGATTATAATAAATATCACCTCCCTGGTCTGCATCTGGTCTGCATCTGGATCTCACCCTGTGCCCTTATGGTTTATGGCCAAACACCATTCTAGTTTGCTCTGTTTATTTTGTCAATTCTTTCCAATGTGTCAAGAAATTCTCTTTTTGTTTTCTCATTATTTGGTTGGGTCTAATTGTGTTGCTGTCCTGGGGCTCTGTAGGGTGTGTTTGTGAACAGAGCCCCAGGACCAGCTTGCTTACAGGACTCTTCTCCAGGTTCATCTCTCTGTAGGTGATGGCTTTGTAATGGAAGGTTTGGGAATCGCTTCCTTTTAGGTCTCTTTTCTGGATTTTGATCATTAGCGGGTTTGGTGTTTGTCCCATTTACAGACCCCAGATCTCACAACCATAAAGGGCAATGGGCGCTTTCACTCTTTTTCTCTGGGCCCTGTCCACCTGAACATAATCTGCTACCTCTCTCTCCTGTCCACCTGAACATAATCTGCTACCTCTCTCTCCTGTCCACCTAAACATAATCTGCTACCTCTCTCTCTCCTGTCCACCTAAACATAATCTGCTACCTCTCTCTCTCCTGTCCACCTAAACATAATCTGCTACCTCTCTCTCTCCTGTCCACCTAAACATAATCTGCTACCTCTCTCTCCTGTCCACCTAAACATAATCTGCTACCTCTCTCTCTCTCTCCCCTGTCCACCTAAACATAATCTGCTACCTCTCTCTCTCCTGTCCACCTAAACATAAGTGCTACCTCTCTCTCTCTCTCTCCTGCCCACCTGAACATAATCTGCTACCTCTCGCTCTCTCTCCCCTGTCCACCTAAACATAATCTGCTACCTCTCGCTCTCTCTCCCCTGTCCACCTAAACATAATCTGCTACCTCTCTCTCTCTCCTGTCCACCTGAACATAATCTGCTACCTCTCTCTCTCTCCTGTCCACCTAAACATAATCTGCTACCTCTCTCTCTCCTGTCCACCTAAACATAATCTGCTACCTCTCTCTCTCTCTCCCCTGTCCACCTAAACATAATCTGCTACCTCTCTCTCTTCTGTCCACCTGAACATAATCTGCTACCTCTCTCTCTCTTTCCCCTGTCCACCTAAACATAATCTGCTACCTCTCTCTCTCTTTCCCCTGTCCACCTAAACATAATCTGCTACCTCTCTCTCTCTCTCCCCTGTCCACCTAAACATAATCTGCTACCTCTCTCTCTCTCCTGTCCACCTAAACATAATCTGCTACCTCTCTCTCTCTCCCTCTCTCCACCTAAACATAATCTGCTACCTCTCTCTCTCTCTCTCTCTCCTGTCCACCTAAACATAATCTGCTACCTCTCTCTCTCTCCCTCTCTCCCCTGTCCACCTAAACATAATCTGCTACCTCTCTCTGGGCCCTGTCTACCTGAATATAATCTGCTACCTCTCCCTCTCTCTCCTGTCCACCTAAACATAATCTGCTACCTCTCTCTGGGCCCTGTACACTTAAACATAATCTGCTACCTCTACCTCTCCCTGGGCCCTGTCCACCTGAACATGCTCTGCTACCTCTCCCTCTCTGGGCCCTGTCCACTTGAATATAATCTGCTACCTCTCCCAATCTCTGGGCCCTGTCTACCTGAACATAATCTGCTACCTCTCCCTCTCTGGGCCCTGTCCACCTGAACATGATCTGCTACCTCTCCCTCTCTGGGCCCTGTCTACCTGAACATAATCTGCTACATCTCCCTCTCTCTGGGCCCTGTCCACCTGAACATGATCTGCTACCTCTCTCAGGCTCCAGTTCACTAGCAGTCACCATTAGCCCTGTGGTGTGCTGATGAACTCACGTCAGTGGCTGTATAGCACCACGTGTGTGCCTGGTTGAGTTGTCCTGCTGTGTGGGCCTCCTACATTTCTCTCTCCTCTCTTAACAGTGTCACTTCCCATCACTCAGAGAGCAGAGAGGTATTGAATCACACACACACCATCACCTCTGAAATGTCACCCACCTTCCATCCTTCCCTCCTGCCTTCACAAACTCCCTCTCTCCTTGTTTTCAGGAAGGGACTCTGCTTTTTCCCTCCACACACACACCATCACCCACCTTCCATCCTTCCCTCCTGCCTTCACAAACTCCCTCTCTCCTTGTTTTCAGGAAGGGACTCTGCTTTTCCCTCCACACACACACTATCACGTCTGAAATGTCACCCACCTTCCATCCTTCCCTCCTGCCTTCACAAACTCCCTCTCTCCTTGTTTTCAGGAAGGGACTCTGCTTTTTCCCTCCACACACACACCATCACCCACCTTCCATCCTTCCCTCCTGCCTTCACAAACTCCCTCTCTCCTTGTTTTCAGGAAGGGACTCTGCTTTTCCCTCCACACACACACCATCACCCACCTTCCATCCTTCCCTCCTGCCTTCACAAACTCCCTCTCTCCTTGTTTTCAGGAAGGGACTCTGCTTTTCCCCCCACACACACACTATCACCTCTGAAATGTCACCCACCTTCCATCCTTCCCTCCTGCCTTCACAAACTCCCTCTCTCCTTGTTTTCAGGAAGGGACTCTGCTTTTCCCTCCACACACACACCATCACCTCTGAAATGTCACCCACCTTCCATCCTTCCCTCCTGCCTTCACAAACTCCCTCTCTCCTTGTTTTCAGGAAGGGACTCTGCTTTTCCCTCCACACACACACACCATCACCCACCTTCCATCCTTCCCTCCTGCCTTCACAAACTCCCTCTCTCCTTGTTTTCAGGAAGGGACTCTGCTTTTTCCCTCCACACACACACCATCACCCACCTTCCATCCTTCCCTCCTGCCTTCACAAACTCCCTCTCTCCTTGTTTTCAGGAAGGGACTCTGCTTTTCCCTCCACACACACACAGACCTGGGGAAAATAAAGAGGGATTCTTTATTATCTCTAGCCGCCATCTGTGAAAGCACCTCCACACATATAATCAATTCACAGCCAGGAGCTCAACTCCTCCTTCCTACCAGCAGCAAAACGAGAACAAATTGTAAGGACTAGTATACTAACTCTACCCTAACTTTCAGCTAGTATACTAACTCTACCCTGACTACTGCTCTGACCCTAACCTTCAGCTAGTATACTAACTCTACCCTAACTTTCAGCTAGTATACTAACTCTACCCTGACTACTGCTCTGACCCTAACCTTCAGCTAGTATACTAACTCTACCCTAACTTTCAGCTAGTATACTAACTCTACCCTGACTACTGCTCTGACCCTAACCTTCAGCTAGTATACTAACTCTACCCTAACTTTCAGCTAGTATACTAACTCTACCCTGACTACTGCTCTGACCCTAACCTTCAGCTAGTATACTAACTCTACCCTAACTTTCAGCTAGTATACTAACTCTACCCTGACTACTGCTCTGACCCTAACCTTCAGCTAATATACTAACTCTACCCTAACTTTCAGCTAGTATACTAACTCTACCCTGACTACTGCTCTGACCCTAACCTTCAGCTAGTATACTAACTCTACCCTAACTTTCAGCTAGTATACTAACTCTACCCTGACTACTGCTCTGACCCTAACCTTCAGCTAGTATGTTAACTATACCCTTACCTTCAGCTAGTATACTAACTCTACCCTAACCTTCAGCTAGTATACTAACTCTACCCTTACCTTCAGCTAGTACACTAACTCCACCCTGACTACTGCTCTGACCCTAACATTGATCATTTATTTTATTCACTAGAAATTAAGTTTCCCTGTAATATTATATGATCCTCACAGCAGGCCAACACGCAATATGAGTCCTGAATGAATTAAGCTAAGAAACCACAGCTCTGTAGTTGTATTGATCTTTCACAGGCCTGTCTCTCTCTTTAGGGAATTGATGAGAATCATTTCAACAAAGAAGTCAATCTTGACGATTATGATCGGGAGGTATTACTATTGATCGCCTCTCTCCAAAACCTTATTCCATTGTGTGGTAAATAAAGGATCAATTCATTGCAGTATAGGAACGGTACTTTAGCTCTCTCTCTCTCTGGCAGACTTTAATTCACTTTTCCTCATTACAGAGTTCAGGCTGCTGAGGCATTTCCTCTGAGAGTTCTGTTGTTGACGACACTGTGTGTGTGTGTGTGTGGTGTTCTCGCTTCAGATTCCTCCAATCAATCGATAGTGTTCATCCTCAGTGAATTAATGTATTTCCAGATGCCATTACATCTGTAAAAGTAGTGGTCGGCGTAATATGGGCCTAATGTTATTGCAAGAGTAATCATCCTTTAATTGAATTGTGATCACTCTCATATAAGATTAGTCCTAGCCTAACAAGGCCTTGCATCCTGCCTGTTTCGTATTAGAGCTCATATATCCCCCCCCCAAAGCACACTTACTGTCAATTAGGTCCCATATGGAAGGAGATGGACGGCAGACACTGACATCTTGATGTCCCTGCCGGGTCATGATGCTAAAATTATACCACGCTTGTTTTGTCTTCTCTTCATGTGCATGCCGTGTGTGCATGCCGTGTGTAATTTTGCTTTCGGTGACACATTGTAGGCTATATCAGCGTAGAATGAATATCCTATATCTTACTCCCCCCCCCCCCCCCCATCCCCCATCCCCGTCCCCTGGTGTGAGTTGTTCCTGTTTTGTTTGTGCAAGAACATCTTGGAGACGCATTAAATTGAACTGCAGAGTCATCGTGTCAAAAGCCTAGTTGCTTTAATTTTCCCCTTTGGAAATGTATTGGGAGACATTGAAAGTTCGACAGATTTGGCAGTGGGTTTGGCTATAGATAGCCTGAGTAATTATGCAAGCTAAATTATTAGTAATTTAACATTCATTTATATGAAAGGTAGAATTCTTGACTTAAGCTATTAAAAAAAAAAACATAGGGAAAGCCCCCCTCGGTGGGCAGGGCATAGGGCAGTCGGGGCATAGGGCAGTCGGGGCATAGGGCAGTCGGGGCATAGGGCAGTCGGGGCATAGGGCAGGGCATAGGGCAGTCGGGGCATAGGGCAGTCGGGGCATAGGGCAGTCGGGGCATAGGGCAGTCGGGGCATAGGGCAGTCGGGGCATAGGGCAGTCGGGGCATAGGGCAGTCGGGGCATAGGGCAGTCGGGGCATAGGGCAGGGCATAGGGCAGTCAGGGCAGGGCATAGGGCAGTCAGGGCATAGGACAGTCAGGGCATAGGGGCAGTCAGGGCATAGGGCAGTCAGGGCATAGGGCAGTCAGGGCATAGGGCAGTCAGGGGCATAGGGCAGTCAGGGCATAGGGCAGTCAGGGCATAGGGCAGTCAGGGCATAGGGCAGTCAGGGCATAGGGCAGTCAGGGCATAGGGCAGTCAGGGCAGGGCATAGGGCAGTCAGGGCAGGGCATAGGGCAGTCAGGGCAGGGCATAGGGCAGTCAGGGCAGGGCATAGGGCAGTCAGGGCAGGGCATAGGGCAGTCGGCGCAGGGCATAGGGCAGTCAGGGCAGGGCATAGGGCAGTCAGGGCAGGGCATAGGGCAGTCAGGGCAGGGCATAGGGCGGGCAGGGCATAGGGCAGTCAGGGCAGGGCATAGGGCAGTCAGGGCAGGGCATAGGGCAGTCAGGGCAGGGCATAGGGCAGTCAGGGCATAGGGCAGTCAGGGCAGGGCAGTCAGGGCAGGCATAGGGCAGTCAGGGCTGGGCATAGGGCAGTCAGGGCTGGGCATAGGGCAGTCAGGCTGGGCATAGGGCAGTCAGGGCTGGGCATAGGGCAGTCAGGGCTGGGCATAGGCGCAGGGCAGTGTCAGGGCATAGGGCAGTCAGGGCATAGGGCAGTCAGGGCATAGGGCAGTCAGGGCAGGGCATAGGGCAGTCAGGGCAGGGCATAGGGCAGTCAGGGCAGGGCATAGGGCAGTCAGGGCAGAGGGCATAGGGCGGCGCAGGGCATAGGGCATAGGGCAGTCAGGGCAGGGCATAGGGCAGTCAGGGCAGGGCATAGGGCAGTCAGGGCTGGGCATAGGGCAGTCAGGGCTGGGCATAGGGCAGTCAGGGCTGGGCATAGGGCAGTCAGGGCATAGGGCAGTCAGGGCATAGGGCAGTCAGGGCATAGGGCAGTCAGGGCAGGGCATAGGGCAGTCAGGGCAGGGCATAGGGCAGTCAGGGCAGGGCATAGGGCAGTCAGGGCAGAGGGCATAGGGCGGCGCAGGGCATAGGGCATAGGGCAGTCAGGGCAGGGCATAGGGCAGTCAGGGCAGGGCATAGGGCAGTCAGGGCTGGGCATAGGGCAGTCAGGGCTGGGCATAGGGCAGTCAGGGCTGGGCATAGGGCAGTCAGGGCTGGGCATAGGGCAGTCAGGGCTGGGCATAGGGCAGTCAGGGCTGGGCATAGGGCAGTCAGGGCTGGGCAGTCAGGGCTGGGCAGTCAGGGCTGGGCAGTCAGGGCTGGGCATAGGGCAGTCAGGGCTGGGCATAGGGCAGTCAGGGCTGGGCATAGGGCAGTCAGGGCTGGGCATAGGGCAGTCAGGGCTGGGCATAGGGCAGTCAGGGCTGGGCATAGGGCAGTCAGGGCTGGGCATAGGGCAGTCAGGGCTGGGCATAGGGCAGTCAGGGCTGGGCATAGGGCAGTCAGGGCTGGGCATAGGGCAGTCAGGGCTGGGCATAGGGCAGTCAGGGCTGGGCATAGGGCAGTCAGGGCTGGGCATAGGGCAGTCAGGGCTGGGCATAGGGCAGTCAGGGCTGGGCATAGGGCAGTCAGGGCTGGGCATAGGGCAGTCAGGGCTGGGCATAGGGCAGTCAGGGCTGGGCATAGGGCAGTCAGGGCTGGGCATAGGGCAGTCAGGGCTGGGCATAGGGCAGTCAGGCTGGGCATAGGGCCAGTCAGGGCATAGGGCATATGTGGCCATTCAGGGCATAGGGCATAGGGCAGTCAGGGCATAGGGCAGTCTGGGCATAGGGCAGTCTGGGCATAGGGCAGTCTGGGCATAGGGCATAGGGCAGTCTGGGCATAGGGCATAGGGCAGTCTGGGCATAGGGCATAGGGCAGTCTGGGCATAGGGCAGTCTGGGCATAGGGATAGGGCAGTCTGGGCATAGGCATAGGCAGTCTGGGCATAGGGCATAGGGCAGTCTGGGCATAGGGCAGTCTGGGCATAGGGCAGTCTGGGCATAGGGCAGTCTGGGCATAGGGCAGTCTGGGCATAGGGCAGTCTGGGCATAGGGCATAGGGCAGTCTGGGCATAGGGCATAGGGCAGTCTGGGCATAGGGCAGTCTGGGCATAGGGCATAGGGCAGTCTGGGCATAGGGCATAGGGCAGTCTGGGCATAGGCAGTCTGGGCATAGGGCAGTCTGGGCATAGGGCATAGGGCAGTCTGGGCATAGGGCATAGGGCAGTCTGGGCATAGGGCAGTCTGGGCATAGGCAGTCTGGGCATAGGGCATAGGGCAGTCAGGGCATAGGGCATAGGGCAGTCAGGGCATAGGGCAGTCAGGGCATAGGGCAGTCAGGGCATAGGGCAGTCAGGGCATAGGGCAGTCAGGGCATAGGGCAGTCAGGGCAGGGCATAGGGCAGTCGGGGCATAGGGCAGTCGGGGCATAGGGCAGTCGGGGCATAGGGCAGTCGGGCATAGGGCAGTCAGGCTGGCATAGGGCAGTCAGGGCTGGGCATAGGGCAGTCAGGGCTGGGCATAGGGCAGTCAGGGCTGGGCATAGGGCAGTCAGGGCAGGGCATAGGGCAGTCAGGGCAGGGCATAGGGCAGTCAGGGCAGGGCATAGGGCAGTCAGGGCAGGGCATAGGGCAGTCAGGGCAGGGCATAGGGCAGTCAGGGCAGGGCATAGGGCAGTCAGGGCAGGGCATAGGGCAGTCAGGGCAGGGCATAGGGCAGTCAGGGCTGGGCATAGGGCAGTCAGGGCTGGGCATAGGGCAGTCAGGGCATAGGGCAGTCAGGGCATAGGGCAGCGCAGGGCATAGGGCAGTCAGGGCAGGGCAGCGCAGGGCATAGGGCAGTCAGGGCAGGGCAGCGCAGGGCATAGGGAAGTCAGGGCAGGGCATAGAGCAGTCAGGGCTGGGCATAGAGCAGTCAGGGCTGGGCATAGAGCAGTCAGGGCTGGGCATATGGCAGTCAGGGCAGGGCATATGGCAGTCAGGGCAGGGCATATGGCAGTCAGGGCAGGGCATATGGCAGTCAGGGCAGGGCATATGGCAGTCAGGGCAGGGCATATGGCAGTCAGGGCAGGGCATATGGCAGTCAGGGCAGGGCATATGGCAGGGCAAATGTCAAAATGTTCCCTTAAGGTATGTCAGGGCAGGGCAAAGGGCAGTCTGGGCAGGGCATAGGGCAGTCTGGGCAGGGCATAGGGCAGTCTGGGCAGGGCATATTTCAGTCTGGGCTGGGCATATGGCAGTCTGGGCAGGGCAGTCAGGGCAGGGCATAGGGCAGTCAGGGCAGGGCATATGGCAGTCAGGGCAGGTCATAGGGCAGTCAGGGCAGGTCATAGGGCAGTCAGGGCAGGGCATAGGGCAGTCAGGGCAGGGCATAGGGCAGGGCAAATGTCAAAATGTTCCCTTAAGGTATGTCAGGGCAGGGCAAAGGGCAGTCTGGGCAGGGCATAGGGCAGTCAGGGCAGGGCATAGGGCAGGGCAAATGTCAAAATGTTCCCTTAAGGTATGTCAGGGCAGGGCAAAGGGCAGTCTGGGCAGGGCATAGGGCAGTCTGGGCAGGGCATAGGGCAGGGCAGTCAGGGCAGGGCATAGGGCAGTCAGGGCAGGGCATAGGGCAGTCAGGGCAGATGGCAGTCAGGGCAGATGGCAGTCAGGGCAGGGCAGAGGGCAGTCAGGGCAGGGCATAGGGCAGTCAGGGCAGGGCATAGGGCAGTCAGGGCAGGGCATAGGGCAGTCAGGGCAGGGCATAGGGCAGTCAGGGCATAGGGCAGTCAGGGCAGGGCATAGGGCAGGGCAAATGTCAAAATGTTCCCTTAAGGTATGTCAGGGCAGGGCAAAGGGCAGTCTGGGCAGGGCATAGGGCAGTCTGGGCAGGGCATAGGGCAGTCAGGGCAGGGCATAGGGCAGTCAGGGCAGGGCATAGGGTAGTCAGGGCAGGGCATAGGGCAGTCAGGGCAGGGCATAGGGCAGTCAGGGCAGGGCATAGGGCAGTCAGGGCAGGGCATAGGGCAGTCAGGGCAGGGCAAATGTCAAAATGTCCCTTAAGGTATGTCAGGGCAGGGCATAGGGCAGTCTGGGCAGGGCATAGGGCAGTCAGGGAAGGGCATTCAGGGCATAGGGCGCAGGGCAGGGTACAGGGCAGGGTGTAGGGCAGTGAGGGCAGGGTATAGAGCAGTCAGGGCAGGGTATATGGCAGTCAGGGCAGGGTATATGGCAGTCAGGGCAGGGCAGTCAGGGCAGGGCATAGGGCAGTCAGGGCAGGGCATATGGCAGGGCAGTCAGGGCAGGGTATATGGCAGGGCAGTCAGGGCAGGGTATATGGCAGGGCAGTCAGGGCAGGGTATAGGGCAGGGCATATGGCAGTCAGGGCAGGGTAGTCAGGGCAGTCAGGGCAAGCCAAGAGTTGATAATACATCTGGGATGCAATATAGACGGCTATAAATGTATTAATTCTAAAATCACAGAAGTCTTAGAGCCTAGATGCTTTATAAATCCAATGTATCCTTACAGTAAGGGTGCACTGAAACAAAATAGAGTAGGCTATAAAATAACACAGGCCATATCCACATCAGGTACAAATGTACCCCGTTGAGTTGTATTGTAATACAGTAGGTGGAAGAGGCAATTGCTCCAACTACAGACCACATGCTCAGTGATGGGAGATACTGCCATCTAGTGGACACTTAAAGATTACATGGTGTTAAACAATGCCTGGAGGGGTGGGGTACAGCTCAGTAAAGGCAATACTGCCATCTAGTGGACACTTGAATTTTCCAACATGGATTGGTCATGTTGATGTTGGGGTAGCGAGCAGCATCTTATCAACAAGACCCTGTCCTTAAAAGATTTGGATTTTTATGAATTATCTTCATTGTAAAGGGTTGAAACACTGTTTCCCATGCTTGTTCAAGGAACCATAAACAATGAATGAACATGCACCTGTGGAAACTGTCGTTAAGACACTAACAGCTTCCAGACGGTAGGCAATTAAGGTCACAGTTATGAAAACTTAGGACACTAAAGAGACCTTTCTACTGACTCTGAAAAACATCAAAAGAAAGATGCCCAGGGTTCCCTGGTCATTGGTGTGAATGTGCCTTAGGCATGCTGCGAGGAGGCATGAGGACTGCAGCTGTGTCCAGGGCAATAAATTGCAATGTCCGTACTGAGAGACTGTAAGACAGCGCTACAGGGAGACAGGACGGACAGCTGATCGTACTCGTAGTGGCAGACCACGTGTAACAACACCTGCACAGGGTCAGTACATCACACCTGCTGGACAGGTACAGGATGGGAACAACAACTGCCCGAGTTACACCAGTGAACCCACAATCCCTCCATCAGTACACAGACTGTCCACAATAGGCTGAGAGAGGCTGGACTGAGGGCTTGTAGGCCTGTTGTAAGGCAGGTCCTCACCAGACATCACCGGCAACGACGTCTCCTATGGGCACAAATCCACTGTCGCTGGACCAGACAGGACTGGCAAAAAGTGCTCTTCACTGAGTCGTGGTTTGGTCTTACCAGGGGTGATGGTCAGATTCGCGTTTATCATCGAAGGAATGAGCGTTACACCGAGGCCTGTACTCTGGAGCGGGATCGATTTGGAGGTGGAGGGTCCGTCATGGTCTGGGGTGGTGTGTCACAGTATCATCAGACTGAGCTTGTTGTCATTGCAGGCAATCTCAACGCTGTGCATTACAGGGAAGACATCCTCCTCCCTCATGTGGTACCCTTCCTGCAAGCTCATCCTGACATGACCCTCCAGCATGACGATGCCACCAGCCATACTGCTCGTTCTGTGCATGATTTCCTGTAAGTCAGGAATGTCAATGTTCTGCCATGGCCAGCGAAGAGCCCGGATCTCAAACCCATTGAGCACATTTTGGACCTGTTGGATTGGAGGGTGAGGGCTAGGGCCATTCCCCCCAGAAATGTCCGGGAAGTTGCAGGTTCCTTAGTGAAAGAGTGGGAGACGTTACATCTCACAGCAAGAACTGGCAAACCTGGCATAGTCCATGAGGAGAACATGCACTGCAGTACTTAATGCAGCTGGTGGCCACACCAGATACTGACTGTTACTTTTGATTTTGACCCCCCCCCCCCTTTGTTCTGGGACACATTATTCAATTTCGGTTAGTCACATGTCTGTGCAACTTGTTCAGTTTGTGTCTCCGTTGTTGAATCTGGTTATGTTCATACAAATATTTACACATGTTAAGTTTGCTGAAAATAAACACAGTTAACAGTTTTTGCTGAGTTTACATGTTCTTGGTGTTGGTTGACCTGTCTATTTACATCCATGTGTCAGCCAACAGAACGTTTGGTCGACAGTGCGTTCTACAGTATGCATCATAGTACATACCTTCAGGCTTCAAGTAATGCTTTACTGGACAATCGTGTGTTGAGGTGAAAACACCTATTTCAAGGTTGTACGTCATCTAGCCTAGCATCAGCCCCAGGAGGGAAGGGCAGAATAAAAATAAAAAGATGAGACAACTGATCAGGATTAATTCTCGCTACATCATCCCCCTCAAGGTACCCTGCATCCCGGAAAACATCTCACCTGGACTGGACCTGCCTCTCTGAATCAACCTCAGAGGGAGGGAGAATCAGTCTCAAGAGGTAGTGAGGGAGCGTGATGAAGGGGGGAGAGAGGGAGAGGGAGGCGAATTAGCCTCATAGGGAGGGACGCAGGTGAAAGTCTCAAGAGTGAGGGATGGGTGGAGAGAGGCAGATATGAAAGGTGGAATGAAGGGAGAGAGGCCGATATGAAAGGAGGGATGGAGGGAGAACAGCAGATCAGTGTCACCTTCAACCGTATTTCAGCACCACTTGTTCCAACACATCTCAGACTGAAGCAGGGAGACTCACACAACACGCCTCTTTCCTGGAGGTCGACCGATTATGATTTTTCAACGCCAATACCGATTATTGGAGGACCAAAAAAGGCCGATACCGATTAAAAATCGGACGATTTTTGAAAAATGTATTTGTAATAATGATAATTACAACAATACTGAATGAACACTTATTTTACGGTAACTTAATATAATACATCAATAAAAATCGATTTAGCCTCAAATAAATAATGAAACATGTTCAATTTGGTTTAAATAATGCAAAAACAAAGTGTTGGAGAAGTAAAAGTGCAATATGTGCCATGTAAAAAAGCTAACGTTTCAGTTCCTTGCTCAGAACATTAGAACATATGAAAGCTTGTGGTTCCTTATAACATGAGACTTCAATATTCCAAGGTAAGAGGTTTTAGGTTGTAGTTAATATAGTATTTATAGGATTATTTCTCTTTATACCATTTGTATTTCATATACCTTTGACTATCGGATGTTCTTATAGGCACTATAGTATTGCCAGTGTAACAGTATAGCTTCCATCCCTCTCCTGGCCCCTACCTGGGCTCGAACCAGGAACACATCTACAACAGTCACCCTCGAAGCAGCGTTACCCATCGCTCCACAAAAGCCGCGGCCCTTGCAGAGCAAGGGGAATAACTATTCCAAGTCTCAGAGCGAGTGACGTTTGAAACGCTATTAGCGCGCACCCCGCTAACTAGCTAGCAATTTCACATCGGTTACACCAGCCATTAGGCTGATAGGCTTGAAGCCATAAAAAAAAAAATCACTGTGCTTGCGAAGAGCTGCTGGCAAAACGCACGAAAGTCCTGTTTGAATGAATGCTTACGAGCCTGCTGCTGCCTACCATTGCTCGGTCAGACTGCTCTATCAAATCATAGACTTAATTATAACATAATAACACACAGAAATACAAGCCTTAAGGTCATTAATATGGTCAAATCCGGAAACTATAATTTCGAAAACAAAACGTTTATAATTTCAGTGAAATACGGAACAGTGCGGTATTTTATCTAACGGGTGGCATCCCGAAGTCTAAATATTCCTGTTACATTGCACAACCTTCAATGTTATGTCATAATTACACAAAATTCTGGCAAATTAGTTCGCAATGAGCCAGGCAGCCCAAACTGTTGCATATACCCTGACACTGCGTGCAACGAACGCAAGAGAAATGACAATTTCACCTGATTAATATTGCCTGCTACCCTGGATTTCTTTTGGCTAAATATGCAGGTTTAAAAATATATACTTCTGTGTATTGATTTTAAGAAAGGCATTGGTGTTTATGGTTAGGTACAGTCGTCCAACGATTGTGCTTTTTTCGCAAATGCGCTTAAAAAAAAAAAGATCATCCCCCTGCGCTGCATCGATTATATGCCACACAGGACACGCTAGATAAACTAGTAATATCATCAACCCTGTGTAGTTATAACTAGTGATTATGATTGATTGATTATTATAAGATAAGTTTAATGCTAGCTAGCAACTTACCTTGGCTTCTACTGCATTCGCGTAACAGGCAGGCTCTTCGTGGAGTACAATGAGAGGCAGGTGGTTAGAGAGTTGGACTAGTTAACTGTAAGGTTGCAAGATTGGATCCCCCGAGCTGACAATGTGAAAATCTGTCGTTCTGCCCCTGAACAAGGCAGTTAACCCACCGTTCCTAGGCCGTCATTGAAAATAAGAATGTGTTCTTAACTGACTTGCCTAGTTAAATAAAAAAGGTATAAAATAATAATTTTTTATTTTTAAAAAAAATGTTAAAAAATTAAAATAGGTAAAAAAATAATGAATTAAAAATCGGCCATTCCGATTAATTGGTCGACCTCTACTCTAGACTCAAACAACACACCGCTAGCCTCACCTGCATAACCTTCAAATACAGACGCAGGGCTTATACCCTAAACACGTGGAGGCTTTAAATGTGCATATTATGGTCACGCCACAAGTGGAACCCTAAAACACACTACTTTAGAATAGGCACCAGACAGTGTCTCAAATATTAAGCACTCTTCCTCTGAATAGGCACCAGACGGTGTCTCAAATATTAAGCACTCTTCCTCTGAATAGGCACCAGACGGTGTCTCAAATATTAAAACACTCTTCCTCTGAATAGGCACCAGACGGTGTCTCAAATATTAAGCACTCTTCCTCTGAATAGGCACCAGACGGTGTCTCGAATATTAAAACACTCTTCCTCTGAATAGGCACCAGACGGTGTCTCGAATATTAAAACACTCTTCCTTACTGCTCTGGCTGGAATACTAACTACAGAATGTCAGACAGCCTAACAGAAGTCTTCATGGTAAATGCAAACACTATATAGTTCATCGTTGGCATATAAAAAAAACTACCAAACACCCAACTGGTATTCAAATTATGTGACATTTATTTGACAAAAATAGTAAGCAAATGACAGAGACATTAAAAACAGCAGACATAGTACCGAGCAGAGACCGCTGACAGAGGAGACCGTAGAAATACTAAAAAGAGACAGCCGAAATAGTAGACAGCCGAAACAGACAAATAGTTTTAAATGGATATAAGACGAGACACTTGGTACACCGACAGTTTTGTGAGACTTAAAACACTTAAATGTTTGACATCACACAAAAAAGACATTTCGTATATAAAAATCACAATTCTTAACTCTGATTCCTGTTATATTTACCGTTGTTTACTAATGAACCATTTAGAGGGGGAAAAGGACATTCAAAAAGAAACCTGCAGCATCAAACAGAGGATACTGATGTGCAACCTTGACGTCCACCTGTCAAAGCAGCACTTAGTTAAGATACTGTAGACAGGCCATGCGGGCATCCAAAATGGCCCCCTATTCCATTCAGACCCTTATGGGTACTGGTCAACAGTTGTACACAACGTAGGAAATAGGGGACATTTGAGAAATAACAATAAATGTCTTGATTTACGTGGGATTCAAAAATCCTCAAGAGGACAAGTAGCAAATAAGAAAATATGTAAGTTTGTGTTCGTCAGGTCAACACCATGACGTCTGCACAAAAAACAACAACACTTCATTCAATGTCAACATACAATATCCGGTGTTCGTTTAGTCAAAATCCCGTCCACTCAAATCACCACATAGTCGTCGCAGGGTTGAAGAAATCCACATCGGCTTGGTTCCCCCAAATCACTGACACACTGGATGATCCCCAAATGGTACCCTAATCCCTATGTAGTGCACTACTTTTGACCAGGTTCAATTGAGCCATTAGGGTACCATTTAGGACACACTTCCACAACACGGTGATGACAGAAGGCTGCTGTCGGGTCCCCCCCCCCCCAGTTTTTAATATAAAAAGCGCTCGGGCCAATCGGAGGAGACCGTCTCACCAGCCAAACATGTACTCCATCGCTTTAGAAACCAAACTGTCGTCTTTCCTTGGGATCTGTTCGTCTGCCACCACCTGAAACCAAACGTGTAACACGGTTGGTGAATTCCACGTCGGTCCCCATGGAAACAGTGATCACTCAATGACATTAGGACTGAAATGTATTGTTACGTTTTAAAAAAGGAAACCAATCCGTACACTACTATAAACTACTATAAATAATGTAGTATGCATAGAGTGCATTGAGGTTTGGGAATATTTTTATCCAGAGCCGTCACTTTGCTGTCCTCTAGCGGACACACAGCCCTCCAAGGTGCGTTCGAAACACGTCAGAGTTTTTAAAAATGTTTGTTCCTTGTACATGCCGTGACAATAACGGCATTTTAATTATATGACGAAGAGTGCCTTGGTCCACGTCTTTAAGATGGCCTTACAACTTCTGTTGGTTTGGCAAAAGCATTTAATGACGAAACCCCCCGATCCTACCTGGTATTCACTGCTGGAGGCCTTGTAGGCTGCACTGAGGGGCCTCATAGAGGAGCGAGGTGTAGAGACATGGTGGCTGGGGGTTCCATTCCTGACTGGAGGAGTAAACACTGAGCCAGAGGAGGTAGAGCCTCGGTCTGAGATCTCCATCACATTCTTAGAGACACACACAAATCTTAATTAATGATTAGATATGTTGTTTACATAGTGGTAAAAGACATTATCCATTTCTAAAAATGTTTTGAATTTTTTTTAAATAATAAAAATGTACCCAGGAACGACTTACCTTATCGATGCATGGTTTAACACCAATCATTATAGCCTCGCCAAAAATCTTCCCATCTTTACTTAGAGCTTTTCTTGCTTGGAGTCTAGACTGATATTGAATGTGCATCCAGTTACCAGTGTTGGACATCTAGTACAACAAGAGAACAGAACGGTGAAACAGAACACACACACACTTAAAATTTCCTTCTCAAAGAATGCAAATATTGTTACCACGTGTTTCGTTATGTTTCCATACTGGGCGAACTGCAACAGAATATAAGACGCAGAGGCAGGAGGAAACCTGTTTAAAAATAAAATAAAATAAAAGAGTATTATACATACAGGAAGTTGTTCATTTTCACCTCAACAATAGATATCCATTCCAGAGGTGCAGCATTGTCATCTACAGATCAGACACATTCGGTGCATCTGCTTAAGGTCACCCAGGGCAGCAAGTGAATCTGAGTTTGCACATTGGAGACAAATTTGATTGGTCCTACAGTGAAAACTCCGGCCCCTCTGGGAAACCAGGTGAGCTAAAAAACAAACACACCCCTTATTTCAACAGTTAAAAAGGTAACTGCCCAAATAAAGGAAACACTCAAGTGAATGAGGGATACAAACTATATTGAAAGGAGGGATTTCCGAGTTGGTTATACATGCTTGGGGTCATGTATAAAATGCTGGGCAGGCCATTATTTTGGCTACCATGGCTATGCTCCCATAAGATGACAATGCCGCCATCCACAGGGCACGAGTGGTCACTGAATGATTTGATGAGCATGAAAAACGATGTAAACCATATGTCACCGCCGTCTCTGTCACCAGATCTCAACCCAAATTTAACACTTTACGGGAGATTGTGGAGCGACTCCTGAGACCAGCGTTTTCCACCACAGTCAACAAAACACCAAATGATGACATTTCTCATGGGAAGAATGATGTCACATCCCTCCAATAGAGTGCCAGACACTTGTAGAATCTATACCAAGGTGGGTTGAAGTTGTTCTGGCTCGTCCTACTAAAGAGCAATTGAAGGCAATAAACAACTTCTGATAGCCTGTTTTCTATGTGGCATTGATAATAGCCAGAAAAATGTATTATATTGTTCAAATTGACTACCAAGTGTAAATAGGCTCATTTTATATATAGCATTTTAGCATATTAGCAGGAAAAGACAATTACCGGATCCTTAGAAAATTCCAAAGCTTTATCAATGTAAAGTTAACTGAAAACAAATCAATGTATCATCAGTAGCTGTTGTTTTTCCAGATTCCCTGGTAGCTATACTCAGTCTGCTGTCTGGAGCCTGTATGTTTGGTGTGGGTTTGATTAGGGAGGGGACCTGGGGTTATAGGACAGCCCTTTTAAAAGCTAGTCTCTCTCTCACAGACGGGGGGTTGTGACTTGTAATTCCCATATCTCTATCCTATATTATACTATATCGTATACGATTGTCCAATCCGACTGCAGAATACTAGACAGTGGGACAGACATGCCCCATCAGTACAGCCTTATCTTAGATTCTGATTATTTTTGAGGAAGTAATACTGGATTTGTTCCTACGGTGTCTCTTGGTGGACAAACACCAGTAACTACAACATTGAACCACAAACCCCCAAAAGACTGAAATGTTCATGTTTCTTAATGAGCAACAGAGGATCACATGCAGGATCGTTGCGGTGCGTTGGCTCTTTTAATGAGACACCTGTTTAGGCAGTCACCTGTAGATATTAGAGGGTACAATACCAGGAACTTACCCAAATACAGTGATCCATGTATCATCTAGATGGTCTTCAGAAGACAGTGCGTCTCCCTGAGTGAAGAAAGGGTCTACTTGGGCTGGAGACATTGTTGACTTCGCCTGCTGCCCGATGGTAGTAGGACTAAATAGACTGGACGCTGAACAGAAGACGACATTAGGACCTACCTATGAATTCCCTCTCGTAGTAAATTTAAAAGACACGTTGGTACAAACAAATAAAAATCTCACCTGTTCCTGGTGTGACAGCCATATAGCCAGACAGCGGGGTGTGCATCATTGAGAATGGCTGAGAGAAGATAACATCCAGGTGATTGCATGTCCTCTTGATGCAGACACACTACTCAAAATCAAACACTTCTGGTGAGATGCTAATGTAGCAAGTGTAGAATCACTAGCGATTGGTTAGAACACTTCCCTGGATAAAGCGACAGACTCCAGAGGGACTGAAGAGTCGGGGGGGGGGGGGGGCCTCAATCCCACATGGGAAAAAAGTTTGAGAACCAATCAATGCGCCCGCTTCAAAGCCGAAAGGAAGGGTTACCAGACCAGTGGGTCCACAGCTTTCCTGCTCACTGTCCAGACCAGTGACCAGGCTATTAGACCACTGTCTGTGAGTGTAAAATGTCCAGACCAGTGACCAGGCTATTAGACCACTGTCTGTGAGTGTAAAGTGTCCAGACCAGTGACCAGGCTATTAGACCACTGCTCTGTGAGTGTAAAGTGTTGTTGTACACAAGGTGCTGGGTTCATGCCCAGGTCAGGAGAGGGACATAAACAAAGGTTTCATACCTACTCTGTTAACACATACCTGTTTATGTGCACTCATAGGGGACATCCCGACAGCGGGACAGGAGAGGTCATCATAGATACTCCTGACTGGAGGGGCCCCACTCTTGTCTTTGGGTGTAGGAACCACAGGTTGAGGGGGAGAGCCACCTGACAGAGAAAGAGTTAGAGAAACCGTCAGGAATCAATTGGAAATATTGCTGAGAGGAGAGACTGTTAGGTGACTCTATATGTTGCCATATTACAACACAGAAAGTGAAAGTAAGAGATCTGATAGTAACCAAAAAAGTAGTTGTTTTAAACTAAGTTAGGCCTATCACGCTACGAAAGGGGGGGGGGGGGGGGGGTAATTATATATGATAGATTAGAAAGTCAGCTAGCTATTTAATTGTTTTAGTGAATGATAAATTACCCCCAAAAGTAAAACATCACTCACCTGTTTGAAGTGGTGACCTCATATCCATGACCCCAAATGACCGAGGCTGGGGTGTGATAGGCGCTGGCAGATCCCCCATCAAAAACCCGGGGAGAAACTGGGCACCCGGGCCGGGCTTGGGTGATGTCGGGGAACCCAGAGTCATTGGTTCCGTACCTAGGGACAGATGGCAGATAACGTTAGAGAAGTTAATGAATAAGTAAGCTAGCTAGTTGTTAGCATACAGGTACCTAGCTATGGCTCTTTTGTTATTAGCTAACTACTTACTTAGTCTATAGCCTTGCCTTCCTCCACACGGTTAGCAAAATAGATCAGATGCTGATTTCAAAACTCTGCTTTTAGCTAATAATCAAAGTCACTAACTGGCAACCTTAGTAGCTGACTTTGCCAGCTAGCTATAAAACATCCCAACAATAACTAGCTAGCTAATGTAGCTAACTGACCAGTCACCATGTCAAACGTGTTAGCTAGCTAACGTTAGTTGGTTCGCTTCGCTAGCTAACTTAACTTTGACATTCTCTGAATGTTAGGCTCAAAAGTAAACATTATACTTACTCTAAGACACTAACGTTAGCGGTACAGAACCAACTAGTTGGCTAACTCATGTGACAATGCGAACGTCGTTAGCTAACTAGCGTATAACTAACGAGCAATGTTTCTGTATCTGTTTAGCTTGTTAGATTGAGAGAGAGAAAAAAAATGAATTATTTACCCACCTTGAAATTCCATCCTAAACTTAAAGACCACCGATTATACGAAACCTGGTGAACAGCTAGACACCAGAGAAGTTAACAGAATTGAAGACGCAACTCAAGTTTTCAAACGGTCGGAAATCTGAAATCTCGCGTTAGTTCGGCAGCTGGGTTTCACGCTATCTGGTTCTGTATTCAGACACGTGGTGGATTGTTTCCTTCTTCAGGGCAGGAAAAGCAACATTGATTTAATATCTAGAAACTAGCCATTTTTAGAAAGTTTAAAGCCGCTGGAAGTAGGTGTGCTGCAGTAACCCCTGACAAATTGGAAAAAAATATATATATATTATTTTTTTCTTTATAAAAGTTGTGCATTGGGCCTTTACTTGTCCTGTATTAGCGGACCGATATTGTTCCTCTGTAGGCAGGCGAAATGTTTTAAAACGTGTCAGTTTGTAACTTTCAAGAGTTTGGAGTAATAACATTATGAACCAAGGGAAATGGTTGACTTCTCAAACCTGGTGTTTGGCAAGTGTTCCTAGAAGTCTCTCGATGTTGCCCTCTGGCACAGGAGGTTGCTGAGGGGACAATGTCTCTTTATAAAGGCCCGAACGGAGCAAACGGAAACACTTGGAAACCATGTATATGATACCATTCCACTGGTTCCGGTGTCCTCAATTAAGGTGCCACTAACCTCCCGTGGCTGCGTTTTGAAACGCTGTGCTATTAAACTCGCCCGCTTGTAGTTCTAAAATCAAGAAATGTGTTGTTAGTTCAGTTTTCCCTATGGGGGGGAAAGAATAGGGTTTGGGGATGACGGTCTGCGATTAAAACAGGTTTAGGAGATTTTATACGTTTTGGTATATGAGATAATATCAGTCAGTTAACATGACCTCTATGAATTATGAAGCCTTTAATTCGTTTTATCTGCATTTTTTGTTTATATAAATGCATCAAAATTAATAAAAAGTGATGCTAGCTGATTATTTCATAGAACAAAATGTATTAGATTTCATTAGCCTGTGTTTACCACAGATCTTATTTTCGGCGTTTATCCAAAAACCCACCAAAATCATCATACATTTCCCCATAGGCTTTGTCCAATGAACCATGCCTTCAAAAAGATACCTTTACTATTTCTCTCTTTAGGATTTACCCTAGTGATTTACCACACATTTCACCACATGTATTTATATATGGTTACTGTATACGCGAAATGTATGAACTGAAACAGAGAACTACATATGGACAATAACCAACACTGTAGGAGATGTCAAAAAGGTTACCTACAAGTCTACATCTTAATTGTTAACGAGTAGTCTGTTTTAAGTAATGCTTCATTATGCACCCCCCCCCCCCCTCTTTACACCACTGCTACTCTCTGTTGTTATCATCTATGCATAGTCACTTTAATAACTCTCCCTACATGTACATACTATCTTAACTAACCAGTGCCCCCACACATTGACTCTGTACCGGTACCCTTTTGTATACAGTCTTGCTATTGTTATTTCACTGCTGTTCTTTAATTACTTGTTACTTTTATCTCTTATCTGTATTTTTTTAACTACATTGTTGGTTAAGAGCTCGTAAGTAAAGCGTTTCACTGTGAGGTCTACAGACCTGTTGTATTCAACGCATGTGACTATCACACTTTGATTTGATTTGTGATTTGATTTGATAGAACCGAGTAGAATGGCAGTTAGGCTTCCTTTAGACAGGCATCCCAAATCTGAAATGTTTTCACTCATTTGTCTTTTGACCAATCAAATCATCTCTGAAAAAAGATCTGATGTGATTGGTCAAAAGAGCAATTAGTGGGATTTTTTTTTTTAAGAATAGGGCTGCCTGGGTGAATGAAGCCTCAGTCACTACCAGCTGTTAATGATGCTGAATGTGTAAACGCTATGAGGGAACAACTTAATGGATAATCAGAGAATAGATTCTTAGCGTGACTCAGTCCTATCCTATCTCATTGGTCCTTTATATCATACACTAGTGTGTAACCCTGGGAGCAGAGGTGGTGACAAGGCTGTGTGAAGTTGAGCCGTTGTTAGCACTCAGCCACCTCAAAAGGGAAGGAGGGAAGGAAGGAAGGAAGGAAGGAAGGAGAGAGGGGAGAGAGAGCACAAATGGCAACCCATCTAGTTGAGATCTAATGACCTCTGTCTATACATGTTAGTAGACATGGCAACGTGCCAACGCACATAGACGGAGAGCCAACCCCATAGGGGAACACTTCACAACCCACACCTGCCCTGCCAGGACAGTGGATTACATCAGTCAAGCTGAAGTCTAGAAGTGTGTCAAGCTGAAGCCATTTCCATGCTGTGGAAACTTACAGTGATTCCAATGAGGATCTGAGTAAATATGTATCTTCTTTGGCATCCAAGTTCTTCTCTTTTAATATTTGTGTTTTCTAATGAATATATTGGTTTAAGTCTAAATCCGTCCCGCAGGGTTGTCTCTGGCTGCTACTTCATATTCAGTCAGATCAGCAGGGGGGGTTGAAAAGGATATCATTAGTACCCTTCTGCAGGAAAACTCCAGGTTGTCATGGATACCCTCACTCGTCCATCTGAGGTTTGCGGCTCTGTTTTCTTTACTCTGTTTATAGACTCCCAATTTATCACTGAGCAACAACAACAACAACAACAACAAAATCTCTGTCTGGCCTCAATGAAGAGTTAGAAAGGAATAGATCCGTTGATGGTAACAGTCACCAGTGAGGAAAGAGCTGTAAACGTCAACAAGTATCCATGTTGTCCATGGTGTCGGCTTATGCAGTGTGTTAGCAGAGGCTGCAGTTTGCCAGTCCTATATAAATGGACAAAGGTTCCCTAGATTTGCCAAGTCAGTGTTATGTGTTTTTGCGAAGTAGAGAGAGGACATAGTGAGTGATTTATATAATGTATAGGTAGGGCTGGGCGATATGACCAAAATATCATATCACAATATTTTTCACATTTGACAGTATTTTTTTTATGTTTTTTGTTGTTGTAATCATACAAGTTGTAAATATGCTTTGAGTAGTTCATCATGGTGGTTAAAACATAAGAGATTTCAATGGGGTCATTCTCCATTTGGATTGCTTTATACTGATCAATCCAACTTCAAACAAATATTATTTTCATAATTTCCACACTGTGCCACACAGGGCTGCATAATATGGGCAAACAAATCGAAAGGGCATAATTCATTGTTGAACTGTTGGAATCAAGGAAATAGAATGACTATTCTAATTCTATAGTTGAAATATAGTGGGCAGCACCTTGAATACATTGTTTGACATATCAAATGAGTAAACCAATGGAGGAATTATTGACCGGATAGGAACCAAAGTGTTGGTATGTTTCCAGGTGACCCTAATTAGATGTTACATTACATGTTTTCTTACCTCATATAGCCACTGCATGTAGCTAGCTAGCTAGCTTGCTAACATATTCATGCTTCGCCTATTCTTCTCTGATTTTTACATCAGCGCTTGTACCAGGCTGTATTACCTAGCTACATTTGCTCTCACTCTTAAACATTTAGCAAACTAACTAGCCAACTAATTATAATTGGTGGCTAGACAGATTTATTTTAGCCACAATGTGCTAATAATATAAACTAGTTGGTTGTTTGCAGACACTAAAGATAGACAAACTAATAGTGTAATTATAGAACGCTTGTGGAAAGAAGCATGTCACCAACATCTTGAAGTGAATGACAAGAAAGTGCCCGTGACTCCGTAGTCGAGCAACTGCTCTGTCCTTGAGTGACAAGAGGAGAGGGAGAAAGACGACTGAAGTAGAAAATGAGTAAACTATTAAAAACGAACATTATACACGACCGAAATTACGAATCACATTGAAATACCGTTATAGAAGGTAAAAGTAGAAACCCAACCAGGTCTGTGCATCAATGCCGGTTATAGTAAAATGCAGTATACTACCCAGCTCTATGTGTGAATGGAGAGTATCACAGCCTTTTGTTTTAGTCAGGTATTGGTGTAAGTCTCTGCTGACTGTACCTACAGAATGCTGTCTCTATTTCAACCCACTGGCACAAATTGTTATATTGGAAATGTGTGACATGCACATGAAAAAGTGTATTTTTTTTCCTGAACGAATCTCATCATGGACAACTTTTGCATTTTAGCAACTCTGCAACGACATTCCACTGCACAGGCTTCAATTCAACGACATCTCACTGCACAGACTTCAATTCAACGACATTCCACTGAACAGGTTTCAATTCAACGACATCTCACTGCACAGGCTTCAATTCAACGACATTCCACTGCACAGGCTTCAATTCAACGACATTCCACTGCACAGGCTTCAATTCAACATTTATTCCACTGCACAGACTTCAATTCAACGACATTCCACTGCACAGGCTTCAATTCAACGACATTCCACTGCACAGGCTTCAATTCAACGACATTCCACTGCACAGGCTTCAATTCAACATTTATTCCACTGCACAGGCTTCAATTCAACATTTATTCCACTGCACAGGCTTCAATTCAACGACATCTCACTGCACAGACTTCAATTCAATGTTTATTCCACTTTGGTTGTTTTTCCAGTGGGTTACTACTTGTTGAGTTAGTTTTCAACTACTTTGCAAACCCTAACCTAACTGCTAACCTTAACTACTTAGCTAGCATGTTACCTAATCCCTAACGTTAAAGTTAGCCACCTAGCTAATGTTAGCCACAACATATTGGAATTTGTGTAATATACACACATGCGTTTTGAAGGGGGAAAAAATGGTGTAATACACACCAAATCCCTCTCCCATCCCTTGACACTAATTACCGCGACCCCTATCAAAACCATTTCCTGTACCCAAAGGGGTGAATCTGTCTCTCCCTCCCTCTGTTTCTCTCCCTCTCCTCATCACCCCTGCCCCCTCACCCTCTCTCCTAATTGACATTCTTAAAATAGATCTCCAGTAGGTTAACTATATAATACAGTACAGTCAATAACACAATAGAAAAGTCTATATACAGTGTGTGAAAATGAAGTAAGATTAGGAGGTAAGGCAATAAATAGGCCACAGTGGCGAAATAATTACAATTTAGCAATTAAACACGAGTGATAGATGTGCAGAAGATAAATGTGCAGGTAGAGATACTGGGGTGCAAAGGATCAAGATATATAAATAAATGCAGTATGGGGATGATGTAGTTGTTGGGCTATTTACAGATGGGCTATGTACAGGAGCAGTGAGCTGTTCTGACAGCTGGTGCTGAAAGCTAGTGAGGGAGATATGAGTCTCCACCCCAGATACTGGGGTGCCAAGGAGCAAAACAAGAATACCAATATGGGAATGAGGTGGTTGAGTGGGCTATTTACAGGTGGGCTTTGTACAAGTGCAGTGATCAGTAAGCTGCTCTGAAAGCTGATGCTTAAAGTTAGTGAGGGAGTTATGAGTCTCCAGCTTCTGTGATTTTTTGCAATTTGTTCCAGTCATTGGCAGCAGAGAACTGGAAGGAAAGGCGGCCAAAGGAGGAATTGGTTTGGGGATGACCAGTGAAATATACCTGCTGGAGCGCATGCTACAGGTGGGTGCCTCTATGGTGACCAGTGAGCCGAGAAAAGGCGGGGCTTTACCTAGCAAAGACTTATAGATGACCTGGAGCCAGTGGGTTTGGCGACGAATATGAAGCGAAGGCTAACCAACGAGCGTATACAGGTCACAGTGGTGGGTAGTATATGGGGCTTTGGTGACAAAACGGATGGCACTGTGGTAGACTACATACAATTTGCTGAGTAGAGTGTTGGGGGCTATTTTGTAAATTACATCGTCAAAGTCAAGGATCGGTAGAATAGTCAGTTTTACGAGTGAATGTTTGGCAGCATAAGTGAAGGATGCCTTGTTGCGAAGTAGGAAGCCGATTCTAGATTTAATTTTGGATTGGAGATGCTTAATGTGAGTTTGGAAGGAGTGTTTACAGTCTAACCAGACACCTAGGTATTTGCGATCGGTTGAAGAGCATGCATTTAGTTTCACTTACATTTAAGAGCAGTTGGAGGCCACGGATGGAGTGTTGTATGGCATTGAAGCTCATCTGGAGGGTTGTTAACACCAAAGAAGGACCTGAAGTATACAGTGGTGTCATCTGCATAGAGGTGGATCAGAGACTCACCAGCAGCAAGAGCGACGACATTGATGTTTACAGAGAAAAGAGTCGACCCGAGAATTGAACCCTGTGGCACCCCCATAGAGACTGCCAGAGATCCTGACAACAGGCCCTCCGATTTGACACACTGAACTCTGTCTGAGAAGTAGTTGGTGAACCAGCCGAGGCAGTCATTTGAGAAACCAAGACTGTTGAGTCTGCCAATAAGAATGCAATGAATGACAGTTGAAAGCCTTGGCCAGGTCAACGAATACGGCTGCACAGTACTGTCTTTTATGGATGGCAGTTATGATGTCATTTAGGACCTTGAGTGTGGCTGAGGTGACCAGCTCGGAAACCAGATTGCATAGCAAAGAAGGTACGGTGGGATTCGAAATAGTCAGTGATCTGTTTGTTAACTTGGCTTTCGAAGACCTTAGAAAGGCAGGGAAGGCTAGATATAGGTCTATAACAGTTTGAGTCTAGGGTGTCTCACCCTTTGAAGAGGGGGATGACCACGGCAGCTTTCCAATCTTTGGTGATCTCAGATGATACAAAAGAGAGGCTAGTAGTAGGGGTTGCAACAAGTGTGGCGGATAATTTTAGAGAGTGTCCAGATTGTCTAGCCCAGCTGTTTTGTAAGGGTCCAGATTTTGCAGCTCTTTCAGAACATCAGCTATCTGGATTTGGGTGAAGGAGAAATGGGGAGGCTTGGGAAAGTTGCTGCGGGGGGCGCAGAGCTGTTGACCGGGGTACAGGTTGCCAGGTGGAAAGCATGGCCAGCCGTAGAAAAAATGCTTATTGAAAATCTCGATTATCATGGATTTATCGGTGGTGACAGTGTTTCCTAGTCTCAGTGCAAGTGGGCAGCTGGGAGGAGGTGTTCTTATTCTCCATGGACTTTACAGTGTCCCGGAACATTTCGGAGTTTGTGTTACAGGACATTTCTGTTTAAAAAAGCTAGCCTTTGCTTTCCTAACTGCTTGTGTATATTGGTTCCTAACTTCCCTGAAAAGTTGCACATCACGGGGGCTATTCGATGCTAATGCAGAACGCCACAGGATGTTTTTGTGCTGGTCAAGGGCAGGCAAGTCTGGAGTCAACCAAGGGCTATATCTGTTCCTAGTTCTACATTTTTTTGAATGGGGCGTGCTTTTTTAAGATGGTGAGGAAAGCACTTTTAAGAACTACCAGGCATCCTTTTCTGACGGGATGAGGTCAATATCCTTCCAGGATACCCGGGCCAGGTCGATTAGAAAGGCCTGCTCGCTGAAGTGTTTTAGGGAGCGTTTGACAGTGATGAGGGGTGGTCGTTTGACCCCGGACCCATTACGGAGGCAGGCAATGAGGCAGTGATCGCTGCGACCCTGGTTGAAGACAGCAGAGGTGTATTTAGAAGGCAGGTTGGTCAGGATGATATCTATGAGGGTGCATGTGTTTACGGATTTAGGGTTGTACCGGGTAGGTTCCATGATAATTTGGGTGAGATTGAGGGCATCTAGCTTAGATTGTAAGATGTCCCGAAACCCTTCTTTGTATTACTGTCTGACTGCTTGTTTTGACTACTCAACAAACTTCAATTTATACTGTTGTCACTTTACATGACTCCTGAACTCCACTTCGTGATTACAATGAAAAACCCCTCTGCTCTGTTTAGTTCAACTAGACTCTCTATCCTGTGTGTCTGTCTACTATTTCTGTATCAGTCCCTGTGCCCAATAACACGAAGGTAACCTGCCTAAATGACTACCGATCCCGTAGCACTCACGTCGGTAACCATGAAGTGCTGTGAAAGGCTGTTTTCTGTCTCATTTGAAATGTCTTCTTTCCTTTTTTCTCTCTCTTTATATTCATCCCTCTCTCTCTGTCTCTCTGAGGTATTTTTGCTATGTGGGGACGTCCCTGGTTGGTCTCAATGCCCTGAGAATCGTGATAGGCCACTCCACTCCACCAATAAACCTACTACTTTACTGTAATCACCAATAGAAACACACTCTGTTACTGTGTTTACCAATAGAAAGAGTTGGCCACCTTCCTCACTCTTGACTTCCTGCGCCTGGCATGGCCCTTTGCATCTAAACTATACTGCATCTGTACAACCAAACTGAAGCCCACATTTCACTCTCATGCAACTCCATATTTAGAGGCAAGTTTTTGTGCTTGTGTTTCACAGTTTAGATTTCAGTCTAAAAAAATTCTGTTTTAAATGTATATTCTACCTCAGAAACATTACAAAGTGTAGATAAGTGTGTTTTAGCTTAGCAGCAGGAGATTTAGCCCTCACACGTCGGTTACCTTAGCAGTAGTAGATTTAGCCCTCACACGTCAGTTACCTTAGCAGTAGTAGATTTAGCCCTCACACGTCAGTTACCTTAGCAATACTGGATTTAGCCCTCACACGTCAGTTACCTTAGTAGCAGTAGATTTAGCACTCACACGTCGGTTACCTTAGCAGTAGTAGATTTAGCCCTCACACGTCAGTTACCTTAGCAATACTGGATTTAGCCCTCACACGTCAGTTACCTTAGTAGCAGTAGATTTAGCACTCACACGTCGGTTACCTTAGCAGTAGTAGATTTAGCCCTCACACGTCAGTTACCTTAGCAGTACTGGATTTAGCCCTCACACGTCAGTTACCTTAGTAGCAGTAGATTTAGCACTCACACGTCGGTTACCTTAGCAGTAGTAGATTTAGCCCTCACACGTCAGTTACCTTAGCAGTAGTAGATTTAGCCCTCACACGTCAGTTACCTTAGCAGTAGTAGATTTAGCCCTCACACGTCAGTTACCTTAGCAGTAGTAGATTTAGCCCTCACACGTCAGTTACCTTAGCAGCAGTAGATTTAGCACTCACACGTCGGTTACCTTAGCAGTAGTAGATTTAGCCCTCACACGTCAGTTACCTTAGCAGTAGTAGATTTAGCCCTCACACGTCGGTTACCTTAGCAGTAGTAGATTTAGCCCTCACACGTCAGTTACCTTAGCAGTAGTAGATTTAGCCCTCACACGTCGGTTACCTTAGCAGTAGTAGATTTAGCCCTCACACGTCAGTTACCTTAGCAGTAGTAGATTTAGCCCTCACACGTCGGTTACCTTAGCAGTAGTAGATTTAGCCCTCACACGTCAGTTACCTTAGCAATACTGGATTTAGCCCTCACACGTCAGTTACCTTAGCAGTAGTAGATTTAGCCTTCACACGTCGGTTACATTAGCAGTAGTAGATTTAGCCCTCACACGTCAGTTACCTTAGCAATACTGGATTTTTAGATAGAAACGGACAAGAAACCTCTATGCTGGGTCAGTGGTTCCCAACCAGGGGAACTAGGACCCCTGGAGGTACTTGGCCTATCCACAGGGGGTACTTCAGAAGACTGAGACCAAAGGCCTACTGTTAAAATATACATGAGGGTGTACTTCAGGGTAAATCCTGGCAGAGACAAATTCAGTTGGTGGTAACAGTAACCAAAAAAGGTTGGGAACCACGGCTCTAGGTAGTAGACACACCTCAGGAAATGCACATTAGCATAATGGTTAGCAATAGCATCAGTCCCACTCGTATTACCTACAGGAAATGGACAATAGCATAATGGTTAGCAATAGCATCAGTCCCACTAGTATTACCGACAGGAAATGGACAATAGCATAATGGTTAGCAATAGCATCAGTCCCACTAGTATTACCTACAGGAAATGGACAATAGCATAATGGTTAGCAATAGCATCAGTCCCACTAGTATTTCCTACAGGAAATGGACAATAGCATAATGGTTAGCAATAGCATCAGTCCCACTAGTATTACCTACAGGAAATGGACTATAGCATAATGGTTAGCAATAGCATCAGTCCCACTAGTATTAACTACAGCGATCCTAAACTTAACCTCTCTGTCGTGTTTTAAATGTGTGTCTCTCTAAAGTGTTGCTGGACGTTTAAGTTCGACTTCAGGCCCTGGATGTTAGGCTGGCTGTCATGTGTGCAGGTTACTGCAAAGCATTTGATATTCTCCCTGCCTATCCCCCTTTTCCAATACCCCTCCCCTCATAGGGTCTCTGTCTCTGGTCCAATACCCCCTCCCTCATAGGGTCTCTGTCTCTGGTCCAATACCCCCTCCCTCATAGGGTCTCTGTCTCTGGTCCAATACCCCCTCCCTCATAGGGTCTCTGTCTCTGGTCCAATACCCCCTCCCTCATAGGGTCTCTGTCTCTGGTCCAATACCCCCTCCCTCATAGGGTCTCTGTCTCTGGTCCAATACCCCCTCCCTCATAGGTCTTTCCCGTACTTGTTGTTGTTCGTAAAGAGGACCCGACCACAATAGTATTTTGAATACACTGTATAGATGTAAATAACTACTGAATCATTTTAAAGTGAATTCCCAGAGGAAGTCCTTTGTTTTGTATGTCCATGAATAATGTTTTACATTTTGAATGTCCATGTAGGTAAATGTGTCAGTTGTTCAGTCATGTTGTTCATCATGTTTCATTTCACTTTCTTTCAAGGAAATGAGAGGCTTTGCATGTTGTTGAGGAGGTTTCTCTTTGGAGATGTGACTGGTGATATACAGTATGTATATTTTTATCACACAAACTATGGGAAACAGCAGTGATCACTTGAGTTTGAATAAAATGTGGTGGATGTGAGAGTTTCTGAATCTTCACTGACACCATGCATCAGACAGGAAGTGACACCATGCATCAGCCGGGAAGTGACACCATGCATCAGACAGGAAGTGACACCATGCATCAGCCGGGAAGTGACACCATGCATCAGACAGGAAGTGACACCATTCATCAGCCCGGGAAGTGACACCATGCATCAGACAGGAAGTGACACCATGCATCAGCCGGGAAGTGACACCATGCATCAACCGGGAAGTGACACCATGCATCAGACAGGAAGTGACACCGTGCATCAGCCGGGAAGTGGCACCATGCATCAGACAGGAAGTGGCACCATGCATCAGACAGGAAGTGGCACCATGCATCAGACAGGAAGTGGCACCATGCATCAGACAGGAAGTGGCACCATGCATCAGACAGGAAGTGACACCATGCATCAGACAGGAAGTGGCACCATGCATCAGACAGGAAGTGACACCATGCATCAGACAGGAAGTGGAAGGCCTATAATACAGCTGCAGGAAAAAACTTGACCAAAACATTTTTGGTGCAAAACACAAAGTATTAACATTTTATTTACAATGTACAAAAATATTGTTCCTCTTCCTGAAGTGTCTTGACCCTCTTGTTGGTCACCAATAAATACGGGTAGTTTAGTTTATTAGGATCCCCATTAGCTACTGCACACGCAGCAGCTACTCTTCCCGGGGTCCACATAAAGAGTACAAATACATGACAAAGTACAGAACCGTTATAGAACAGAACAACAGAAGATGTTACATTGAACAGTTTTATATAGCAAAGACACCAAGAGACAACAAAAATACTATTTACACACTATTCATATATACATATTCATATTGTTATATACAGTCAAAGTAGATCTTTAGAATGGTTGAGGTTGAATATGAGGTAAGGTATGGGGGAGGGGGTCCCAGGGTGGTTGAGGGGGTAAGGGGGTCCTAGGGTGGTGGAGGGGGTCCCAGGGTGGTGGAGGGGGTCCTAGGGTGGTGGAGGAGGTCCTAGGGTGGTGGAGGGGGTCCTAGGATGGTGGTGGAGGGGGTCCCAGGGTGGTTGAGGGGGTAATGGGGTCCTAGGGTGGTGGAGGGGGTCCCAGGGTGGTTGAGGGTGTCCTAGGGTGGTGGAGGGGGTCCCAGGGTGGTTGAGGGGCTCCTAGGATGTTAGAGGGGGTCCCAGGGTGGTTGAGGGGGTCCTAGGGTGCCTGTTCAGCTGGATTCATCACACGCCCCATAAATAGAACAGATCCTGGAGAGAGAGAGAGATGGAGAAATGGAGAGATGGAGAGAGAGAAAGAGAGAGATGGAGAGAGAAAGAGAGAAAGAGATGATAAATAGAAGACCAAACTAACAAGGTGACGCCCAAATAGTGCCCTCCTCTCCCTGTGACGTCAGTGATCACGCAGATCATGTCAGCTATCTGTCCATTTTTTGTATGGTAGGCCTCCTACCTGTGCTGACTTGTCGCAGGAGGAAGAAGAAAGGTCTGTCTGCTTTGAAGACGGGAGCTCGGGATCGTTTGAGTAGCACCATAGCGGTTACTGCCGCTGCCTTGGTCCCGTCCTCTGTTACCTCTATCCTGGCCTCATGAAAGGCATCTGACACATACAGGCCTTCCTCTGCTGTGGAGAGATAACAAACACAATGCTGTAAGTCCTGGACAGTCCTCTGTCCTGAGGATGACATGGCTCTCTAGCCTGGGTACCAGTCTGTTAGCTGGCCAACAGCCAGTTCCTTAGGGAATTATCATTTAAAAAAACAACATTGGTTTGACAATGGAGTAGGCAAATGCACAAACTCATCTTAGGACCAGCCAAATGGATCTCATATAAAAACCCAGAATAAGGCAGTTGAATGAGTGTACTGTACCTGAGATGCCAGTGAAGTCAGCTGCCATTGGGTTGAAGGCGTCTCTGACCCCCATTGACGGCAGAACCAACCTCAGGTTGAACCTACTCTGCATTTTAAACCTGTAAGTCAAAGCCAGTCCATTATCCTATCATTCACCTGTTTTGCCATGCTACAGTAGATCAGACACCATGAAGATTAGGAAATATATGTAGTGACTACCCTGGTATAACTAAAGTTCAGATAAGTACATATTGAGATCAACGCGCACCTGGGGAGGAAGACATCCATCTTGGTTCTGCGGAGGCCAGTGTCCCAAGTGGCCACAGCGCGGGGTGTTATCTGGGATTCCAGCGAGGACAGAGGTGTCTTCCTGTCACTGGGCAGAGCCACCAGCAGACTGAGGGAGCGGCCCAGGTACGGCAGTTCCAGGACTGTGTAACGCTGGTCTGACAAGGTGCGGAACTGCCCTGCACATAGAGGGAAACCAAGGGAGGGACCGTTTTAAATAAAATCATTTATTTTATAAAGCCCTTTTTACATCATCAGTTGTCACAAGGTGCTTTACAGACACCCAGGCTAAAATCCCCAGAGAGGAAGCAATGCACAGGCAGAAGCACTAAACATTAACACTTTACAATGTCTTGTATAATGTCTACTATACTATGAATCAAAACTCTAATTGTGTTGTTTTGTGCTTGATGATTTGATTTGACTGTATCTAAGTGATGAACTGACAAGTATCTAAGTGATGAACCAACAAGTATCTAAGTGATGAACTGACAAGTATCTAAGTGATGAACTGACAAGTATCTAAGTGATGAACTGACAAGTATCTAAGTGATGAACTGACAAGTATCTAAGTGATGAACTGACAAGTATCTAAGTGATGAACTGACAAGTATCTAAGTGATGAACTGACAAGTATCTAAGTGATGAACTGACAAGTATCTAAGTGATGAACTGACAAGTATCTAAGTGTTGAACCGATAAGTATGTAGGTAATGAATCGATAAGTATCTAAGTGTTGAACCGATAAGTATGTAGGTAATGAATCGATAAGTATGTAAGTGTTGAAGCGATAAGTATGTAGGTAATGAATCGATAAGTATGTAAGTGTTGAACCGATAAGTATGTAGGTAAGGAATCGATAAGTATGTAAGTGTTGAATCGATAAGTATGTAGGTAAATAATCGATAAGTATGTAAGTGTTGAACCGATAAGTATGTAGGTAATGAATCGATAAGTATGTAAGTGTTGAACCGATAAGTATGTAGGTAATGAATCGATAAGTATGTAAGTGTTGAAGCGATAAGTATGTAGGTAAAGAATCGATAAGTATGTAAGTGTTGAACCGATAAGCATGTAGGTAATGAATCGATAAGTATGTAAGGGATGAACCGATAAGCATGTAGGTAAAGAATCGATAAGTATGTAAGTGTTGAACCGATAAGCATGTAGGTAAAGAATCGATAAGTATGTAAGTGTTGAACCGATAAGTATGTAGGTAATGAATCGATAAGTATGTAAGTGTTGAACCGATAAGTATGTAGGTAATGAATCGATAAGTATGTAAGTGTTGAACCGATAAGCATGTAGGTAAAGAATCGATAAGTATGTAAGTGTTGAACCGATAAGTATGTAGGTAATGAATCGATAAGTATGTAAGGGATGAACTGACAAGTTCAACTGCAGCAAAAAAAAAGTCCAGACAGAAAACTATTGCTGTACTGTACTCACTAGGGACTGTGGGTGAAAATGAACATTGGTGCATATATATTTCACTGTCTGGACTGTGCTTTTAATTGCACTTGGTCCCTTTAAAATAAACTACTACTTACCAAAGTTGACCTCTGTGGCCTGGTGCATCATGGGCACCTTGATGGTGCTGCCGTCCGACAGGGTGAAGGGAAGGTTCTGGGTGTCTGTGAAGAGGAACTGTTTCTGCCACACTCCCCGGAAGTTTACAGTGTTGACCAGGGCCATCTGCAGCCGCTTGGCCCACAACGAGGTCTCTCCCTGGGCCTCGCCAGACCCAAACAGGTCCCCGCTGCCACCGGACTGGAGCGGCTCACCGGTGCCGTGGTTGCGTCCCCACTGTTGCAGCTGGCTGCGGGTTTGGTTGTGCTGACTGAAGTTGGCTCGGACCAGACTGCTGTTGCTCAGGGCTGCTGCATGCTGGGTAAAAACAGGAAGGAGCTGGACGCCGGTCTGGATGAATAGGGCGCAGGCCTGCTGGAGCCGCACCCCTTGACTGGAGTTACCCACGTCCCTCTGCGACCGCAACAGGAAGTCCTGCACCTGCATGTCTGGAGAGACAGGAAGTGGAATCAGTGGCTAGGCCAAGTGGAAAGGTTCCCGCTAGAATCAATGAGTGAAAAAGAGACCAGGTGTCAGCCAAGCCAATTTAATCCAGGTCTGCATTGGTAAGTTCATTTCGGCCTACTCGAGGCACCAGATCCATACCACATGTATAACACCCTTGGTTTTCTTCACTCTGACACCTTACCACCTGCACCTTTTTTTTGTTGTTCAATCAAGTATGCTAAATAAATCAAGAGAAAATGTTATTATGTCCCTGCCTGGAGTAAGTCCTTCCCATGACTTGTGAACTCTACTTGTTTAGTGTCTGCTGTCACTATTGCAGTGTAACACGGTGGCCTTTCGACCCCAGAGTCTCAGTATTACCCTCAGAATAATCAGATTAGCAGGGTCAGGTATTAGAGCTCCAGACACCACTCTACTCTACCTTGCCTGGGCCAGCCGGCCCACAGGGCCCCGTAGCAACGGTATAGCCCAGCACCAGTTTAAAGGAATGGTATGCACACACCCAGAAACACTTGAACTAACAATAATGGAGAGCACAATAAACCCCACACTTAGATGTTACTTAAAGTGCTCTGTCTTTGTACCAGAAAAGCATGTTATACCAACAATCAACAGCTGTGGCACCCATCCCCACTGACTGGTCCCGGAGAGTAATAGGGGTATGCAAACAAATGCAGGGTTTCGTTCCACCCCAGCACTAAAACTGCTTTAGAATCGACTTCTCATTAAGACCATGATTCGTTGAACAAGGTGTGTTGGTAATGGGCTTTGAACACAAGCCTACACACCCAGTAACCTGAGCACCCAGTAGTCTGAGCACCCAGTAGTCTGACCACCCAGTGACCAGACCACCCAGTAACCTGACCACACAGTAGTCTGAACACCCAGTAACCTGACCACCCAGTAGTCTGACCACCCAGTAACCTGACCACCCAGTAGTCTGACCACCCAGTGACATGACCACCCAGTAGTCTGACCACCCAGTAACCTGACCACCCAGTAGTCTGACCACCCAGTAACCTGACCATCCAGTACCCTGACCGCCCAGTACCCTGACCACCCAGTACCCTGACCGCCCAGTACCCTGACCACCCAGTACCCTGACCAACCAGTACCCTGACCACCCAGTAGCCTGACCACCCAGTTTTCTTACCACCCAGTAGTCTTACCACCAAGTAGCCTGACCACCCAGTAGCCTGACCACCCAGTAGTCTGACCACCCAGTTCCTTGACTACCCAGTAGTTTTACCACCCAGTAACCTGACCACCCAGTAACCTGACCACTCAGTAACCTGACCACCCAGTAACCTGACCACTCAGTAACCTGACCGCCCAGTAACCTGACCATCCAGTAACCTGACCACTCAGCAACCTGGCCACCCAGTAGCCTGACCACCCAGTAGTCTGACCACCCAGTTCCTTGACTACCCAGTAGTTTTACCACCCAGTAACCTGACCACCCAGTAACCTGACCACTCAGTAACCTGACCACCCAGTAACCTGACCACTCAGTAACCTGACCGCCCAGTAACCTGACCATCCAGTAACCTGACCACTCAGCAACCTGACCACCCAGTAGCCTGACCACCCAGTAGTCTGACCACCCAGTTCCTTGACTACCCAGTAGTTTTACCACCCAGTAACCTGACCACCCAGTAACCTGACCACTCAGTAACCTGACCACCCAGTAACCTGACCACTCAGTAACCTGACCACCCAGTAACCTGACCACCCAGTAACCTGACCACCCAGTAGTCTGACCACCCAGTAACCTGACCACCCAGTACCCTGACCACCCAGTAGTCTGACCACCCAGTAACCTGACCACCCAGTAACCTGACCACTCAGTAACCTGACCACCCAGTAACCTGACCACTCAGTAACCTGACCGCCCAGTAACCTGACCATCCAGTAACCTGACCACTCAGCAACCTGACCACCCAGTAGCCTGACCACCCAGTAGTCTGACCACCCAGTTCCTTGACTACCCAGTAGTTTTACCACCCAGTAACCTGACCACCCAGTAACCTGACCACTCAGTAACCTGACCACCCAGTAACCTGACCACTCAGTAACCTGACCACCCAGTAACCTGACCACTCAGTAACCTGACCACCCAGTAACCTGACCACCCAGTAACCTGACCACCCAGTAGTCTGACCACCCAGTAACCTGACCACCCAGTACCCTGACCACCCAGTAGTCTGACCACCCAGTAACCTACTGCACTCTTCTGGATGCCTTTTGAACTCTTAGGGGCTCTGCTTGGTGGTGGGTTCTGGGGAAGTCCCACTCCTTTTATAATAGGTTCTATTTGATTGAAAGTATAGTACATTGTGAAAGATGGGGAACATGGGGAGGGTGAGCCAAAGGGCAATGGGTCGGATTCGAATCCATGCCAACCCTGGCATACATGTGTTCCAAGGGGTCAGAGGTTGTAAATGCTGGATCACACAGGCCACTCGTGGCGGAGGGTCTTACCGTTGACGTCATATCCCAGCGCCGCCTCCAGTTGTGCCAGCGTGTTGCCGCGGGCGCCCAGCTGCAGAAGTCCCAAGGACAGCGAGACGCTCAGCGGCGACGCGATCAGGTTGGAGTTATTCTCCGTCTCTTTGAGCGTTTGGTAGAGTCTGACGGCGAACTCTGTGTGCAGCTCTCCCATGGAGTCCTGAAAGCTGGCGTCACACTGACCGCTCCCCACCAACCAGAAGCAGACGAATAGTGAGGTCATCGACAGGCGACGCATGGCCTTGGAGGTGCAGGGTCAAAGGTAAAAATAGAGCTGATGATGTCAGAGTGGGCGGGTCCGCAGTGATGAGGTCACTGCAAAGAATGGCGGGTTATAAAACTTTATAACAATCCAAGGCCTATTGTGATGTTTCAATTGTGATGTTTCAATTGTGATATTTCAATTGTGATGTTTCAATTGTGATATTTCAATTGTGATGTTTCAATTGTGATATTTCAATTGTGATGTTTCAATTGTGATGTTTCAATTGTGATATTTCAATTGTGATGTTTCAATTGTGATATTTCAATTGTGATGTTTCAATTGTGATATTTCAATTGTGATGTTTCAATTGTGATGTTTCAAATTTATTAATTTATTTGCCAGTTTAAAAAGCAAGCAGCGTTATGACAGGGACGGCACAATAAATCCAATGACTTATTTCCATTGTTGTCCCTGATGATATCAAGTGCTGCCTAAGATACATTTCATCAATCGGTCTTGATGTAAATCGTGGAAGAACTTTTCATTGTAAAACCAACACTTCCAATGGTTGAAACATTTGTTCAATTACTGCCCCGGCTCTCTCTCTTATCCTAAGCTCCGCCACGTGCCTGCTCTTTCCATAGAAGGCCACGTGCCGTTGAGGGGTGCTGTCATCCCTATTCAATTCAATCAATTAAAGAGAAATGTTGACCTGCAGAAAATGGAAACCTCATGAACCAATAATTCATTAATCTTATTTTGTGGCCAGGAAATTGCACCACATTCAGAGTTAATGTTATTATACAGTATTATATATTATTATTATTATTAAATATATGTCTACATACATACACACATACATACATGACCAAAAGTATGTGGACATCTGCTCGTCAAACATCTCAAAGTCATGGGCGTTAATATGGAGTTGTTCCCCCTAGGAGCCGTTGTTGCTCCTAGACGTTTCCACTTCACAATTACAGAACTTACAATTGACCGGGACAGCTCTAGCAGGACAGATATTCGCAGAATTGACTTTTTGGAAAGGTGGCATCCTAACAAGGTGCCACGTTGAAAGTCACTGAGCTCTTTAGTAAGATCATTATACTGCCAATGTTTAGCTATGGAGATTGCATGGCTGTGTGCTCGATTTTATACACTGTAGTAGTAGTAGTTTATATTAGTTGTAGTAGTAGTTTATATTAGTTGTAGTAGTACTTTATATTAGTTGTAGTAGTAGTAGTTTATATTAGTTGTAGTAGTAGTTTATATTAGAAGTAGTAGTAGTTTATATTAGTTGTAGTAGTAGTTTATATTAGTTGTAGTAGTAGTTTATATTAGAAGTAGTAGTATTTTATATTTGTTGTAGGAGTAATTTATATAGTTGTAGTAGTAGTTTATATTAGTTGTAGTTGTAGTTTGTATTAGTGTAGTAGTAGTGTATATTAGTTGTAGTAGTAGTAGTTATAGTAGTTGTAGTAGTAGTTTAATATTAGTTGTAGTAGTAGTAGTTTATATTAGTTGTAGTAGTAGTAGTTTATATTAGTTGTAGTAGTAGTTTATATTAGTTGTAGTAGTAGAAGTTTATAGTAGTTGTAGTAGTAGTAGTTTATATTAGTTGTAGTAGTAGTAGTTTATAGTAGTTGTAGTAGTAGTTTATATTAGTTGTAGTAGTAGTTTATATTAGTTGTAGTAGTAGTAGTTATATTAGTTGTAGTAGTAGTTTTATATAGTTGTAGTAGTAGTTTATATTAGTTGTAGTAGTAGTAGTTTATATTAGTTGTAGTTAGTAGTTTATATTAGTTGTAGTAGTAGTTTATATTAGTTGTAGTAGTAGTTTATATTAGTTGTAGTAGTAGTTTATATTAGTTGTAGTAGTAGTATATTATATTAGTTGTAGTGTAGTTTATATTAGTTGTAGTAGTAGTAGTTTATATTAGTTGTAGTAGTACTTTATATAGTTGTAGTAGTAGTATTTATATTAGTTGTAGTAGTAGTAGTTTATATTAGTTGTAGTAAGTAGTAGTTTATATTAGTTGTAGTAGTAGTGTATATTGTTGTAGTAGTAGTAGTTTATATTAGTTGTAGTAGTACTTTATATTAGTTGTAGTAGTAGTAGTTATATTAGTCTGTAGTAGTACTTTATATTTAGTTGTAGTAGTAGTTTCTATTAGTTTGTAAGTAGTAGTTTATATTAGTTGTAGTAGTAGTAGTTTATATTAGTTGTAGTAGTAGTAGTTTATATTAGTTGTAGTAGTAGTGTATATTAGTTGTAGTAGTAGTAGTTTATATTAGTTGTAGTAGTACTTTATATTAGGTTTGTAGTAGTAGTAGTTTATATTAGTTGTAGTAGTACTTATATTAGTTGTAGTAGTAGTTTATATTAGTTGTAAGTAGTAGTTTATATTAGTTGTAGTAGTATAGTTTATATTAGTTGTAGTAGTAGTTTATATTAGTTGTAGTAGTAGTAGTTTATATAGTTGTAGTAAGTACTTTATATTAGTTGTAGTAGTAGTTTTATTAGTTGTTGTAGTAGTAGTTTGTATTAGTTGTAGTAGTAGTAGTTTTATATTAGTTGTAGTAGTACTTTATATTAGTTGTAGCAGTAGTTTATATTAGTTGTTGTAGTAGTAGTTTATATAGTTGTAGTAGTAGTAGTTTATATAGTTGTAGTAGTAGTAGTTTTATATTAGTTGTAGTAGTAGTAGTTTATATTAGTGTAGTAGTAGTAGTTTATATTAGTTGTAGTAGTAGTAGTTTATATTAGTTGTAGTAGTAGTAGTTTATATTAGTTGTAGTAGTACCTTTATATTAGTTGTAGTAGTAGTAGTTTATATTAGTTGTAGTAGTAGTTTAATATTAGTTTAGTAGTAGTTCTATTGTTGGTAGTAGTAGTTTATAGTAGTTGTTAGTAGTAGTTTATATAGTTGTAGTAGTAGTTTATATTAGTTGTAGTAGTAGTAGTTTATATTAGTTGTAGTAGTACTTTATATTAGTTGTAGTAGTAGTAGTTTATATTAGTTGTAGTAGTAGTAGTTTATATTAGTTGTACCAGTAGTAGTGTATATTAGTTGTAGTCGTAGTAGTTTATATTAGTTGTAGTAGTACCTTTATATTAGGTGTAGTAGTAGTAGTTTATATTAGTTGGTAGTAGTACTTTATATTAGTTGTAGTGTAGTTATATAGTTGTAAGTAGTAGTTTATATTATTGTAGTAGTAGTAGTTATATTAGTTGTAGTAGAAGTTATATTAGTTGTAGTAGTAGTAGTTTATATTAGTTGTAGTAGTACTTTATATTAGTTGTAGTAGTACTTTATATTAGTTGTTGTAGTAGTAGTTTATATTAGTTGTAGTAGTAGTAGTTTATATTAGTTGTAGTAGTAGTAGTTTATATTAGTTGTAGTAGTACTTTATATTAGTTGTAGTAGTAGTTTATATTAGTTGTTGTAGTAGTAGTTTATATTAGTTGTAGTAGTAGTAGTTTATATTAGTTGTAGTAGTAGTAGTTTATATTAGTTGTAGTAGTAGTAGTTTATATTAGTTGTAGTAGTAGTAGTTTATATTAGTTGTAGTAGTAGTAGTTTATATTAGTTGTAGTAGTAGTAGTTTATATTAGTTGTAGTAGTACTTTATATTAGTTGTAGTAGTAGTAGTTTATATTAGTTGTAGTAGTAGTTTATATTAGTTGTAGTAGTAGTTTATATTAGTTGTAGTAGTAGTTTATAGTAGTTGTAGTAGTAGTTTATATTAGTTGTAGTAGTAGTTTATAGTAGTTGTAGTAGTAGTAGTTTATAGTAGTTGTAGTAGTAGTTTATATTAGTTGTAGTAGTACTTTATATTAGTTGTAGTAGTACTTTATATTAGTTGTAGTAGTAGTTTATAGTAGTTGTAGTAGTAGTTTATATTAGTTGTAGTAGTACTTTATATTAGTTGTAGTAGTACTTTATATTAGTTGTAGTAGTAGTTTATAGTAGTTGTAGTAGTAGTTTATATTAGTTGTAGTAGTACTTTATATTAGTTGTAGTAGTACTTTATATTAGTTGTAGTAGTAGTTTATAGTAGTTGTAGTAGTAGTTTATATTAGTTGTAGTAGTAGTTTATATTAGTTGTAGTAGTACTTTATATTAGTTGTAGTAGTACTTTATATTAGTTGTAGTAGTAGTTTATAGTAGTTGTAGTAGTACTTTATATTAGTTGTAGTAGTACTTTATATTAGTTGTAGTAGTAGTAGTTTATAGTAGTTGTAGTAGTAGTTTATATTAGTTGTAGTAGTAGTTTATATTAGTTGTAGTAGTAGTTTATATTAGTTGTAGTAGTAGTTTATATTAGTTGTAGTAGTAGTTTATATTAGTTGTAGTAGTAGTAGTTTATATTAGTTGTAGTAGTACTTTATATTAGTTGTAGTAGTAGTAGTTTATATTAGTTGTAGTAGTAGTAGTTTATATTAGTTGTAGTAGTAGTAGTTTATATTAGTTGTAGTAGTAGTGTATATTAGTTGTAGTAGTAGTAGTTTATATTAGTTGTAGTAGTACTTTATATTAGTTGTAGTAGTAGTAGTTTATATTAGTTGTAGTAGTACTTTATATTAGTTGTAGTAGTAGTTTATATTAGTTGTAAGTAGTAGTTTATATTAGTTAGTAGTAGTAGTAGTAGTATAGTTAGTTGTAGTAGTAGTAGTTTATATTAGTTGTAGTAGTAGTGTATATTAGTTGTAGTAGTAGTAGTTTATATTAGTTGTAGTAGTACTTTATATTAGTTGTAGTAGTAGTAGTTTATATTAGTTGTAGTAGTACTTTATATTAGTTGTAGTAGTAGTTTATATTAGTTGTAAGTAGTAGTTTATATTAGTTGTAGTAGTAGTAGTTTATATTAGTTGTAGTAGTAGTTTATATTAGTTGTAGTAGTAGTAGTTTATATTAGTTGTAGTAGTACTTTATATTAGTTGTAGTAGTAGTTTATATTAGTTGTTGTAGTAGTAGTTTGTATTAGTTGTAGTAGTAGTAGTTTATATTAGTTGTAGTAGTACTTTATATTAGTTGTAGTAGTAGTTTATATTAGTTGTTGTAGTAGTAGTTTATATTAGTTGTAGTAGTAGTAGTTTATATTAGTTGTAGTAGTAGTAGTTTATATTAGTTGTAGTAGTAGTAGTTTATATTAGTTGTAGTAGTAGTAGTTTATATTAGTTGTAGTAGTAGTAGTTTATATTAGTTGTAGTAGTAGTAGTTTATATTAGTTGTAGTAGTACTTTATATTAGTTGTAGTAGTAGTAGTTTATATTAGTTGTAGTAGTAGTAGTTTATATTAGTTGTAGTAGTAGTGTATATTAGTTGTAGTAGTAGTAGTTTATATTAGTTGTAGTAGTAGTAGTTTATATTAGTTGTAGTAGTAGTGTATATTAGTTGTAGTAGTAGTAGTTTATATTAGTTGTAGTAGTACTTTATATTAGTTGTAGTAGTAGTAGTTTATATTAGTTGTAGTAGTAGTTTATATTAGTTGTAGTAGTAGTTTATATTAGTTGTAGTAGTAGTTTATAGTAGTTGTAGTAGTAGTTTATATTAGTTGTAGTAGTAGTTTATATTAGTTGTAGTAGTAGTAGTTTATATTAGTTGTAGTAGTACTTTATATTAGTTGTAGTAGTAGTAGTTTATATTAGTTGTAGTAGTAGTAGTTTATATTAGTTGTAGTAGTAGTGTATATTAGTTGTAGTAGTAGTAGTTTATATTAGTTGTAGTAGTACTTTATATTAGTTGTAGTAGTAGTAGTTTATATTAGTTGTAGTAGTACTTTATATTAGTTGTAGTAGTAGTTTATATTAGTTGTAAGTAGTAGTTTATATTAGTTGTAGTAGTAGTAGTTTATATTAGTTGTAGTAGAAGTTTATATTAGTTGTAGTAGTAGTAGTTTATATTAGTTGTAGTAGTACTTTATATTAGTTGTAGTAGTACTTTATATTAGTTGTTGTAGTAGTAGTTTATATTAGTTGTAGTAGTAGTAGTTTATATTAGTTGTAGTAGTAGTAGTTTATATTAGTTGTAGTAGTACTTTATATTAGTTGTAGTAGTAGTTTATATTAGTTGTTGTAGTAGTAGTTTATATTAGTTGTAGTAGTAGTAGTTTATATTAGTTGTAGTAGTAGTAGTTTATATTAGTTGTAGTAGTAGTAGTTTATATTAGTTGTAGTAGTATAGTTTATATTAGTGTAGTAGTAGTAGTTTATATTAGTTGTAGTAGTAGTAGTTATATTAGTTGTAGTAGTACTTTTATATTAGTGTAGTAGTAGTAGTTTATAATTAGTTGTAAGTAGTAGTTTATATTAGTTGTAGTAGTAGTTTATATTAGTTGTAGTAGTAGTTTATAGTAGTTGTCGTAGTAGTTATATAGTTGTAGTAGTAGTTTATAGTAGTTGTAGTAGTAGTAGTTTATAGTAGTTGTAGTAGTAGTTTATATTTAGTTGTAGTAGTACTTTATATTAGTTGTAGTAGTACTTTATATTAGTGTAGTAGTAGTTTATAGTAGTTGTAGTAGTAGTTTATATTAGTTTGTAGTAGTACTTTATATTAGTTGTAGTAGTACTTTATATTAGTTTGTAGTAGAGTAGTAGTTTATAGTAGTTGTAGTAGTAGTTTATATTAGTTGTAGTAGTACTTTATATTAGTTGTAGTAGTACTTTATATTAGTTGTAGTAGTAGTTTATAGTAGTTGTAGTAGTAGTTTATATTAGTTGTAGTAGTAGTTTATATTAGTTGTAGTAGTACTTATATTAGTTGTAGTAGTACTTTATATTAGTTGTAAGTAGTAGTTTATAGTAGTTGTAGTAGTACTTTATATTAGTTGTAGTAGTACTTTATATTAGTTGTAGTAGTAGTAGTTTATAGTAGTTGTAGTAGTAGTTTATATTAGTTGTAGTAGTAGTTATATTAGTTGTAGTAGTAGTTTATATTAGTTGTAGTAGTAGTTTATATTAGTTGTAGTAGTAGTTTATATTAGTTGTAGTAGTAGTAGTTTATATAGTTGTAGTAGTACTTTATATTAGTTGTAGTAGTAGTAGTTTATATTAGTTGTAGTAGTAGTAGTTTATATTAGTTGTAGTAGTAGTAGTTTATATTAGTTGTAGTAGTAGTGTATATTAGTTGTAGTAGTAGTAGTTTATATTAGTTGTAGTAGTACTTATATTAGTTGTAGTAGTAGTAGTTTATATTAGTTGTAGTAGTACTTTATATTAGTTGTAGTAGTAGTTTATATTAGTTGTAAGTAGTAGTTTATATTAGTTGTAGTAGTAGTAGTTTATATTAGTTGTAGTAGTAGTAGTTTATATTAGTTGTAGTAGTAGTGTATATTAGTTGTAGTAGTAGTAGTTTATATTAGTTGTAGTAGTACTTTATATTAGTTGTAGTAGTAGTCGTTTATATTAGTTGTAGTAGTACGTTTATATTAGTTGTAGTAGTAGTTTATATTAGTTGTAAGTAGTCGTTTATATTAGTTGTAGTAGTAGTAGTTTATATTAGTTGTAGTAGTAGTTTATATTAGTTGTAGTAGTAGTAGTTTATATTAGTTGTAGTAGTACTTTATATTAGTTGTAGTAGTAGTTTATATTAGTTGTTGTAGTAGTAGTTTGTATTAGTTGTAGTAGTAGTAGTTTATATTAGTTGTAGTAGTACTTTATATTAGTTGTAGTAGTAGTTTATATTAGTGTTGTAGTAGTAGTTTATAGTAGTTGTAGTAGTAGTAGTTATATTAGTTGTAGTAGTAGTAGTTTATATTAGTTGTAGTAGTAGTAGTTTATATTAGTTGTAGTAGTAGTAGTTTATATTAGTTGTAGTAGTAGTAGTTTATATTAGTTGTAGTAGTAGTAGTTTATATTAGTTGTAGTAGTACTTTATATTAGTTGTAGTAGTAGTAGTTTATATTAGTTGTAGTAGTAGTAGTTTATATTAGTTGTAGTAGTAGTGTATATTAGTTGTAGTAGTAGTAGTTTATATTAGTTGTAGTAGTACTTTATATTAGTTGTAGTAGTAGTAGTTTATATTAGTTGTAGTAGTACTTTATATTAGTTGTAGTAGTAGTTTATATTAGTTGTAAGTAGTAGTTTATATTAGTTGTAGTAGTAGTAGTTTATATTAGTTGTAGTAGAAGTTTATATTAGTTGTAGTAGTAGTAGTTTATATTAGTTGTAGTAGTACTTTATATTAGTTGTAGTAGTACTTTATATTAGTTGTTGTAGTAGTAGTTTATATTAGTTGTAGTAGTAGTAGTTTATATTAGTTGTAGTAGTAGTAGTTTATATTAGTTGTAGTAGTATTTATATTAGTTGTAGTAGTAGTTTTATATTAGTTTGTTGTAGTAGTAGTTTATATTAGTTTGTAGTAGTAGTAGTAGTTTATATTAGTTGTCGTAGTAGTAGTTTATATTAGTTGTAGTAGTAGTAGTTTATATTAGTGTAGTAGTAGTAGTTTATATTAGTTGTAGTAGTAGTAGTTTATATTAGTTGTAGTAGTAGTAGTTTATATTAGTTTGTAGTAGTACTTATATTAGTTGTAGTAGTAGTAGTTTTATATTAGTTGTAGTAGTAGTTTATATTAGTTGTAGTAGTAGTTTATATTAGTTGTAGTAGTAGTTTATAGTAGTTGTAGTAGTAGTTTATATTAGTTGTAGTAGTAGTTTATAGTAGTTGTAGTAGTAGTAGTTTATAGTAGTTGTAGTAGTCGTTTATATTAGTTGTAGTAGTACTTTATATTAGTTGTAGTAGTAGTTATAGTAGTTGTAGTAGTAGTTTATATAGTTGTAGTAGTACTTATATTAGTTGTAGTAGTACTTTATATTAGTTGTAGTAGTAGTTTATAGTAGTTGTAGTAGTAGTTTATATTAGTTGTAGTAGTACTTTATATTAGTTGTAGTAGTACTTCTTATATAGTTGTAGTAGTACGTTTATATGTAGTTGTAGTAGTAGTTTATATTAGTTGTAGTAGTAGTTTATAGTAGTTTGTAGTAGGTAGTTTTATATTAGTTGTAGTAGTACTTTATATTAGTTGTAGTAGTACTTTATATTAGTTGTAGTAGTAGTTTATAGTAGTTTGTAGTAGTACTTTATATTAGTTGTAGTAGTACTTTAATATTAGTTGTAGTAGTAGTAGTTTATAGTAGTTGTAGTAGTAGTTTATATTAGTTGTAGTAGTAGTTTATATTAGTTTGTAGTAGTACTTTTATATTAGTTGTAGTAGTACTTTATATTAGTTGTAGTAGTAGTTTATATTAGTTGTAGTAGTAGTTTATATTAGTTGTAGTAGTAGTAGTTTATATTAGTTGTAGTAGTAGTTTATATTAGTTGTAGTAGTACTTTATATTAGTTGTAGTAGTAGTAGTTTATATTAGTTGTAGTAGTAGTTTATATTAGTTGTAGTAGTAGTTTATATTAGTTGTAGTAGTAGTTTATAGTAGTTGTAGTAGTACTTTATATTAGTTGTAGTAGTACTTTATATTAGTTGTAGTAGTACTTTATATTAGTTGTAGTAGTAGTTTATATTAGTTGTAGGCCTATTAGTAATTGTACAACGTTTCTATGCCGTTAATGTATGTTTGTATTTTACTATTGTTTAGTTGTTATTATTATTAGACTGTAGTTATTATTATTGTTTAGTTGTTATTATTATTAGACTGTAGTTATTATTATTGTTTAGTTGTTATTATTATTAGACTGTAGTTATTATTATTGTTTAGTTGTTATTATTATTAGACTGTAGTTATTATTATTGTTTAGTTGTTATTATTATTAGACTGTAGTTATTATTATTGTTTAGTTGTTATTATTATTAGACTGTAGTTATTATTATTGTTACTAAGTCCTTTTTATTAAATTTTTTGGGGACACTTGAAAACGAGATTTCATACTGAAACATTTTATTTGATTTATTTTTACAAATAAAACATGTCAAATCTGGAAGTTGCAATCAAAAGCAAGCATCATTTAGTTCAAGTTTTAAAAAACCACTAGTCTTATAATTCAATATAAATCCATAAATATTTGTAGCCTGTAGTGATCACGACTGACACATCAGCCAACGTAAATGTTCAACCTATACATTCTATCCATATTTTAAGGAGCTCAAGCTAATGGAAACCATAGAAGACAATAAATAAGGAACTTTAATGATCTGAAATCATTTTAAAGTTAAATCTCATCGCAGTTATAGGTCTGTTATAATTGATCATGGCCCTAATCATGAATATGTCACCTGCAAGAAACGTACCTGGAAGACAGGTACAGAGAAAGACTACAATTATTTTGGTTTTCCGTTCCAATTCCAGGCAGTTATCGCCAAATATCCGATGTCCACAAACGTCTGCTATCACTGTCACTGGGGAGCTTGTGTGCGCGTATGTCCCTCTCACTTCTCCTGTCCTTGTGTTTGTTGGCTACTCCTGTCTGCTCCTTGAGTAGCCAGCTGATTGAGCGGGTTCTAGTCATAAGACCGTGTTTAAAAGGAGTGCTCCGTGTTTGCGGTCTCTGTCGGCGATGTCCGTACCATTCGACTCGGCTAGAATTCCTACCTCCCTAACCCTACCCGGTCCGGCGCTATAAGGAGCCAGGCGGAGGGAGGCATGTCACCAACCAGCAAATCCCAAAACGAGCTGAGAAAAAAAGACTCACACACATTTTCACAAAAGACAGTCAGTGCCCTTTATTGAAGCAGCTTGCCCTTTTGTTGTGGTGATCAAAAGCCATCTCCCAAACAAGAGTACAACAGGCTGACCATCAAAGTGCTGTGTCAGCGCTTCTAATTGGGAGACACTATGGAATGTGCCATTTAAATAATCTGGAAAGTGAATGATTTGTGAGTCCTGTTTGGACACTCATCTCACCCATCATCGCTACATTTCTAACCCAATCAACCCTAACATAAATATTATTTTTGTAGTATTATGTAGCTCAGTCGGTAGAGCATGGTACTTGCAATGCCAACCGGAGGGTCATGGGTTGAATCCCACTTGGGGGGGGGGGGGCAACCCATATGTAGAGTAAAACTGAGAGAAAGAAAAAAAAGTACAGCACGCCTGACGAAGTCGCTTTGGATAAAAGCATCATTATATTTATTATTATATATTCATTATATTATAGTGAAACCAGGATGGAAAATATGAGGAGAACAGAAGAGAGGGAGATCATTTTATGAAGAAGGAGGGGGGGGGGGGGGGTGTATCAATAACCCCCAGTGCCCCTGGTCTGAATGGGACATGAGGGAGTGAACTTCCCTCCTCAGAGCCAACTGAATGTGATTGTAAACTGTCATGTCTTATAAGCTAGCACCTTTTTTCATTGCATGTAGTATTTAGTGTTTTAAGAAAAAAATGGTAATGTCGACTGTGAATTACATAAATCAAATCAACTCTGTAAATTAGTATCCCCGTGATGGCTAACTGGCCTTGAAACAGAAGATGTGAAGAAACATATTTTCCCATGGTGAGCTGAAGGAAGGAGGGACAGGGCATGATTGGTAGCCATCAGGTATTTGGCTTCATTGTGGCCTGGGATTCCTCCCATTACTGGAACTGTGCTAATGAGTCCAGCCAGTTTGGCTCTCGACAATGGAGACACCACATTCTTTAATACTAATGTTCCAACTCCGCCGGCACAGGAATTTGGAATTTTAAGGACTCAGGCCTCGGGGAAACAGGATGAAATGTCATTGGTAATTGCCCAAAGACAATCGTTTGAACTACCACCAGAAGTAAACAACAGCTTTCATCATCTTGATGGCCAGCTTCAAACAATGTGACTTTGGCCTGGAGAAAGAAACACACCATTTGGATTGGAAGATAATGATTTGTTCACTCAATTTATGATTTCTGGTCCAATTAAAAAAAACAAGCTCATACCAGACTGATAGGGAAGGAGTGGAGGTAGGCATTCTCCAGATTGAATGAGAGAAACACACACACACACACACACGTACATAAACCCTGAAGCCTTTCAGGGACACCTAAAGACTTTCATCAACTCCTCCTCCTCCTCCTCCTCCCCCGAGAGAGAGAGAGAGAGAGAGAGAGAGAGAGAGAGACGAGAGACAGAGAGAGAGAGAGAGAGAGAGAGACGAGAGACAGAGAGAGAGAGAGAGACAGAGAGAGAGAGAGAGACAGAGAGAGAGAGAGAGAGAGAGAGAGAGAGAGAGAGAGACAGAGAGAGAGAGAGAGACAGAGAGAGAGAGAGAGAGAGAGAGAGAGAGAGAGAGAGAGAGAGAGAGAGAGAGACAGAGAGAGAGAGAGAGAGAGAGAGAGAGACAGAGACTGAGACTGAGATAGAGAGAGACAGAGACTGAGATAGAGAGAGACAGAGAGAGAGAGAGAGACAGAGAGAGAGAGAGGGAGAGAGAGAGAGAGACTGCCTGCCTGCCTTCAGAAAGTGTTCACACCTCTTGACTTTGTCCACATTTTGTTGTGTTACAGCCTGAATTTTAAATGGATTTAATTGAGATTTTGTATCACTGACCTACACACAATACCCCATAATGTCAAAGTGGAATGATGCTATTTTGTCTATTTTCAATGTTGTCTTGTGAAGCAAATCCAGTGTATATTTGGCCTTGTGTTTTACGTTGTTGTCCTGCTGAAAGATTAATTCATCTCCCAGTGTCTGTTGGAAAGCAGACTGAACCAGATTTTCCTCTAGGATTTATGTCTGTGCTTATTCTGTTGCTTTTTAACTGAGTGGCCTAGTTACAGTTTGGACTTAAATCGGCTTGAAAATCTATGGCAAGATTTAAAATGGCTGTCTACAACCAATTTGACAGAGCTTGAAGAATTACAAAAACAATCATGTGCAAATGTTGTACAATCCAGGTGGTGGAAAGCTCTTGGAGACTTACCCAGAAAGCATCACAGCTGTAAATCACTATCACAGGTGATTCTAACATGTATTGACTCGTGGGAGTGTGAATATTTTTGTAGATGAGATATTTCATTTTTGCATTTTCAATACATTTGCAAAATATGTCTCTAATGTCTCATGTATATATTTTAATTTGGGCTGTAACAACATGTGGAATAGTCAAGGGCTATGAATATTTTCTGTAGGCACTGTAGATGAATAGATGGATTGGATAGATTAGATAATCCACCACAGCCTACAGGGAGTTAAAACATCTACCATAGCCTACAGAGAGTCAAACATCTACCATAGCCTACAGGGAGTCAAACATCCACCATAGCCTACAGAGAGTCAAAACATCTACCATAGCCTAGAGAGAGTCAAACATCTACCATAGCCTACAGGGAGTCAAAACATCTACCATAGCCTACAGGGAGTCAAAACATCTACCATAGCCTACAGGGAGTCAAAACATCTACCATAGCCTACAGGGAGTCAAACATCTACCATAGCCTACAGGGAGTCAAAACATCTACCATAGCCTACAGGGAGTCAAAACATCTACCATAGGCTACAGGGAGTCAAAACACCTACCATAGCCTACAGGGAGTCAAACATCTACCATAGCCTACAGGGAGTCAAACATCTACCATAGCCTACAGGGAGTCAAAACATCTACCATAGCCTAGAGAGAGTCAAACATCTACCATAGCCTACAGGGAGTCAAAACATCTACCATAGCCTACAGGGAGTCAAACATCTACCATAGTCTATACAGACTAAAGACAGAAAACATGGCCTGAAGACGTGAGAACAGAGCAGCCCGCTGTGTCTGAGTGACTTGTTATGACTCCCCTCCTGTGTCTGAGTGACTTGTTATGACTCCCCTCCTGTGTCTGAGTCACTTGTTATGACTCCCCTCCTGTGTCTGAGTGACTTGTTATGACTCCCCTCCTGTGTCTGAGTCACTTGTTATGACTCTCCTCCTGTGTCTGAGTGACTTGTTATGACTCCCCTCCTGTGTCTGAGTCACTTGTTATGACTCCCCTCCCGTGTCTGAGTCACTTGTTATGACTCCCCTCCTGTGTCTGAGTCACTTGTTATGACTCCCCTCCTGTGTCTGAGTGACTTGTTATGACTCCCCTCCTGTTTCTGAGTGACTTGTTATGACTCCCCTCCTGTGTCTGAGTCACTTGTTATGACTCCCCTCCTGTGTCTGAGTGACTTGTTATGACTCCCCTCCTGTTTCTGAGTGACTTGTTATGACTCCCCTCCTGTGTCTGAGTCACTTGTTATGACTCCCCTCCTGTGTCTGAGTCACTTGTTATGACTCCCCTCCTGTGTCTGAGTGACTTGTTATGACTCCCCTCCTGTGTCTGAGTCACTTGTTATGAATCCCCTCCTGATTTCCATGGCCCCGGGGCCTTCAGGACAGATTATCTGCAGTGGTGGGCCGGAGTCAGGCAGCGCTGTGAGCCGGCGTCGCCGTAGTGATGGTGGGCCGGAGTGAGGCAGCGCTGTGAGCCGACGTCGCCGTGGTGATGGTGGGCCGGAGTGAGGCAGCGCTGTGAGCCGGCGTCGCCGCAGTGATCTGCCAGGTACGCGGCAGGGATTAGAGCCCAGAGGAGCTGGCGCTGAGAGAGGGACCGTGAGGGGACGCATCCCACACGGTGTATACTTAGGCCTCCCGAATGGCACGGCGGTCTTAAGGCACTGCGTTTCAGCGCAAGAGGCGTCACTACAGACCCTGGTTCGAATCCCGGCTGTATCACATCTGGCTGTGATTTGGAGTCCCGTAGGGCGGTGCACAATTGTCCCAGTGTCATCCGTGGTAGGCTGTCATTGTAAATAAGAAATTGTTCTTAAATGACTTGTCGAATAAATGTTTTATTAATTTTTTATTGAAATACCCCGCCAGTCACCGGGTCACCGCACCCGGAGACACAGGGAGGGACACAGGCCGGTGTTGTAAGAGGGTGTCTCCCATCTAGAAATGTAATGTACGTATTTTGTAATAGATGTGTAACATATTTTTTAGACCAGGTAGAGAATAGTGAGGGTAGTGGGTATTTCGTTTTTGTAGACCACGTTTGCATCCGTTGAGTATGCACGTTTTTTGCTACTTCCTGTAAGACATGTGATTCAGCTAGTCAAGGTCCCCCCAGGAGATGAGTATAATCAGGTGTGTTAGAGACGGGCTACCACAAGCAGGAGGGTATCTCCCCAGGAGTAGGGTTGGCCACCCCTTGTTCTGTCATAGAGGCTAGCTGTGGTATCTGGGAGGTTTCCGTTTGTCAACACAGACACCTCGTCAACATCGGCAATATCATTTAAAATGAATGAAAACAAATAAGAGATTTTATGGTCTTCGTTTAAGGTTAGGCATAAGGTTAGTAGGGTGGTTAGGATTTAGGTTTAAAATCTGCTTTTAAGAAGATAAATTGTATAGATAGGCGGGGGTTTATGACTTTGTGGATGTGGTAACTAGTGACAGCCTAGCTGGGCTGGGGTTAGGGTTAGGGTTAGGGTTAAAAGGCCCCTGCAGGGTTGAAGCCCCCTACTGGAGGATGAGTGTACTGCCGTCATGCTGTGGTCGACTGTCTGTCTGCCAGGAAGAATGGCCTTTTGGTGCCCCCTATTGCTGGGCTGCCATTAACTGACTGACTGACTCCTCCACTGAGTCACACAGCTGGGTGTCAGCAGTAACTAACTGACTGACTGACTCCTCCACTGAGTCACACTGACTGACTCCTCCACTGAGTCACACTGACTGACTCCTCCACTGAGTCACACAGCTGGGTGTCAGCAGTAACTAACTGACTGACTGACTCCTCCACTGAGTCACACTGACTGACTCCTCCACTGAGTCACACAGCTGGGAGTCAGCAGTAACAGACTGACTGACTGACTTCTCCACTGAGTCACACAGTTACTGCCTGACTGACTGACTCCTCCACTGAGTCACACAGCTGGGTGTCAGCAGTAACTAACTGTCTGACTGACTGACTCCTCCACTGAGTCACACAGCTGGGTGTCAGCAGTAACTAACTCTCTGACTGACTCCTCCACTGAGTCACACAGCTGGGTGTCAGCAGTAACTAACTGCCTGACTGACTGACTCCTCCACTGAGTCACACAGCTGGGTGTCAGCAGTAACTAACTGTCTGACTGACTCCTCCACTGAGTCACACAGCTGGGTGTCAGCAGTAACTAACTGCCTGACTGACTGACTCCACTGAGTCACACTGACTGACTCCTCCACTGAGTCACACTGACTGACTCCTCCACTGAGTCACACAGCTGGGTGTCAGCAGTAACTAACTGACTGACTGACTCCTCCACTGAGTCACACTGACTGACTCCTCCACTGAGTCACACTGACTGACTCCTCCACTGAGTCACACAGCTGGGAGTCAGCAGTAACAGACTGACTGACTGACTCCTCCACTGAGTCACACAGCTGGGTGTCAGCAGTAACTAACTGTCTGACTGACTGACTCCTCCACTGAGTCACACAGCTGGGTGTCAGCAGTAACTAACTCTCTGACTGACTCCTCCACTGAGTCACACAGCTGGGTGTCAGCAGTAACTAACTGCCTGACTGACTGACTCCTCCACTGAGTCACACAGCTGGGTGTCAGCAGTAACTAACTCTCTGACTGACTCCTCCACTGAGTCACACAGCTGGGTGTCAGCAGTAACTAACTGACTGACTGACTCACTCCTCTACTGAGAATATATAGAATATAGTGAATATATAGCTCCCGAGTGGCGCTGCGGCCTAAGGCCTCGAGGCGTCACCAGAGACCCTGGTTTGATTCCAGGCTGTATCACAGCGGTCTAAGACATCTCAGTGCTAGAGGCGTCACTACAGAACCTGGTTTGATTACATCTCAGTGCTAGAGGCGTCACTACAGATATACTGAATATATAGCTCCAGAGTGGCGCTGCGGCCTAAGGCCTCGAGGCGTCACCAGAGACCTTGGTTTGATTCCAGGCTGTATCACAGCGGTCTAAGACATCTCAGTGCTAGAGGCGTCACTACAGAACCTGGTTTGATTACATCTCAGTGCTAGAGGCGTCACTACAGATATACTGAATATATAGCTCCAGAGTGGCGCCGAGGCCTATGGCCTCGAGGCGTCACCAGAGACCTTGGTTTGATTCCAGGCTGTATCACAGCGGTCTAAGACATCTCAGTGCTAGAGGCGTCACTACAGAACCTGGTTTGATTACATCTCAGTGCTAGAGGCGTCACTACAGATATACTGAATATATAGCTCCAGAGTGGCGCCGAGGCCTATGGCCTCGAGGCGTCACCAGAGACCTTGGTTTGATTCCAGGCTGTATCACAGCGGTCTAAGACATCTCAGTGCTAGAGGCGTCACTACAGAACCTGGTTTGATTACATCTCAGTGCTAGAGGCGTCACTACAGATATACTGAATATATAGCTCCAGAGTGGCGCTGCGGCCTAAGGCCTCGAGGCGTCACCAGAGACCTTGGTTTGATTCCAGGCTGTATCACAGCGGTCTAAGACATCTCAGTGCTAGAGGCGTCACTACAGAACCTGGTTTGATTACATCTCAGTGCTAGAGGCGTCACTACAGATATACTGAATATATAGCTCCAGAGTGGCGCTAAGGCCTCGAGGCGTCACCAGAGACCCTGGTTTGATTACATGCTGTATTACAACCGGTTGTGAGTCCCATAACGTGGTGCACTATTGGCCCAGCGTCGTCCGGGTTAGGGTTTGGCCGAGGTAGGCCGTCGTTGCTGTAAATCAGAATATGTTCTCAACTGACCTGCCTAGGTAACTTAAGGTTAAATAAAATATAAAAATCCTCACCACACCTGTCGTATATTTAGTTATTATTCCGATCAGTGATTCATATCAAGGAAGACATTTTCTAAGTATCTCTTCAGTGCCAGACAATCTGCCAACTGATTTGGAGGAGTTGAGATGTTTTTTTGTGTGATTGATTGATTTATCTATCTTAACCTAGTGGACTAAACTTCCCTCCATGGTGGAGGAATTTTATGAAGAACGTAACCGACGAAGTGGAGCCAAGACCAGGCTTTGTGCAATCTAGCTCAGACAACATCGTTTCGCACGAGGTCAATATTTAAAAACATATATATATTATGGAATCCCCACCTTGTACCTGTGTGTGGTCTGTTTTTTTAAAGTATTGACCTCAGGTGAATCGATGTTGTCTGTTTTTTAAAAGTATTGACCTCAGGTGAATTGATGTTGTCTGTTCTTTAAGAATTGACCTCAGGTGAATCGATGTTGTCTGTTTTTTAAAGTATTGACCTCAGGTGAATCGATGTTGTCTGTTTTTTAAAGAATTGACCTCAGGTGAATCGATGTTGTCTGTTCTTTAACACCAGATTTAGTTTAGATGCCCATTTTTTTTTAAATACCACTAGAGGGAGCCACTGCACCAAAAGTGTCCTGATTCAAAGACTGAATCTCAATTTTCCCCCTAAGCCTAAACCCTACCCCAGGGATCATTAACTAGATTCAGCCGCAGACCGATTTTTTCTTCTTTTTTTCTCGAGTGGATAATCGGCAGGCCAGAACATAATTACAAACAATTTGTAGACTGAAAATTGGCCGCAGAAAGAATCCCAAACAGATATAATATTTGACTAAAACGTAATCATTTCAAATCACCAGGTGTTCACAATCATCACCTATCTCTATTATACGTGGGAATACTTGGGGGCAGATATCCCAAATTAAAATAATTTAGAGCTGATTTATTGGTGTTTTTAGTCTTATGCCCTCCCAAAAATAGAATATATATATATATTTTAACCTCGGGCCTCCAGTTGGGGAACCCTACCCTATGAACTTGTGAAGATCTGAGACTATTTGACAGATCCAAGCACTATGGTAATAGCTCCACCCATTGCCCTCTGATTGGCTTGATGGAAGTTTCACCATATTGCTTACACAAATCAAAATAATCTCCATAGGATGTGGGGTCTAGTGGTTTATTTGGGATTGGACCTCTGACTCCACTGTCATTTAATAAGGCTTTCTTTTTTTTTTTTTTCGCCTAAAATGACATACCCAAATCTAACTGCCTGTAGCTCAGGACCTAAAGCAAGGATATGCATATTCTTGGTACCATTTGAAATGAAACACTTTGAAGTTTGTGGAAATGTGAAATTAATGTAGGAGAATATAACACATTAGATCTGGTAAAAGATAACTTTTTTTTTGTACCATCATCTTTGAAATGAGAGAAAGGCCATAATGTATTATTCCAGCCCAGGTGCAATTTAGATTTTGGCCATTAGATGGCAGCAGTGTATGTGCAGCATTTCAGACTGATCCAATGAACCATTGCATTTCTGTATCAATTTTGTATCAAGACTGCCCAAATGTGCCAAATAATTTGTTTATTAATAATTCTTCATGTTCAAAATGGGCACTCTTCTCAAACAATAGCATGGTATTCTTCCACTGTAATAGCTACTGTAAATTGGACAGTGCAGTTCGATTAACAAGAATTTAAGCTTTCTGCCAATATCAGATATGTCTATGTCCTGGGAAATGTTCTTGTTACTTACAACCTCATGCTAATCGGATTAGCCTACAATAGCTCAACCGTCCCGCAGGGGACCCACCAATCCTGAAGAAGTTTTTAACCCTTTTAAGCTCAAGACTCGGATCTACAATAAGCGTACTAAACATTAGGAACACCTTCACTTTCCATGACATAGACTGAGCAGGTGAATGCAGGTGAAAGCTATGATACCTTATCAAATCAAATCAAATGTATTTGTCACATACACATGGTTAGCAGATGTTAATGCGAGTGTAGCGAAATGCTTGTGCTTCTAGTTCCGACAATGCAGTAATAACCAACGAGTAATCTAACTAACAATTCCAAAACTACTGTCTTATACACACAAGTTTCCTAGGAACAGCAGCCATCTCTGTCGGCGCCGGAAGGACCCTTATTGATGTAGATGAAGTGGAATATACAGGTTAAAAAATATATTTTTAAGCCTTGAGACAATTGAGACATGGATTGTGTATATGTGCCATTCAGAGTGTGAATGGGCAAGACAAAAGATTTAAGTGCCTTTTAACAGGGTATGGTAGTAGGTGTCATGCGCACCGGTTTGAGTGTGTCAAGAACTGCAACGCTGCTAGGTTTTTCCACACTCAACAGTTTCCTGTGTGTATCAAGAATGGTTCACTATCCAAAGGACATCCAGCCAACTTGACACAACAGTGGGAAGCATTGGAGTCAACATGGGCCAGCATCCCTGTGGGACGCTTTCGACAATTTATAGAGTCCCATACCCCTGATGAATTGACACTGTTCTGAGGGCAAAAGGGGGTGCAACTCAATATTAGGAAGCTGTTCCTAATGTTTTGTACACTCAATATATGAGTAGCCTGACTCTGCAATGGGTTTTTAAGCTATCTCAGTAAGTGCTACACATTTATACCACTACTTGATTAAATAACAAATAGCATGTGTTCTAAACCGTACACCATAAACATCTAGTTACAAAATATATAGACATTTCAGGATGTAATGAACAAGCTGAATGAAGTGTCTGTCTCCCACCCACTGTACTGCCATAGTCCTCTGAACTGACTCCACTGTCCTTCAGGTGGCATAGCAGAGCTGTGTTGTCATTCAATGTCCCTGTCCCTGTCCTTGTCCCTGTCCCTGTCCCTGTCCCTGTCCCTGTCCCTGTCCCTGTCCCTGTCCCTGTCCCTGTCCCTGTCCCTGTCCCTGTCCCTGTCCCTGTCCCTGTCCCTGTCCCTGCCGGACAGTCATGGCTGGGTCTGCGGGTCATGGCTGGACCTGCGGGTGGGGGAGAGGAGCAGTCGCTTGCAATGCGAAGGTTGTGGGTTCGATTCCTGCAGGGGGACCCGTATGAAAATGAGTACACTCTACAGTAAGTTGCTCTGGACAATAGCGTCTAGGGAAAAGGAATGAATAGACCATTTCAGTTTGCACATAGAAATAAATTGCATTTGCAGAGTATTTCAAGAAACTGGGAAACATACAGTACTAGTCAAAAGTTGACACACCCCACTCATTTAAGGGTTTTTCTTAATTTTTACTATTTTCTACGTTGTATAAAAGTAGTGAAGACATCAAAACTATTAAAAAACATACATGGAATCATGTAGTAACCAAAAAATTGTTAAACAAATCAACAAATATTTTATATGATATATTCTTCAAAGTAGCCACTCTTTGCCTTGACGACAGCTTTGCACACTTTTGGCATTCTTTCAACCAGTTTCACCTGGAATGCTTTTCAAAAGTGTTGAAGAAGTTCCCACATATGCTGAGCACTTGGTGGCTGCTTTTACTTCACTATGCAGTCCAACTCATCCCAAACCATCTCAATCCAAGCCCATCTGTAAATAGCCCATCCAACTACCCTCATCCCCATACTGTATTTATTTACTTATCTTGCTCCTTTCCACCCAAGTATCTCTACTTGCACATTCACCTTCTGCACATTCTACCATTCCAGTGTTTTATTGCTATATTGTAATTACTTCGCCACTATGGCCTATTTATTTATTGCCTCCCTTATCTTACCTCATTTGCACACACTGTATATAGACTTTTCTACTGTATTATTGATTGTATGTTTGTTTATTCCATGTGTAACTCTGTGTCGTTGATTGTGTCGAACTGCTTTGCTTTATCTTATCCAGGTCGCAGTTGCAAATGAGAACTTGTTCTCAACTCGCCTACCTGGTTAAATAAAGGTGTTCTCAACTAGCCTACCTGGTTAAATAAAGGTGTTCTCAACTAGCCTACCTGGTTAAATAAAGGTGTTCTCAACTAGCCTACCTGGTTAAATAAAGGTGTTCTCAACTAGCCTACCTGGTTAAATAAAGGTGTTCTCAACTAGCCTACCTGGTTAAATAAAGGTGTTCTCAACTAGCCTACCTGGTTAAATAAAGGTGTTCTCAACTAGCCTACCTGGTTAAATAAAGGTGTTCTCAACTAGCCTACCTGGTTAAATAAAGGTGTTCTCAACTAGCCTACCTGGTTAAATAAAGGTGTTCTCAACTAGCCTACCTGGTTAAATAAAGGTGTTCTCAACTAGCCTACCTGGTTAAATAAAGGTGTTCTCAACTAGCCTACCTGGTTAAATAAAGGTGTTCTCAACTAGCCTACCTGGTTAAATAAAGGTGTTCTCAACTAGCCTACCTGGTTAAATAAAGGTGTTCTCAACTAGCCTACCTGGTTAAATAAAGGTGTTCTCAACTAGCCTACCTGGTTAAATAAAGGTGTTCTCAACTAGCCTACCTGGTTAAATAAAGGTGTTCTCAACTAGCCTACCTGGTTAAATAAAGGTGTTCTCAACTAGCCTACCTGGTTAAATAAAGGTGTTCTCAACTAGCCTACCTGGTTAAATAAAGGTGTTCTCAACTAGCCTACCTGGTTAAATAAGGTGTTCTCAACTAGCCTACCTGGTTAAATAAAGGTGTTCTCAACTAGCCTACCTGGTTAAATAAAGGTGTTCTCAACTAGCCTACCTGGTTAAATAAAGGTGTTCTCAACTAGCCTACCTGGTTAAATAAAGGTGTTCTCAACTAGCCTACCTGGTTAAATAAAGGTGTTCTCAACTGGCCTACCTGGTTAAATAAAGGTGTTCTCAACAAGCCTACCTGGTTAAATAAAGGTGTTCTCAACTGGCCTACCTGGTTAAATAAAGGTGTTCTCAACTAGCCTACCTGGTTAAATAAAGGTGTTCTCAACTAGCCTACCTGGTTAAATAAAGGTGTTCTCAACTAGCCTACCTGGTTAAATAAAGGTGTTCTCAACTAGCCTACCTGGTTAAATAAAGGTGTTCTCAACTAGCCTACCTGGTTAAATAAAGGTGTTCTCAACTAGCCTACCTGGTTAAATAAAGATGAAGAAAAAAAAAAAAAGAAAAAAAAATCTCAACTGGATTGAGGTCGGGTGATTGTGGAGGCCAGGTCATCTGATGCAGCACTCCATCACTCTCCTTCTGGGTAAAACAGCCCTTACACAGCCTGGAGGTCATTGGGTCATTGTCCTGTTGAAAACAAATGATACACCCACTAAGCGCAAACCAGATGGGATGGCGTATCGCTGCAGAATGCTGTGGTAGCCATGCTGATTAAGTGTGCCTTGAAGTCTAAATAAATCACTGACAGTGTCACCAGCAAAGCACTTCCACACCATCACACCTCCTCCTCCATGCTTCACGGTGGAAACCACACATGCGGAGAACATTCCGTTCACCTACTCTGCGTCTCATAAAGACTGCGGTTGGAACCAAAAATCTCATATTTGGACTGAACAGACCAAAGGACAAATTTCTAAATTGTTGCACTTTAGAGCCGTGTGTGTGTGTGTGTGACTGTTAGGAATTGGTTATCTTTCCATTAGGTAGAATTCAACATGACTTTGATGACAGAAGCTGCTCTGACGACATCACACATGGGTTATGTATATATAATTATTTCCTCGATGTTTTAAAAAATGTATTTCAATCACAACAATATCCCTATATCACTGATCCCAAGTCAGCCTGAGCCTAAACCCTGAATCTAACTGCTCTGTTAGCACAACGCTCTGGACTGGTTCAAGGTCAGTGCCCGGGGAGGAGTACTCTTTCATCACATAAAGGAAATCTAAATTCCCCAATAAGTAGAACATTTAATTTCCTCTTAGAACCAATAGAACCTATTCACTTCTAACATATAATTTAGTTTGGGAGAAGAGAGGCAGTATACAGCAGAACAACATTCTCTAAAACTCCTTAAGCAAATGCTTGCTTTTGTTGCCCCCATGTGGTACAGGGTGGTACTGCCATACCGACTTTTGATACAATGGTGGGCTAGATTGTGTGATGACACGTTCTATTACATTGTACAATGATAGAGGATCATGTTTTTAGACACCTAAACACAATGATTCCATTCACAACTCTCAGCGATAGTGTTGGCTTACCCTTTAAGACCTCATAAACTTTTACAGATGCACCATTGAGAGCATCCTGTCAGACTGTATCACCGCCTGGTATGGCAACTGCACCGCTGGCAACTGCAGAGCTCTCCAAAGGGTGGTGCGGTCAGGCCAATGCATCACCGGGGGCAAACTGCCTGCCCTCCAGGACATCTACAGCGGCCGGTGTTACAGGAAGGTCAAGACGATCATTAAGGACCTCTGCCACCCCGCTACCATCTAGAAGATCATCAAAGACCTCAGCCACCCTGCTACCATCTAGAAGATCATCAAGGACCTCAGCCACCCGAGCCACGGCCTGTTCACCCCGCTACCATCTAGAAGATCATCAAGGACCTCAGCCACCTGAGCCACGGCCTGTTCACCCCGCTACCATCTAGAAGATCATCAAGGACCTCAGCCACCTGAGCCACGGCCTGTTCACCCCGCTACCATCCAGAAGGCGAAGGCAGTACAGGTGCTGCAAAGCTGGGTCAGAGAGACTTATAAACAGGCTTCTATCTCAAGGCCATCAGACTGTCAAACATTTACCACTAGCCGGCCTCCGCCCAGTACCCTACCCTGAACTTTAGTCACTGTTAATAGCCGCCTAACACTCGGTATTCTGCCCTGCGCCTTAGAGACTGCTGCCCTATGTACATAAATATGGAAACCGGTCACTTTAACAATGTTTATATACTATTTTACCCACTTCATATGTATATACTGTGTTCTAGTCATGGTTCCACCTAGTGGTTAGAGCGTTGGACTAGTAACCGGAATGTTGCAAGTTCAATCCCTGAGCTGACAAGGTACCAATCTGTTGCTCTGCCCCTGAACAGGCAGTTAACCCACTGTTCCTAGGCCTTCATTAAAAATAAGAATTTGTTCTTAACTGACTTGCCTGGTTAAATAAAGGTAAAATAAAAAAATATAAAAAAATATAATTACTGTCTATACTGTCTATACACACCATCCTATATAACTACTGTCTATACACACCATTCTATATAACTACTGTCTATACACACCATCCTATATAACTACTGTCTATACACACCATTCTATATAACTACTGTCTATACACACCATCCTATATAACTACTGTCTATACACACCCTCCTATATAACTACTGTCTATACTGTCTATACACACCATCCTATATAACTACTGTCTATACACACCATCCTATATAACTACTGTCTATACACACCATCCTATATAACTACTGTCTATACTGTCGGTACACACCATCCTATATAACTACTGTCTATACACACCATCCTATATAACTACTGTCTATACACACCATCCTATATAACTACTGTCTATACACACCATCCTATATAACTACTATCTATACACACCATCCTATATAACTACTGTCTATACACACCATCCTATATAACTACTATCTATACACACCATCCTATATAACTACTGTCTATACTGTCTATACACACCATCCTATATAACTACTATCTATACACACCATCCTATATAACTACTGTCTATACACACCATCCTATATAACTACTGTCTATACACACCATCCTATATAACTACTATCTATACACACCATCCTATATAACTACTGTCTATACACACCATCCTATATAACTACTATCTATACACACCATCCTATATAACTACTGTCTATACTGTCTATACACACCATCCTATATAACTACTGTCTATACACACCATCCTATATAACTACTGTCTATACTGTCTATACACACCATCCTATATAACTACTGTCTATACACACCATCCTATATAACTACTGTCTATACTGTCTATACACACCATCCTATATAACTACTGTCTATACTGTCTATACACACCATCCTATATAACTACTGTCTATACTGTCTATACACACCATCCTATATAACTACTGTCTATACTGTCTATACACACCATCCTATATAACTACTGTCTATACTGTCTATACACACCATCCTATATAACTACTGTCTATACACACCATCCTATATAACTACTGTCTATACTGTCTATACACACCATCCTATATAACTACTGTCTATACTGTCTATACACACCATCCTATATAACTACTGTCTATACTGTCTATACACACCATCCTATATAACTACTGTCTATACTGTCTATACACACCATCCTATATAACTACTGTCTATACTGTCTATACACACCATCCTATATAATTACTGTCTATACTGTCTATACACACAATCCTATATAACTACTGTCTATACACACCATCCTATATAACTACTGTCTATACACACCATCCTATATAACTACTGTCTATACTGTCTATACACACCATCCTATATAACTACTGTCTATACTGTCTATACACACCATCCTATATAACTACAGTCTATACACACTATCCTATATAACTACTGTCTATACACACCATCCTATATAACTGCTGTCTATACACACCATCCTATATAACTACTGTCTATACACACCATCCTATATAACTACTGTCTATACTGTCTATACACACCATCCTATATAACTACTGTCTATACTGTCTATACACACCATCCTATATGACTACTATCTATACACACCATCCTATATAACTACTGTCTATACTGTCTATACACACCATCCTATATAACTACTGTCTATACTGTCTATACACACCATCCTATATAACTACTGTATATACACACCATCCTATATAACTACTGTCTATACTGTCTATACACACCATCCTATATAACTACTGTCTATACACACCATCCTATATAACTACTGTCTATACTGTCTATACACACCATCCTATATAACTACTGTCTATACTGTCTATACACACCATCCTATATAACTACTGTCTATACTGTCTATACACACCATCCTATATAACTACTGTCTATACACACCATCCTATATAACTACTGTCTATACTGTCTATACACACCATCCTATATAACTACTGTCTATACTGTCTATACACACCATCCTATATAACTACTGTCTATACACACCATCCTATATAACTACTGTCTATACTGTCTATACACACCATCCTATATAACTACTGTCTATACACACCATCCTATATAACTACTGTCTATACTGTCTATACACACCATCCTATATAACTACTGTCTATACTGTCTATACACACCATCCTATATAACTACTGTCTATACTGTCTATACACACCATCCTATATAACTACTGTCTATACTTTCTATACACACCATCCTATATAACTACTGTCTATACACACCATCCTATATAACTACTGTCTATACACACCATTCTATATAACTATTGTCTATACACACCATCCTATATAACTACTGTCTATACTGTCTATACACACCATCCTATATAACTACTGTCTATACACACCATCCTATATAACTACTGTCTATACTGTCTATACACACCATCCTATATAACTACTGTCTATACTGTCTATACACACCATCCTATATAACTACTGTCTATACTGTCTATACACACCATCCTATATAACTACTGTCTATACACACCATCCTATATAACTACTGTCTATACTGTCTATACACACCATCCTATATAACTACTGTCTATACTGTCTATACACACCATCCTATATAACTACTGTCTATACACACCATCCTATATAACTACTGTCTATACTGTCTATACACACCATCCTATATAACTACTGTCTATACACACCATCCTATATAACTACTGTCTATACTGTCTATACACACCATCCTATATAACTACTGTCTATACTGTCTATACACACCATCCTATATAACTACTGTCTATACTGTCTATACACACCATCCTATATAACTACTGTCTATACTTTCTATACACACCATCCTATATAACTACTGTCTATACACACCATCCTATATAACTACTGTCTATACACACCATTCTATATAACTATTGTCTATACACACCATCCTATATAACTACTGTCTATACACACCATTCTATATAACTATTGTCTATACACACCATCCTATATAACTACTGTCTATACTGTCTATACATACCATCCTATATAACTACTGTCTATACTGTCTATACACACCATCCTATATAACTACTGTCTATACTGTCTATACACACCATCCAATATAACTACCGTCTATACACACCATCATATATAACTACTGTCTATACACACCATCCTTTATAGCTACTGTCTATACACACCATCCTATATAACTACTGTCTATACTGTCTATACACACCATCCTATATAACTACTGTCTATACTGTCTATACACACCATCCTATATGACTACTATCTATACACACCATCCTATATAACTACTGTCTATACTGTCTATACACACCATCCTATATAACTACTGTCTATACTGTCTATACACACCATCCTATATAACTACTGTCTATACACACCATCCTATATAACTACTGTCTATACTGTCTATACACACCATCCTATATAACTACTGTCTATACACACCATCCTATATAACTACTGTCTATACTGTCTATACACACCATCCTATATAACTACTGTCTATACTGTCTATACACACCATCCTATATAACTACTGTCTATACTGTCTATACACACCATCCTATATAACTACTGTCTATACTGTCTATACACACCATCCTATATAACTACTGTCTATACACACCATCCTATATAACTACTGTCTATACTGTCTATACACACCATCCTATATAACTACTGTCTATACTGTCTATACACACCATCCTATATAACTACTGTCTATACACACCATCCTATATAACTACTGTCTATACTGTCTATACACACCATCCTATATAACTACTGTCTATACACACCATCCTATATAACTACTGTCTATACTGTCTATACACACCATCCTATATAACTACTGTCTATACTGTCTATACACACCATCCTATATAACTACTGTCTATACTGTCTATACACACCATCCTATATAACTACTGTCTATACTGTCTATACACACCATCCTATATAACTACTGTCTATACTTTCTATACACACCATCCTATATAACTACTGTCTATACACACCATCCTATATAACTACTGTCTATACACACCATTCTATATAACTATTGTCTATACACACCATCCTATATAACTACTGTCTATACTGTCTATACACACCATCCTATATAACTACTGTCTATACACACCATCCTATATAACTACTGTCTATACTGTCTATACACACCATCCTATATAACTACTGTCTATACTGTCTATACACACCATCCTATATAACTACTGTCTATACTGTCTATACACACCATCCTATATAACTACTGTCTATACACACCATCCTATATAACTACTGTCTATACTGTCTATACACACCATCCTATATAACTACTGTCTATACTGTCTATACACACCATCCTATATAACTACTGTCTATACACACCATCCTATATAACTACTGTCTATACTGTCTATACACACCATCCTATATAACTACTGTCTATACAACACCATCCTATATAACTACTGTCTATACTGTCTATACACACCATCCTATATAACTACTGTCTATACTGTCTATACACACCATCCTATATAACTACTGTCTATACTGTCTATACACACCATCCTATATAACTACTGTCTATACTTTCTATACACACCATCCTATATAACTACTGTCTATACACACCATCCTATATAACTACTGTCTATACACACCATTCTATATAACTATTGTCTATACACACCATCCTATATAACTACTGTCTATACACACCATTCTATATAACTATTGTCTATACACACCATCCTATATAACTACTGTCTATACTGTCTATACATACCATCCTATATAACTACTGTCTATACTGTCTATACACACCATCCTATATAACTACTGTCTATACTGTCTATACACACCATCCAATATAACTACCGTCTATACACACCATCATATATAACTACTGTCTATACACACCATCCTTTATAGCTACTGTCTATACACACCATCCTATATAACTACTGTCTATACTGTCTATACACACCATCCTATATAACTACTGTCTATACTGTCTATACACACCATCCTATATGACTACTATCTATACACACCATCCTATATAACTACTGTCTATACTGTCTATACACACCATCCTATATAACTACTGTCTATACTGTCTATACACACCATCCTATATAACTACTGTCTATACACACCATCCTATATAACTACTGTCTATACTGTCTATACACACCATCCTATATAACTACTGTCTATACACACCATCCTATATAACTACTGTCTATACTGTCTATACACACCATCCTATATAACTACTGTCTATACTGTCTATACACACCATCCTATATAACTACTGTCTATACTGTCTATACACACCATCCTATATAACTACTGTCTATACACACCATCCTATATAACTACTGTCTATACTGTCTATACACACCATCCTATATAACTACTGTCTATACTGTCTATACACACCATCCTATATAACTACTGTCTATACACACCATCCTATATAACTACTGTCTATACTGTCTATACACACCATCCTATATAACTACTGTCTATACACACCATCCTATATAACTACTGTCTATACTGTCTATACACACCATCCTATATAACTACTGTCTATACTGTCTATACACACCATCCTATATAACTACTGTCTATACTGTCTATACACACCATCCTATATAACTACTGTCTATACTGTCTATACACACCATCCTATATAACTACTGTCTATACTTTCTATACACACCATCCTATATAACTACTGTCTATACACACCATCCTATATAACTACTGTCTATACACACCATTCTATATAACTATTGTCTATACACACCATCCTATATAACTACTGTCTATACACACCATTCTATATAACTATTGTCTATACACACCATCCTATATAACTACTGTCTATACTGTCTATACATACCATCCTATATAACTACTGTCTATACTGTCTATACACACCATCCTATATAACTACTGTCTATACTGTCTATACACACCATCCTATATAACTACTGTCTATACACACCATCCAATATAACTACCGTCTATACACACCATCATATATAACTACTGTCTATACTGTCTATACACACCATCCTATATAACTACTGTCTATACTGTCTATACACACCATCCTATATAACTACTGTCTATACTTTCTATACACACCATCCTATATAACTACTGTCTATACACACCATCCTATATAACTACTGTCTATACACACCATTCTATATAACTATTGTCTATACACACCATCCTATATAACTACTGTCTATACACACCATTCTATATAACTATTGTCTATACACACCATCCTATATAACTACTGTCTATACTGTCTATACATACCATCCTATATAACTACTGTCTATACTGTCTATACACACCATCCTATATAACTACTGTCTATACTGTCTATACACACCATCCAATATAACTACCGTCTATACACACCATCATATATAACTACTGTCTATACACACCATCCTTTATAGCTACTGTCTATACACACCATCCTATATAACTACTGTCTATACTGTCTATACACACCATCCTATATAACTACTGTCTATACTGTCTATACACACCATCCTATATGACTACTATCTATACACACCATCCTATATAACTACTGTCTATACTGTCTATACACACCATCCTATATAACTACTGTCTATACTGTCTATACACACCATCCTATATAACTACTGTCTATACACACCATCCTATATAACTACTGTCTATACTGTCTATACACACCATCCTATATAACTACTGTCTATACACACCATCCTATATAACTACTGTCTATACTGTCTATACACACCATCCTATATAACTACTGTCTATACTGTCTATACACACCATCCTATATAACTACTGTCTATACTGTCTATACACACCATCCTATATAACTACTGTCTATACACACCATCCTATATAACTACTGTCTATACTGTCTATACACACCATCCTATATAACTACTGTCTATACTGTCTATACACACCATCCTATATAACTACTGTCTATACACACCATCCTATATAACTACTGTCTATACTGTCTATACACACCATCCTATATAACTACTGTCTATACACACCATCCTATATAACTACTGTCTATACTGTCTATACACACCATCCTATATAACTACTGTCTATACTGTCTATACACACCATCCTATATAACTACTGTCTATACTGTCTATACACACCATCCTATATAACTACTGTCTATACTGTCTATACACACCATCCTATATAACTACTGTCTATACTTTCTATACACACCATCCTATATAACTACTGTCTATACACACCATCCTATATAACTACTGTCTATACACACCATTCTATATAACTATTGTCTATACACACCATCCTATATAACTACTGTCTATACACACCATTCTATATAACTATTGTCTATACACACCATCCTATATAACTACTGTCTATACTGTCTATACATACCATCCTATATAACTACTGTCTATACTGTCTATACACACCATCCTATATAACTACTGTCTATACTGTCTATACACACCATCCTATATAACTACTGTCTATACACACCATCCAATATAACTACCGTCTATACACACCATCATATATAACTACTGTCTATACACACCATCCTTTATAGCTACTGTCTATACACACCATCCTATATAACTACTGTCTATACTGTCTATACACACCATCCTATATAACTACTGTCTATACTGTCTATACACACCATCCTATATAATTACTGTCTATACACACCCTCCTATATAACTACTGTCTATACTGTCTATACACACCATCCTATATAACTACTGTCTATACACACCATCCTTTATAACTACTGTCTATACACACACTATCCTATATAACTACTGTCTTTACTGTCTATACACACCATCCTATATAACTACTGTCTATACACACCCTCCTATATAACTACTGTCTATACTGTCTATACACACCCTCCTATATAACTACTGTCTATACTGTCTATACACACCCTCCTATATAACTACTGTCTATACACACCCTCCTATATAACTACTGTCTATACTGTCTATACACACCATCCTATATAACTACTCTCTATACTGTCTATACACACCATCCTATATAACTACTGTCTATACACACCCTCCTATATAACTACTGTCTATACTGTCTATACACACCATCCTATATAACTACTCTCTATACTGTCTATACACACCATCCTATACATATACATTTATATCCAGGACTCTGACGTTGCTCGTTCAAATATCTCTTTCTTAATTTCTTTATTTTTATTTTGGAGATGTGTGTTTATTGTTTTGTATTGTTAGGTATTACTGCGCTGTTGGAACGAGGAACATAAGCATGTCACAACACCGTGATAATATTTGCATAATATACGTACGTAGCCCAATACAATTTAATTTGTATCCCCAAATGTCACCAGTTGTGAACTAGACATGTGTTTTTTTTTAGTTTGTAGGCTCTGTGATGGCCCTCCGTCTTTCTCCCTCTGCCTTTCATCCAGATCTCTTTTGGTTAATTGGGGATTTGTTGTAAATAAGCCCAAGTGTTGTCCAATTGGTAGAGAAGGAGATAAGAATGTAACATAAAAACACCACTCCTTCTCACTGGTCTGGTGGAGAGAGGGGGTGTGGTCTGGTAGAGAGAGGGGGGGTGGTCTGGTGGAGAGAGGGGGTGTGGTCTGGTAGAGAGAGGGGGTGTGGTCTGGTGGAGAGGGGGGGTGTGGTCTGGTAGAGAGAGGAAGTGTGGTCTGGTGGAGAGAGAGGGGGTGTGGTCTGGTTAGAGAGAGAGGGGGTGTGGTCTGGTAGAGAGAGGGGGTATGGTCTGGTAGAGAGAGAGGTGTTCCTTGCACCTCTTTGGACTCTTGACCTCTTGGTTTCTCTTATTACATAATTATTATCTAAGATACTCCTGACCATTACACATAACCGAGACTATCACTGGCATCACATGATGCTATATTGTGTTACAGCACGTCTGATCAACTCCCACTGTTTCCACAGAACTCTTGAGTGTCATGGTGACCTTGGTCTACTGGATCACAGTAGTTCAGATGAGAATTTCAATTAACACCCTTCCTTGCAAGCTGTGGATTATTCAAACACTCGACCACTCTGATCGATTTTCAAATAATAAATACGTTATATATAATTCCACACTATGAGGTTGGAATAATACGGTGACATTTTGAAAATGATGATAATACCCTTTTAGTATAAGAGCTGTTTGAAAAGATTCAGCCTGTGGGATGGACTTTTGGCCTGTCTGATGACATCACCATGTTAATCGAAAACAATCCCAGGCTGAAAGGTACTTACTTAATGGTTACCCAGAAGTGATTTGATATTGAGATGAAAACAGTCGCGTTGGACTTTTAAGTGAATCGCAATTAGTTGCCACTGCACATCAGAAGCCGAGAGGCAGAAGATTCCTGACAGACCAAATATAAAAGCTGTGGTCTATTTTAGGACTCCGGTTGTCCTCTTTATCACAAGGAGAATGACAGACACAACAATATGCAGTCTGCTCTATGATGATGTTCAATTAGTCTGATCCACACAGACAACTACAGAATAAAAGTTGTTTTTTTTCTTCTGAAAAAGGGGATGGAGAGTGTAAATACATGTTGAGTAGGATGAAGCTGTGCTCATCTGTTAGTTTGCAGAGTTATAGCCTAAGATAAGATACAGATGAACTCAAATATCAGTTTTAGTGATTGATGATTGGATGTGTTTATGTCCAAATCACTGTTGTAAAATGAAGGGTGTAACTTTTGATGCTTTTAGGACAACTGGGAGTTCGGGAGGGGGGGGGGGTCATGACTTCAGCGATCTTCAGGTCGGAAGTCTAGAAAGATATCCGAGTTTCCGACTTCCAATTCCGAGTTGGGATGACGATTAAAAATATTTTTCTCCCAGTGGTGCTCTTTTTTTTCTCTCGTGTTCCCAGTTGTCTTCAATGGACTGACTTGTTTTGAATGCGGCATTTATCCCGGTGATTTAAACTCGTTGAACCGTTTTTTTATTTATTTTGGACGTGCCCCCGGATTTGATTGGGCAGCACGAGGCCAACGCCTTCTGACAGCTCGTCAAACATAAATTAGCCACAACCGATAGGATTTTGTCAACGTGACTGGAAGGATTCTCGCATGGTCTCAACAGGACTGCCTGTAGTGGGTAATATAAAGCCGACCACGGGTTCACCGGCGTTTGTAGAACTTGATCACCACGGATACGAACAGAAGGATGTCCACAGCGTCTTACTCGGAGAGGATCACAATGGAGCCCCTGGTCGCAGCTATCGATCAAGGCACAAGCTCGACGAGGTTTCTGGTAAGTTGGCAAAGTCACAGCAAGCCTCTGACTTCTGATTGGGTTGCGTTCTCCTGTTTTTCAAAAACCTCTGAAATGTAACTTCGTGTAATCCCCGAAAGTAATTATTTATCATGAGGACCGGGGCGGACGTTGGACTAGTAACCGGAAGGTTGCAAGTTCAAATCCCTGAGTTGACAAGGTACAAATCTGTCGTTCTGCCCCTGAACAGGCAGTTAACCCACTGTCCCTAGGCCGTCATTGAAAATAAGAATTTGTTCTTAACTGACTTGCCTGGTTAAAATTAATAATAATAATAATAATAATAATAATAATAATAATAATAATAATAATAATAATAATAATAATAATAATAATATATTAGTTCAGTTAAGAACAAATTCTTATTTACAATTACGGCTTTGTTCAGGGACCGGTAAAAACCTTGTCAGCTTGGGGATTCGATCTTGCAACCTTTCGGTTACTGGCTCAACGTTCTAACTAGGCTACCTGCCGCCCCAATGCATACTCCAAGATTACAATCTCACCTTTCTGTACATTTAAAAAATAAAAAAAAATTGTTGAGTCACTTTTGAAGACACAAGTACAAATATGATTTTTATTTTTATTAAATATTTTATGACGTATTCCCTATTTACCACTGTATGAATAAGGTTTGGAATTACTTGTATTCTTTCTAAATATAGTATAATGAAATTATAAAACCACAAACTGTAACATTTCACCTTCCTTACAACTGTAAAATACATGTTTTTAGTGTTATAGAAAAATGTGCATATTTTCTGAAGGTATCTCCTGATCGAAACATCTGCCCCCACCAATGTGAACATCACACAGAGCTCTGGAGTGGCTTCCTGAACTCCCAAAAAAATAAATGTTTTTGTTTAAAATCTATTAATATTTTTTGTTTGTTGATTTAATGGCTAAAAATTGATCTCTGACTGTACTATAGTGATGAAACCACTATTTCCTGCTGTGCTACGATAAGGGTTTCAGGCATGTGCTATGTCAGTGGCTGTGAGGTAGGGGGTTCAGACAGGAGAGCAACAAATATACTACTGTATCCTTGGGAACCAGGGCTATTACTCAATGCAAGCCATTTCCATCTACGGCGTCCACAGATCAATTTAGAAGTGAAAATGTCGATTTGAACCGGTATCAGAACCACACAGGTGACTTTACATCTAGGTTTTTAAAGTAAACCGCTGTTTTCATCTTCATGCTAGCTTGCAGTAGCCACAGCAGCCATAATGGAATGTCACGTTGAACAACAAAAGAGCTGATTGGCTGACACTGCCATTCTAAAATGGCTGCTGTGGCTTCTGGTACCTAGCATGAGGATGAAAACAGCAGTTTACTGGGAGAAAAAACTAGCAGTTGTTCTTTGTGTAACAGTTGCGATAATGGGACAATTCAGAGTACAACACATTTCTCATCCTTGGATTGAGGTATGTTCTCTGAGCCATATCTTGCTCCGTGGTGTCTACACAGGAAGACTGTCCGACCCCCTAGCCCAATATTGGACTATAGAAGCCTAAAATTACTCCTTATCGTCCAAGGACCTTACATGTTCTGTTAAAGGTGAATTGGCTCTGGAAGCCAAAACGGCCAAATCCTCCATCTCTAAACGTGAATCGATTCTCAATTTCAGTACTGTTCTAGAAATCAAATCAAATCAAATTTATTTATATAGCCCTTCGTACATCAGCTGATATCTCAAAGTGCTGTACAGAAACAAAACCCCTCCACTTTCATATCTCGTCCCAAAATATTTTCACCAATGCAAAAAAAAAAACACACTTATGCTGACTGTTTTTAAACAGTAGGTTGCAGCTGACCAGTATTTTTCAGCGACAACACATTTGTGGTGTTTTGTCTTCCATTTTACACACGTGTTCAGAGACTCCGTTAGCTAATTAACACCGGTAGTCCACTCTCTCATTCGTCTGTTTTCTGTAAACAAGAGCTGTAGTAACATGGAAATACACTGAGCGTGTACAAAAACATTTAAGGTGTCGAAAGCGTTCTACAGGGATGTTGACTGCAATGCTTCCCACAGTTGTGTCAAGTTGGCTGGATGTCCTTTGGGTGGTGGACCATTCTTCATACACACGGGAAACTGTTGAGCATGAAAGATCCAGCAGTGTTAGTGTTCTTGACGCCCTCAAACCGGTGTGCCTGACACCTACTGTCCTACCTCGTTCAATGGCACTTAACATATTTTGTATTGCCTATTCATCCTCTAAATGGCGCACACACACACAATCCATGTCTCAATTGTCTCAAGGCTTATAAATCCTTCTTTAGCCCGTCTCCTGTCCTTCATCTACACTGATTTGAAGGTTGTCTCCATAAGGGATCATAGCTTTCACCTGGCCAGTCTGTCATGGAAATAGCAATTGTTCCTAATGTTTTGTCCACTCAGTGGGTGTGTGGCCGTGTGGGAACCCATATGAAGGTCTCAATTTAACCTCTTGATTTTTTAAAATAATTTCTAAGGTCCTTCTGCCTCCAAAACCAAGCGACTCTTTAATGAAGGGGCGTGTTAATGAAGGGGCGGCAGGTAGCTGGTGGTTAGAGTGTTGGGCCAGGGGTTGGGTTAAATGCGGAAGAGACATTTCAGTTGAAGGCATTCAGTTGCACAACTGACTAGGTATCCCCCTTTCCTTAATGTTCAGTGTCGCAGCTCTTAACAAACCCACCCCCCCCCCCCATTCAGAAGACTCCCTCATCCGGTGACTTGTGTGTAATATAATGGAACAAGTGTGTAATGTAATAAAGGACAAGTCTGACTTTGTCCGACCCTAGTGCCACTGTAAGCAGGGTTGATGTAGATAGTCATTATTTTAAGAGGGTCTCTGATCTCTCACCCTTGTTATCCCAGCAATGGGATAACACCCCATCCCTGCTTCTTTATACCTCTACCTGAATAAACTGTGAACTGTTTCACTTGTCTTGGTTAAACAAGAAGCTGGCCGTTTTTGTAGAAGGCGCTGCATTTTTTTTTGACTCGTCCTGTTGTGATGTAAATATGTTCCAAGCGATGTGACGTTCTGGACAATCCAGTCTTGGACAATGTTTCTAACTCTCGCCAAAATGTGTGTAACGTGTAGTCTACACATTAACTACTATCCTATGGGTGAGAGGTCAAGCACTCCTTTTTTCAAATGGTCATAGAGGACAGGAGTCCAGCTGGTCCCTGGCTATTTAACATGTAAAAACCATGAAGTAACACGTTAATGAATAATTGATGAACAAAACACACCTTCAGGGGAAAACCTGACGATCTAAACCACTATGCAATTGGTCTTTCCCGGACTGTAAAACAATGCAAATTACATATGTTGTGTGATTTGTTAGATTATTACTGCACTGTAGGAGCTAGAAAAACAAGCGTTTAATTTACACCCGCAATAACATCTTCCTAATCACGTCTGTGTGACCAATAAATGTTTGATTTGCTTTTAGTGACTATTTCAAATGAGCATCACTTTTCACACTCCTTTTATTATTCCTGTAAATTCCATGGTATCTACTGCTGAGGACCGTCATCCATCTCTCAGGTAGTAACACCTGACAGTTGTGCCAAAACAAAGCAGACATTGTTCATCTGTCAACATTCATGATCAGAGTATATAAAAAAAAAGTGGAACGGAGCCAATGGAATGGCATCATAGAAACCATGTGTTTTATATCATTCCACATCTATTCCACTCCAGCCATTACCACGAGCTCCAATTAAGATGCCACCAACTTCCTGTGATGAATGTTTGATTGCAATGACTATTCTGAATGATTATTATATACAGTTGAAGTCGGAAGTTTACATACATCTTAGCCAAATATATTTCAACTCAGTATGTCACAATTCCTGACATTTAATCTCTGTTTTAGGTCAGTTAGGATCACCACTTTATTTTAAGAATGTGAAATGTCAGATTAATAGTAGTGAGAATCATTTATTTCAGCTTTTATTTCTTTCAAAACATTCCCAGTGGGTCAGAAGTTTACATGCACTCAATTAGTATTTGGTAGCATTGCCATTAATTTGTTTTAACTTGGGTCAAAAATTTCAGGTAGCCTTCCACAAGCTTCCCACAATAAGTTGGGTGAATTTTTGTCCCATTCCTCCTGACAGAGCTGGTTTAACTGAGTCAGGTTTGTAGGCCTCCTTGCTCGCACATGCTTTTTCAGTTCTGCCAACAAATTATCTATAAGATTGAGGTCAGGGCTTTGATGGCCACTCCAATACCTTGACTCTGTTGTCCTTAGGCCATTTTGCCACAACGTTGGAAGTATGTTTGGGGTCATTGTCCATTTGGAAGACCCATTTGCGACCAAGCTTTAACTTCCTGACTGATGTCTTGAGATGTTGCTTCAATATATCCACCTAATTGTCCTCCCTCATGATGCCATCTATTTTGTGAAGTGCACCAGTCCCTCCTGCAGCAAAGCACCCCCACAACATGATGCTGCCACCCCGTGCTTCACGGTTGGGATGGTGTTCTTCGGCTTGCAAGCCTCCCCCTTTTTCCTCCAAACATAACAATGGTCATTATGGCCAAACAGTTCTATTTTTGTTTAATCAGATAAGAGGACAAAAAGTACGATCTTTCTCCCCATGTGCAGTTGCAAACCGTAGTCTGGCTTTTTTGATGGCTGTTTTGGAGCAGTGGCTTCTTCCTTGCTGAGCGGCCTTTCAGGTTATGTCGATATAGGACTCGTTTTACTGTGGCTATAGATACTTGTGTACCTGTTTCCTCCAGCATTTCATAAGATCCTTTGTTGTTCTGGGATTGATTTGCATTTTTTGCAGCAGAGTATGTTCATCTCTAGGAGACAGAACGCGTTTCCTTCCTGAGCGGTATGACGGCTGTGTGGTCCCATGGTGTTTATATTTGCGTACTATTGTTTGTACAGATGAACGCGGTACCTTCAGGAATTTGGAAGTTGCTCCCAAGGATGAACCAGACTTGTAGAGGTCTACAAAAAATGTTTTTCTGGGGTCTTGGCTGATTTCTTCTGATTTTTCCCATGATGTCAAGCAAAGAGGCACTGAGTTTGAAGGTAGGCCTTGAAATACATCCGCAGGTACACCTCCAATTGACTCAAATAATGTCAATTAGCCTATCAGAAGCTTCTAAAGCCATGACATAATTTTCTGGAATTTTCCAAGCTGTTTAAAGGCACAGTCAACTTAGTGTTTTTACACTTATGACAAGTCCATCATATTCATGGATTTTTGAAAGAACTCACAGAGCTTGTGGCAGTGGGCTTATGGTATGGGCAGGCAAAAGCTACGGACATTGGACACAATTTAATTTTATCGATAGCAATTTGAATGCACAGAGATACCGTGATGAAATCCTGAGGCCCATTGTCATGCCATTCATCCGCCTCCATCACCTCATGTTTCATGATAATGCACGGCCCCATGTCACAAAGATCTCTACACAATTCCTAGAAGCTGAAACTGTCCCTGTTCTGCCATGGCCTGTATACACACCAGACATGTCACCCATTGAGCATGTTTGGGATGCTCTGGATCGACGTGTAGGACCGCGTGTTCCAGTTCCCTCCAATATCTAGCAATGTTGGGCAGCCATTGAAGAGAAGTGGGGACAACATTCCACAGGCCACAAAGAGCCCTCATCAACTGTGTCACGCTGCATGAGGCAAATTGTGGTCACACCAGATACTGACTGGTTTTCTGATCCACGCCCCAACCTTTTTTTGATAAAAAAAAAAAAGTGACCAACCGATTCATATCTGTATTCCCAGTCGTGAAATCCATAGATTAGGGTCTAAAGAATTAATTTGAATTGACTGATTTTCCTTATGAACTGTAAATCGGTAAAATCATTTGAAATTGTCACTTAAAAAATATATTTTTGTTCAGTATAATCAGATAAAAAATAAAAAGGATACATTTTTTTAAGATCACTTGCACAGTGGGAACAACTCTAACTCTTGTCGCTCCTCTCCTCAGGTGTTCAATTCTAAAACGGCAGAGCTGCTTAGTCACCACCAGGTTGGGATAAAGCAGAGTTTCCCTAAAGAGGGGTGAGTGCCCACACCTTACACTGCAATACAGTCCGCTTGCAAGGCCCAGTAACAATACTTTTATGAGCCTTCTATTCTCCTCTTTTTCTTTCAACCTTTATTTAACCAGGCAAGTCAGTTAAGAACAAATTCTTATTTTCAATGACGGCCTAGGAACAGTGGGTTAACTGCCTTGTTCAGGGGCAGACCGACAGATTTTTACCTGGTCAGCTTGGATACGATCTTGCAACCTTTCAGTTGCTAGTCCAATTCTCTAACCACTAGGCTACCTGGCGCCACCCTTCTGGGGTGAATTCTGATCCAGGATTGGTCAGTGATGACAGGAAGAATGGAGAGAGGGGAAATATGGAAGGAGGATCTTTGAGTCTGTCAACATTTACCAAATCCCCTCCCTGGGTTGAGTCAACACTGAGTACTAAGAACTGAGATTATACTTTAATGAAGATCCCTATGTTTTTTTCCCCCTTTAGCTGAATGCATGAGCTGTCAGAGTCCAATGTCCAGGGCTTATTTACATTAGACAGACTATTGGTGTTCTATTGGCCAGGCAGACTGGGGTTCTGTGGGCCAGGCAGACTGTGGGCCAGGTGGACTGGGGTTCTGTGGGCCAGGCAGACTGGGGTTCTGTGGGCCAGGCAGACTGGGGTTCTGTGGGCCAGGCAGACTGGGGTTCTGTGGGCCAGGCAGACTGTGGGCCAGGTGGACTGGGGTTCTGTGGGCCAGGCAGACTGTGGGCCAGGTGGACTGGGGTTCTGTGGGCCAGGTGGACTGGGGTTCTGTGGGCCAGGCAGACTGTGGGGTTCTGTGGACCAGGCAGACTGTGGGCTACTAAAGCCTTATTTGGGGAACTTACAGTGCATTCGGAAAGTTACGTTACAGCCTTTTTCTAAAATGGATTAAATTGTCCCCCCCCTCCCCATCAATCTACACACAATACCTCCATAATGACAAAGCAAAAACAGGTTTTGACATTTTTGCAAAAAAACAAAACGATGATATCACGTTTACTTAAGTATTCAGACCCTTTACTCAGTACTTTGTTGAAGCCCCTTCGGCAGCAATTACAGCCTCCAGCATTTTGTTGGGTATGATGCTACTCGCTTGGCACACCTGTATTTGGGGAGTTTCTCCCATTTCTTCTTTACAGGTCCTCTCAAGCTCTGTCAAGTTGGATGGGGAGCGTTTCTGCACAGCATTTTTCAGGTCTCTCCAGAGATGTTCGATCAGGTTCAAATCCAGGCTCTGGCTGAGCCACTCAAGGACATTCAGACTTGTCCCAAAGCCACTCCTGCATTGTTTTGGCTGTGTGCTTATGTTCGTTGTCCTGTTGGAAGGTGAACCTTCACCCCAGTCTGAGGTCCAGAGCTCTCTGGAGCAGGTTTTCATCTAGGATCTCTCTGTACTTTGATCTGTTCATCTTTCCCTCGATCCTGACTAGTCTCCCAGTCCCTGCCGCTGAAAAACATTCCTACAGCATTATGCTGCCACCACCATGCTTCACCGTAGGGATGGTGCCAGGTTTCCTCCATTCAGGCCAAAGAGTTCAATCTTGGTTTCATCAGACCAGAGAATCTTGTTTCTCATGGTCCGAGTTCCTTAGGTGACTTTTGGCAAACTCCAAGCGGGCTGTCATGTGCCTTTTTTACTGAGGTGTGGCTTCTCTCTGGCCACTCTACCATAAAGGCCTGATTGGTGGAGTGCTGCAGAGATGGGTTTTCCTTTTGGAAGGTTCTCCCATCTCCACAGAGGAACTCTGGAGCTCTGTCAGAGTGACCATCAGGTATTTGGTCACCTCCCTGACCAAGGCCCTCCTCCCCCGGGTGCTCAGTTTGGCTGGGCGGTCAGCTCTAGGAAGAGTCTTGGCGGTTCCCAACTTCTTCCATTTAAGAATTGAGGCCACTGTGTTCTTGGATACTTTTAATGCTGTAGACATTTTTTTGGTACCCTTCCCCAGATCTGTTCCTCGACACAATCCTTTCTCAGGGCTCTATGGACAATTCCTTTGACCTCATGGCTTGGTTTTTGCTCTGACATCCACTGTCAACTGTGGGACCTTTTTTATATAGACAGGTGTGTCTTTTCCAAATCATGTCCAATCAATTGAATTTACCACAGCTGGACTCCAAGTTGTATAAACATCTCAAGGATGATCAATGGAAACAGGATGCACCTGAGCTCAATTTCAAGTCTCATATCAAAGGGTCTGAATACTTATGTAAATAATGTATTTCTGAATTATTTTTTATTTTTCCATTTTCAATACATTTGCCCAAGATTCTTAAACCTGCTTTTGCTTTGTCATTATCGGGTATTGTGTGTAGATTGATTTATTTTTTTAATAGTCTAAAATTTATTCAATACTAAGGTTGGAATGTAACAATGTAGAGAAGGGGTCTGAACACTTTCTGAACGCCTTGTATACAGAGAAGCTGCTATTCACTATGGGCCTGGGTTCTTTTGGAAAGACTCTTTGACCGAGTCAGAACTTTTTTATAAAAATAAAAAAACAATTGTCTTTGACCCTGATGAGGGCCAGTAGAAAAGAGGAGAGTTGGACCACATATGACTGAAATACTTAAGTGTCAGTACCTGTTGTGTGTTCTATTCCTGATCACTGTACAACACTAAGCTGAAATATAACACTTGTCATTCCACAATTTCACCATGTTCGTACTCTGAACTGCTACTTTCTAATACTGGTAAAACCGTTTCCAACACTTAGTTGAACTGTGTATGTGTGTGTGTCAGCTGGGTAGAAGAGGACCCTAAGGAGATTCTTCAGTCAGTTTATGAGTGTATGGAGAGGACCTGTGAGAAGCTCGGCCAGCTCAACATAGACATCTCCAACATTAAAGGTACAGTGGTGTGTATGTATGTATGTGTATATATATATATATATATATATATATATATATATATATATATATATATATATATATATATATATATATATATATATATATATATATTTTTTTTAAATCAGGCTGTAACACAACAAAATGTGGACAAAGTCAAGGAGTGTGAATACTTTCTGAAGGCACTAATATATATATATATATATATATATATATATCTTCCTGTTTCCAACAAGACACTAAAGTAATACTGGAAAAAAAGTGGTAAAGCAATTAGCTATTTGTCCTGAATGCCATGTGTTTTGTTTGGGGGGGAAAATACAACACATTACTGAGTACCTCTCTCGCATATGTCCAAGCATAGTGGTGGCTGCATCATGTTATGGGTATGCTTGTAATTGATAAGGACTGGGGGAGTTTTTGTAGGATTAAAAGAAACCGAATGGAGCTCAACACAGGTGAAATCCTAGAGGAAAACCTGGTTCAGTCTGCTTTCCACCAGCCACTGGGAGATACATTCACTTTTCAGCAGGACAATAACATAAAACAAGGTCAAATATACACTGGAGTTGTTTACCAAGAAGACTGTGAATCTTCCTGAATGTCTGAGTTACAGTTTGAACTTAAATCAGCTTGAAACTCAATGGCAAGATGTAAATGGCTGTCTAGCAATGATCATCTACCAATTTGACAGACTTTGAAGAATTTTGAAAAGAATAATGGGCAAATGTTGAACAATCCAGGTGTGGAAAGCTCTTAGACTTACCCACGGGTGTGACTACTTATCTGAATTAGCTATTTTATACGTTTCATTTTCCAAAAAAGGTTTTCACTTTGTCGTTATGGGATTTGTGTGTGTGTGTGTGTGTGTGTGTGTGTGTGTTAAGAAATCCATTTAATCCATTTTGAATTCAGGCTGTAACACAACAAAATGTGTAACAAGTCAAGGGGTGTGAATACTCTGTACCTACAGTGGCACTCAGGATTCCATTGAATGCAGCAGGGCGTGTGGTGTTAGTTTACAATTTTTTTTTGTTTGTGTTTACCCAGCTGTCGGCGTGACCAATCAGAGAGAGACTACGCTGGTTTGGGACAAAGAGACGGGGGAACCGCTCTACAATGCCATTGGTGGGTATTACCAAGCTCATTGGTAGTCACAAACGTATGTGCCAGAAAGTACGGGGTCACCGTCCCCAGTAGAAGGAACAGCCTGTTCACTTTTTTGGGGGGAGGATCAGAGTTATAATTCAGTAGTGGTTTTAGGAACCAGTCCAATTCATTGGCTTTGACACGTACACTTTTTTTTCCCCAGTCTGATTCAGACAGCTACCCTCAGCCCCCCCCCCCCCCCCCCCAGTCTCTCCCTCAAACCTCCACACAGATCCTACCCGTAACTCAACTTAGTACATTTCCTAAAGTTGTCATGTGACAAACCACAAAGCACATGGCCAGATTGCATAACATCATCCAATAGCATTGTTGCAATACCATTACACCCTCCCCCAGCTCCAGGAAGTACTGTGTGATGTCATACCAACAGTCGTGCTTTTCATTCTGCCAGTTTCACCACTGTCTATTGTTGAACATTGTGTGTGTGTGTGTGTGTGTATATATATATATATATATCTATCATAATCTCTGGGTGATTTTATTCAATTGAAGTTTTAGTTTTTTAAATATATATTTAATTTTTAACTCCTTGTGTGCTGGTTAACCCTGTAGTTTGGCTGGACCTTCGTACACAGTCCACAGTGGAGAGGCTGATCAACAGCACCCCGGGAAAGAACAAGAACCATCTGAAGGTAAGAGGAGAGCCCTGTCCCAAACCAACCCCTAAACCAGTGGTGGGCTCCTCCAGGCCCTCATTGGAGTCACACTTTTCCTCCATCCCTAGCAAACAGCTGATTTTAAACTACTTGCATTCTAAACTGAGGATCATGATTAGGTGATTATTGGAGTTGGGTGTCACAGTTTTGCCCCAGGTATCAGGCCCCCGAGGACTGGAATTACTCACCCCTGCCCTAGACCCTACTTCATAGCCCCTACCCCTACCATGGATCCTAGTCTATAGGCACCTGTGGGGATGAGAAGATTAGATATTAGATGTGAACAATCTGACACATCTTTACTGTGCTCTGATGGGTGACGTCAACCCCCTTGACTCCTCACCCTTACATTTGATTCTTTCTCGATCTCTATCTCTCCATACATCTCCCATCTCCCTTTTAAATATAACCTTTTTATTTAACCAAGTCAGTTAAGAACAAATCCTTATTTACAATGACGCCAAACCCGGACGACGCTGGGCCAATTGTGCGCCACCCTATGGGACACCCAATCACGGCCGGAAGTGATACAGCCTCTATCTCTCTCTCTCTCCAGCACAAGACCGGTCTGCCCATCAGTACATACTTCAGTGCTGTGAAGCTGCGTTGGCTCATGGACAACGTGGAGGAGGTCGCCGAGGCTGTCCTGACACACAGAGCCATGTTCGGCACCGTGGACTCCTGGCTTATCTGGGTAAGACTGGGCCCAACCCGAACCCTACAGTACTGGGCTGGTACAAATACCTGCACAGTTACTCTGGATCGGAGTTGGTGATCAGTTCCTGTTCAGATTGTTTATCTGTGATAAATTATTAATCATCCAGATGATTGATTTAAAAATGACAGAGGATCTACATTTTTTTTTTTTAACTTGTCAGGGGTGACTTAAAATCAAGACTTATTTCCGTTGTGGTTCTGAATCGACATGTTTTATTATTCATTATCTTCTGTGGCGGTGTGGTCCTCTCTACCCCAGTGTCTGACAGGGGGGAAGAGTGGAGGGGTGCATGTCACAGATGTGACCAATGCAAGTCGCACCATGCTCTTCAATATACACACCCTGGACTGGGACTCCGAGCTCTGCAAGTAGGAACGCACGCACGCACGCACGCACGCACGCACGCACGCACGCACGCACGCACGCACGCACGCACGCACGCACGCACGCACGCACGCACGCACGCACGCACGCACGCACGCACGCACGCACGCACGCACGCACGCACGCACGCACGCACAGAGACACACACAGAGACACACACAGAGACACACACAGAGACACACACAGAGACACACACAGAGACACACACAGAGACACACACAGAGACACACACAGAGACACACACAGAGACACACACACACACACAGAGACACACACACACACACAGAGACACACACACACACACACAGAGACACACACACACACACACAGAGACACACACACAGAGACACAACACACACACACAGAGACACACACACACACAGACACACACACACACAGAGACACACACACACAACACACACAGAGACACACACACACACACACACAGAGACACACACACCACACACACAGAGACACACACAACACACACACAGAGACACACACACACACACACACAGAGACACACACACACACACACACAGACACACACACACACACACACAGACACACACACACACACACAGACACACACACACACACACAGACACACACACACACACACAGAGACACACACACACACACACACAGAGACACACACACACACACACAGAGACACACACACACACACACAGAGACACACACACACACACACAGAGACACACACACACACACACACAGAGACACACCACACACACACACAGAGACACACACACACACACACACAGAGACACACACACACACACACACACACACACACAGAGACACACACACACACAGAGACACACACACACAACAGAGACACACACACACACAGAGACACACACACACACACACAGAGACACACACACACCACACACAGAGACACACACACACACACACAGACACACACACACACACACAGAGACACACACACACACACACAGAGACACACACACACACACACACAGAGACACACACACACACACACACAGAGACACACACACACACACACAGAGACACACACACACACACACAGACACACACACACACACACAGACACACACACACACACACACAGAGACACACACACACACACACACAGAGACACACACACACACACACACAGAGACACACACACACACACACACAGAGACACACACACACACACACACAGAGACACACACACACACACACACACACACACACACACACACACACACAGAGACACACACACACACAGAGACACACACACACACAGAGACACACACACACACAGAGACACACACACACACAGAGACACACACACACACACAGAGACACACACACAGAGACACACACACACACACACACACACACAGTTGAACATGTTTGCATAGACATATCTGCACGAGTTATTTTACAAAATGTACTCTATATTTCCAGCATTATTTCGAATATATTTATTTGTTTATTGTAGATATTTTGATGTCCCAATGGAAATTCTACCCCAAGTGAAGAGCTCCTCAGAAATATACGGTTCAATGGTGAGTCGATGTTTGCGTAATGTTTTTGAACCGCTTACCGACCCATGTTTTAAACATTAACCCACCTATCCAGGTTAAGTCCTTATCATTTTTCAGTAGAAGGTAGCCATAGATGTTTATGATCAAATGTGTGCTTTTTTAAGTGACCAATCAAAGCGGGTTATTTAATTTTTTTATGACTAGTGTTTAGTTCCAACTCAAAGCTGACCTGATAAGATTCCAGTTGACAGTCATTAGACTATAATGGTCAAGGTTACAGGGCTAAATATTGTTTTTCTTGGTTTCGTTCCCCACACTTGATCAGACGTGACATACACTGGGTTTTTTTCTTTGGAAAGTATTCAGACCCCTTGACTTTTTCCACGTTGTTACGTCACAGCCTTATTCTAAAATAGAATATATATTTTAAAAAAAAGTTTTAATCTACACACAATGTCAAAACAAAAACAAGTTTTCAAAATTAAATATCACATTTACATAAGTATTCAGTACTTTAGCTTTCTTATTGTTGACACTTCTTCATATTTAAGGTTAGAACTACCTTTCTAAATGTTCTGATACTTCTAGTTTAGAGTCGTATTTTTATGATAACATAGCTACAATATTTCAATGTGTACAGTATTGCTTACTAGGTGTGTCCCATCAATTGTGTAACTACTCCCTCTTTCCAATTTGGGCTAATTGATAAGCTGTTCAAAAGAGGACCTTGTAATCCTTTCGTTTTTTGTACTCCCTGACGAAGGCCATGCGGCCGAACCGCGTATGTTTAAAAAAAAAAAAAACGTTATTTCTATTGAATATGCCATAACGAATAAAGGCATTTTAATTAATTGTATGAAGAGTGCCTTGGTCCTCCTTTCTTTTGGATTCAGTACTTTGTTGAAGCACCTTTTGGCAGGAATTTTCTGGAAGTTAAAGCTCATTTACTGTAGTTCTACACAATTCAAAAAACTCATTCTATTTGGAAAACAACAAAATGACCCCAGCTATTTATTATCTATTACTTTAAAGGTCAATGTACAGTGCATTTGGAAAGTATGACCCCTTGAATTTTTCCACATTTTGTTAGGTTACAACCTTATTCTAAAATGGATTAAATTGTTTTGTTTCTCCCCCTCATCAATCTACACACAATACCCCATAATGACAAAGCAAAAACAGGTTTTCAGGACATTTTGCAAATGTAATTCCCCCCCCGGAAATATTGCATTTACATAAGTATTCAGACCGTTTACTCAGTACTTTGTTGAATCACCTTTGGCAGCGATTACAGCCTCGATTCTTCTTGGGGATGACGCTACAAGCTTGGCACACCTGTATTTGGGGAGTTTCACCCATTCTTCTCTGCAGATACTCTCAAGCTCGGTCAGGTTGGCTAGGGAACATTGCTGCACTGCTATTTTCAGATCTCTTCAGAGATGTTCAATCAGGTTCAAGTCCGGGTTCTGGCTGGGGCACTCGGACATTCAGACTTGTCCCGAAGCCACTCCTGCATTCTTGGCTGTGTGCTTAGGGTTGTTGTACTGTTGGAAGGTGAACCTTCGCCCCAGTCTGAGGTTCTGAGTGCTCTGAAGCAGGTTTTCATCAAGGATCTCTCTACTTTGCTCTGTTCATCTTTCTCTCGATCCCGACTAGTCTCCCAAAAATATCCCCACAGCTTGATGCTGCCACCATGCTTCACAGTAGGGTTTCTTCAAGACGTGACTCTTGCCTTTCAGGCCAAAGAGTTCAATCTTGTTTTTTTTTTCAGACCAGAGAATCTGGTTTCTCATGATCTGAGTCCTTTAGGTGCCTTTAGGCAAACTCCAAGCTGGCTGTCATGTATTTTTTACTGAAGAGTGGCTTCCGTCTGGCCACTCTACCATAAAGGCCTGATTGGTGGATTGCTGCAGAGATGGTTGTCCTTCTGGAAGGTTCTCCCATCCCCATAGAGGAGCTCTGTTAGAGTGACCTTGGGGTTCTTGGTCATCTCCCTGACCAAAGCTCTTCTCGACTGATTGCTCAGTTTGGCCGGGCGGCCAGCTCAAGGAAGAGTCTCGGTGGTTCCAAACTTCTTCCATTTAAGAAAGATGGAGGCCACTGTTTTTGGGGAACTTCAATGATGCAGCCTTTTTTTTTTTTGGTACCCTTCCTCAGATCTGTGCCTCGACACAATCCTGGCTTTGTTTTTGCTCTGACTTGCACTGTCAACTGTGGGACCTTATATAGACAGGTGTGTGTGCCTTTCCAAATCATCTACAATCAATTGAATTTACCACAAGTGGACTCTAAGCAAGTTGTTGAAAAAATCTCAAGAATAATCAATGGATGGGGGGGGGAAAAATGTATTTAATCCATTTTAACAAAATGTGGAAAAAGTCAAGGGGTCTGAATACTTTCCCTTTGCACTGTATATGACTTTGATACAGAGAAATGACGCTCATCTTGTGACAGTTGTCTTTGTAATGAGGGCAGATTTTTAAATGGGTCAAATTCAGAACTACATACTTCACGTTCTATTCATTAGAGAGTGTCTGTTTTTGTTTTTTATCTCATGTCACTGTGTCATGTTTGCTGCACTACTGTCAACTACCTTGGTGTCCAGAGGTCATTCATTGAGCTGGTTGCTCCTCCTACTTCTGATGTGTTCTTATTTGCAACTGTCACCTAAAATGGCTGCCCGTCGTCCCCAAAATGTTATCACTCTCTCTCTCTCTCACATCCACCAAATGGAGGTTTGGTAAGGTCCGTGGAGAGAATGCCAGGCCTTTGCCCCCCCCCCCCCCCCCCTTTTTCTTTTCCATTACACCATTGAGACGCTCGCGACTCCTGTGGCGTCCGTAGAGTGTGTGGCTATAGCTATGCCAGTTATTTGGACAGGAGCGTCTCGTGACTGCCTTAACAGCTGATTTTTGGTTTGGCTGTAGAGATGATTTGGACAGATGGTGTGTTTTTCATACGACCTGGTTGACCCGATCCTGTTGCTGCTACCATTAGTTCTGATTTGATAAAGGTGGCTTTTTTTTTTTTAAATTTATTTTTGGACTTTTTTTTTAATGGACTTTTGAGATTTGACACAGGTCCTGGATCAGTAACTTCACTCACATCATGTCTGTTAATTTCATCCTCTTCTAGAACTCTGGTTCTCTGGCAGGAGTTCCCATCTCCGGGGTAAGGAGTTTTCCCTCGTTGTTATTGCATCAAAACAATATACTGTGTGTGTGGGAGTGAATCAATGACCTAGCTTTGACAGTAATGACTGACAGAGGTTTGTGTGTGTGTGATGACTAAACGCTGTTGTGGTTCTTGCTGCCGCAGTGTCTCGGGGACCAGTCCGCTGCTCTGGTTGGTCAGATGTGCTTCCAGGATGGACAGGCTAAAAACACGTAAGTTCTTCTTCTCTCCTTACTTGGGAGAAAAAAAAACTGACCGTGATATTCATATCATTTTATTCAGAGGTCCGTATCACTTAAAGGTGTGTGTGAACATTTTATCCTTAGACTGTCCATGTATTCCTTCAGTTGTAATGAAAGGAGAGGGTGGCCTTTGACTCTGCCATTTGTTTGGGAGCCTACCACACGGCTCTGTAGCTCTGCATTCTGGCTGTGTCCTACTTGTTGTGTTCACAGCTATGGTATAGCTGTTTTGGACGGGTTTATGACCTAGCAGACACGGTCCTTCTCTGTGGAACTGGACGTGCTGGTTTAGGTCGTCATCACTCACAAACACAGCCATTTTCAGAATATATTAGTTCATAGAATGGATGTTAGAATGTTATGTACGAGCCTGGCTCCCCTCTAGGTTTCTTCCTAGGTTCCTGACCTTCTAGTGGGGGGGTCCTAGCCACTGTGCCTCTTCTGACTCCTACTTTGCTCTTTGGTGGTTTTTAAGCTGTAAAATATCTGTAAAACACTTTGTGAAAACTGCTGATGTAAAAAAGCGATTTCTAAAATACTTTTGAGATTTTATTTTCTATGAACACGGTTAACGCATCACCAAGTGATATGGGAGGGTACAAGCTCCTTAACAGCTTCTACCCCCCCCCCCCCCCAGCCTTAAGACTTCTGCATTATTCATCAAATGGCCACTGGACAATTACATTGATTACCCCCCCCACGCTCCATTTGTCTGCTGCTACTCGCTGTTTTATCTATGTATAGTCACTTCACCCCTACCTACATGTACATATTACCTCGACTAACCTGTACCCCTGCACACTGACTCTGTACCTGGCTGTACCTACCTGACTCTGTACCTCCTTTCTAGGGAGTTTTTCCTAGCCACCGTGCTTCTACACCTGCATTGCTTGCTGTTTGGGGTTTTAGACTGGGTTTCTGTACAGCACTTTGAGATATCAGGGGCGGCAGCGTAGCCTAGTGGTTAGAGCGTTGGACTAGTAACCGGAAGGTTGCGAGTTCAAACCCCCGAGCTGACATGGTACAAATCTGTCGTTCTGCCCCTGAACAGGCAGTTAACCCACTGTTCCCAGGCCGTCATTGAAAATAAGAATGTGTTCTTAACTGACTTGCCTGGTTAAATAAAGGTAAAATAAAAATAAAATCAGCTGATGTACGAAGGGCTATATAAATAAATTTGATTTGTACCTGTACCACCTGTATATAGCCTCATTTGTTATTGTGTCAATTTTTATAATTGTTTTACTTTATTTTTTAATAAAAAAAAATAAAAAAAAACTCTTTCTTGAATTGCATTGTTGGTTAAGGGCTTGTAAGCATTTCACGGTCTACACTTGTTGTATTCGGCGCATGACAACGTTTGATTTGATTTTCAGAGATGTCCCCAAGTCTTCCTCTGTTCTTCTCATAGAGACTGTATTTTTATGGTCCATCTCCTTTTAAAACCCTTGTTTGTATTGAAAAGGTATGGAACTGGCTGCTTCCTGCTGAGAAACACAGGGATCAAGGTAAAATGGACTTAAATGTTTTTATTTAATTTTTTTCAACAAAATGGTGTCTGTTGCTCTAAAATGACACCCTCTCTCTTTCGTCTCAGCCAGTGATGTCAGATCACGGCCTCCTGACCACACTGGCCTATAAACTGGGGAAGGACTCACCAGCCCACTACGCTCTCGAGGTACATGTCTACGGTCCTGTAGCGCACGGTCCTGTTATACAGTGCCTTGCGAAAGTATTAATTCCCCTTGGTGTTTTTCCTATTTTGTTGCATTACAACCTGTAATTTAAATAGATTTGTAATTTAAATAGATTTTTATTTGGATTCCATGTAATGAACATACACAAAATAGTCAGAATTGAAGACAAAAAAATACAATTCAAATTGTTTAAATTTAAAACAGAAAAGTGATGCACATATGTGCACATATGCATGAATATGTTTTCACCCCCTTTGCTATGAAACCCCTAACCGATTACCTTCAGAAGTCACATACTTAGTTAGATTGCACACAGGTGACACTTCTATAAAGTCTACATGATCTCAGTATATATATATATATATAAATAAATAAATAAACCTGTTCTGAAAGGCCCCAGAGTCTGTAACCCCACCAAGCAAGCAGCACCATGAAGACCAAGGAGCTCTCCAAACAGGTCAGGGACAAAGTTGTGGAGAAGTACAGACCAGGGTTGGGTTATAAAAAAAAATATCAGAAACTTTGAACATCCCACAGAGCACCATTAAATCCATTATTATAAAATGGGAAGAATATGGACCCACAAAAAACCTGCCAAGAGAGGGCCACCCACCAACACAGATCAGACAAGGAGGGCATTAATTAGAGGCAACAAAGAGACCAAAGATAACCCTGAAGGAGCTGCAAAGCTCCACAGTGGAGATTAGAGTACCTGTCCATAGGACCACTTTAAGCTGTACACTCCACAGAGCTGGGCATAATGGAAGAGTGGCCAGAAAAAAAAGCTATTTCTTAATGAAAAAATAAGCAAACACGTTTGGTGTTTGCCAAAAGGCATGTGGGATACTCCCAAACATATATGGAAGAATGTACTTTGGTCAGATGAGACTAAAATTGAGATTATTGGGCATCAAGGAAAATGCTATTTCTGGTGCAAACCCAACACCTCATCACCCCGAGAACACCATCCCCACAGTGAAGCGTGGTGGCAGCATCATGCTGTGAGGATGTTTTTTAGCGGCAGGGACTGGGAAACTGGTCAGAATTTAAGGAATGATGGATGGCACTAAATACAGGGAAATTCTTGAGGGAAAACTGTTTCCGTCTTCCAGAGATTTGAGATGGGGACGGAGGTTCACCTTCTAGCAGGACAATGACCCTAAGCATACTGCTAAAGCAACACTCGAGTGGTTTAAGGGGAAACATTTTAAATGTCTTGGAATGGCCTCGTCAAAGCCCAGACCTCAATCCAATTGAGAATCTGTGGAATGACTTAAAGATTGCTGTACACCAGCAGAACTCATCCAACGTGAAGGAGCTGGAACAGTTTTGCCTTGAAGAATGGGGCAGAAATCTCAGTGGCTAGATGTTCCAAGCTTATAGAGACATACCCCAGGAGACTTGTAGCTGTAATTGCTGCAAAATGTGTCTCTACAAAGTATTTTGACTTTGGGGGGTGAATAGTTATGCACGCTCAATTTTTTGGGGGGTTTGTCTTATTTCTTGTTTTTTTCATAAATATTTTTGCATCTTCGAAGTGGTAGGCATGTTGTGTAAATCAAATGATACAAACCCCCCAAAAATCTAATTTACTTCAAGGTTTTTAGGCAACAAAATAGGAAAAATGCCAAGGGGGTGAATACTTTCGCAAGCCACTGTGCTAGTCTTGTTGTGCCCTGTCTGAAATACAGCCCTGCAGTATGTTTGTCAGGTTCTGATTGGCTCCTCTATGCTGGTGCTGACCTGTGATTGGTCTATTCCAGGGGTCGGTGGCCATAGCTGGCGCGGTGGTACGCTGGCTGAAAGATAACCTGGGAATCATCCAATCCTCCGCAGAGATCGGTGAGCTCTGCAACACACTGTACGTTTTTAGGTTGATGGTCATATTTACTTAAGACCGTCTTCATCCTCTTCCTCTCACAGAGAAGCTGGCAGGTGATGTGGGCTCATCCTATGGATGTTACTTTGTTCCTGCCTTCTCTGGGCTGTACGCCCCCTACTGGGAGCCCAGTGCACGAGGGTAGGCCACTTGCACCTAATTGTGACACAATCCTTGCGCTTCAGACTTCATTAATTTCACTTGGGTTTTTTATGTGACAAAATGTCACTAGATTTGAGATGTGTTTTTTTTAAAGTTAACGTGTGTATTCTGTCCTCTTTCAACAGAGCTGCCAGTTTTTTATTTATTTCCATACTGATTTCATCTCTCTCTCTCTCTCGTTTCGACAGTATCATCTGTGGCCTGACTCAGTTCACTAACAGATCTCACCTGGCCTTCGCTGCGCTGGAGGCTGTCTGTTTTCAGACTAGAGAGGTAAGCCAGACTCTGTTCACTAACAGATCTCACCTAGGCCTTCGCTGCGCTGGCTGTCTGTTTTCAGAGAATATGGCTCTGAGTTCCATTCAGACTCAAATCACAGAAGTCAAACAGCAGACTCTGCTATGAACCTAATATTATTATAATTGTATTTATTATTATTGTCCAGATCCTGGAGGCTATGAATCAGGATTATGGGGTTCCTTTGACCCAGCTCCAGGTGGATGGAGGCATGACCTCCAACAGACTACTGATGCAGCTTCAAGCTGATGTACTCTGCATCCCCGTGGGTAAGTACGAACGCACCTGCTCGCACCAACCCGTACACACTGCATTGAGGTAAAGAACACACACTCGGTAATCTCTCATTTGAAACTTTGACTCAACCACACACACATTTTACGTCTACTTCCAAGAACATACAGACACGTTGACATCATGCACTCTGTACACTCAAACACCTAAACAGACACCGCTGCTGCACAGTCCACTCTCTCTAACATGAACCTTTTTTTTACCCAAATACACATACTCCCGAGGACGGCGCAGTATTGGATTTCTGTGTTGTATTCCCTCAGTGAAGCCGTCCATGTCGGAGACCACGGCGCTGGGCGCTGCCATGGCAGCAGGAGCAGCAGAGGGGGTGGGTGTCTGGAGTCTGACCCCTGGTAACCTCACAACCATACCCACTGACAAATACCAACCCCTGATCAATCCTGAGGGTGAGAGAACAGCGTCAGACCTTGATCAGTAGCCAGGGTCGGGGTCAAAGTGATTTGAAAATGACATTAAAAAAAAAATATATATATATATATATATATATATTAGAGAGAATTTACAATTCATAATTTTAAAAAAAAAATACACTTCTTGAATTGACTTATTTGGAAAACTGAATTGATCCCTGACCCTGTCACCATGATTTGTGAAACCGTATCAATATTTGTGTCCTACTGTCATCTGGTGGTTAAATGTATCTTACATTAAAAACCGATCAGTTAATATTCTCAAACCCAACCTTAAACAGTGACTAGGGTTTGGTTTCACTAATGAACTCTTTTTTTTTGGGGGGGGGGGCTATAGAGGCTTTAGGTCACTGCCTTATCACCTTGAATAAAACACTAAATAGTAGCTGCCAAGATGGACATCACGGAGGTTATTTTTAGTGAGTGCATTTCGCATGTGGCTAATTTGCATCCACCACCTTCACTCTGGAAAAACCACTGCAAGGTTTTGCATGGAAACTTTAGTTTTGAATCGTGACGTTCTGGCATGTCTGCCTTGTGATTTGTTGGCAGGGTCCCCGGAAAATGTTTTCTCCCGTATCGACTGAGGATGTGACATAGTTCCTCCAGGCCAAGAGTTCATCGTTGAAACCAGACCCTAGTCACTGTGTTGCCTAAAGTCAGGGTTTACATGACACTCTCTACAATTTCTTTTTTTTGTTGGGTAGTGTGTTTAACACTGACATCTCGTGGTTATATGTATGTACTGCAGTTATCTTGAGGATAGGAGCCTCCAATGGAATTCTGTGTCCCTCCTTTTTCTCCTGTAGAGAGTGAGTTCCGGTACGCACGATGGAAGAAGGCCGTCCAGAAGGCCATGAATTGGGAGACCACGGAGCCCATCGTCAGCAATGGGAACGGCCCGGTCAGCAATGGGAACGGCCCGGTCAGCAATGGGAACGGCCCGGTCAGCAATGGGAACGGCCCGGTCAGCAATGGGAACGGCCCGGTCAGCAATGGGAACGGCCCGGTCAGCAATGGGAACGGCCCGGTCAGCAATGGGAACGGCCCGGTCAGCAATGGGAACGGCCCGGTCAGCAATGGGAACGGCCCGGTCAGCAATGGGAACGGCCCGGTCAGCAATGGGAACGGCCCGGTCAGCAATGGGAACGGCCCGGTCAGCAATGGGAACGGCCCGGTCAGCAATGGGAACGGCCCGGTCAGCAATGGGAACGGCCCGGTCAGCAATGGGAACGGCCCGGTCAGCAATGGGAACGGCCCGGTCAGCAATGGGAACGGTGAGCATTGAGCAATAAGCACACCCATTTGATACCCTGGGCCTCTCTATAGAGGCTGACTGCGATAGCCTGGGGGCCTCTGTATCCTGTATAACTGCAGTGTTGGGACAGAAGGGTAACAGTCTTCCCTGGGGTCTCCCTCTCCCTCTCCCCTTCTCAACGAACCTGTAGGGTCTGGGCCATGTCTCAGCGGACCCCCTAGGGTCTGGGCCATGTCTCAGCGGACCCCCTAGGGTCTGGGCCATGTCTCAGCGGACCCCCTAGGGTCTGGGCCGACCCCCTAGGGTCTCTGGGCGGACCCCCTAGGGTCTGGGAGTTGTTGGTTTATGTTGTCTTGAGTGAGATGCTTCCCCATTCTAAAACTATCAGACAAAATACGTTTTGATTGAAACCCTGAATTGAACTAAAGTCCCTTTTTACACGGAGTCTCTTCTTACATGTGCAACTACTGTAACAGACAGGATGACCCTGAGACAGGATGACCCTGAGACAGGATGACCCTGAGACAGGATGACCCTGAGACAGGATGACCCTGAGACAGGATGACCCTGAGACAGGATGACCCTGAGACAGGATGACCCTGAGACAGGATGACCCTGAGAATGATACAGGGATAATGTAATGTAGAAAGACAATTAGTTGCATGCTACCAACATGGTACATGCTACCTACCTGAAGCCAAGTACCACTAATGAGCTGTCTCCTTTTTCTCTCATCTAAACCTTGTCACCCTCTTCCTCTCTCTGTCATCACACAGGACACCACTAGTAGGATCTGAGCCAACACTAGGAACCGTTGAGGATACATATGGAGTTGAAGAGAGGGGGAACATACAGAATGTAACACCCGTCCCTCCAATAGGTCCACATGGCACCTGCATCTGATGGCTGTTTGGGCATGTTGTGGACTTTCCTCCTGAGAGCATTCCTAGTCCACATCCTGTTGCCTCCTGTACATGTGCTCAGCCCTGTTCTCTTAGTCCCATGGACAAGGGCCCTACCTGTGAACCTTTTATCTTGGAAGAATGGCCTAAAGATGGAATCAACTGATGGAACTCGACTGTGTGTCTGAACTGTGATGGAAGAGACTGATTCTCCTGTGGAAGGAAAAAAAAAACATCCAATCGTGTCTTGTTTTCTATGAATTTATTAAGCAGATGATATTTTGTCATATGTTGTGCATTTTGTCATTTTAACAAATGGTGACACTGTACATTTAAAAAAAAAATTACACTGGTTAGTAATAGCGCCACCATTGAACCAGTGTTGTGAGAATGTTGTAGGCTACATATCTATAATGTGGAATGGAAGGCCTGCTGAGAGATGGTTTGCTACTCTGATGATCGTAGATGTATCTAGTTATATGTGGGTCCATTTGAAGGAATCTCTGTATGAAAAGCATCGCAGGGTCCTTACAGCACTTTATAATGATTGCTTTACGTGTGGAGTGCATGATATGAGTACGATGCTCTGGATTTTTAAAGGGACATTTGTATTTAAAATAATTAATTAATAAAATACCGATAAAGCTTTAAGGGGATCATCAGTGGATAATGAAAAGTCTGTGAAACATATTTACTTCTGAAGTTGTGGAAGTTTTAACTACAAAATGCTTCATAAGACCTGTTTGTCAGTCGTTCAAGAGAAATATATTACTTCCTAATTTTTGGTCATGAATTGTCTTGTCCTTACAGCACTTTTATAATGATTGATTTGCATGTGGACTTCATGGTATGGGTACAGCACTTTATAATGATTGATTTGCATGTGGACTTCATGGTATGGGTACAGCACTTTAATGATTGATTTGCATGTGGACTTCATGGTATGGGTACAGCACTTTACAATGATTGATTTGCATGTGGACTTCATGGTATGGGTACAGCACTTTATAATGATTGATTTGCATGTGGACTTCATGGTATGGGTACAATGCGCTAATGTAAATGTTAAAGCCAATTAACAGTAATGCTTTTTGCAAGAGATGTATTATCAATTGATAATGAATTGGGGGGGGGATCAATGTGAAGGCCTGAATTGGGGGGGATCAATGTGAAGGCCTGAATTGGGGGGGGATCCATGTGAAGGCCTGAATTGGGGGGGGATCAATGTGAAGGCCTGAATTGGGGGGGATCCATGTGAAGGCCTGAATTGGGGGGGGATCAATCTGAAGGCCTGAATTGGGGGGGATCAATCTGAAGGCCTGAATTGGGGGGGATCAATGTGAAGGCCTGAATTGGGGGGGATCAATGTGAAGGCCAGAAATAACAAAGTGACAGAGGAATCTAAATGTTAACTGTACAAGATGATCTGTTTTGGTTATTAATTTACTGAGAAATGTCAACCTGTAAAATTTGTTGTAAAGAGGAAATGAATCTGTCCAATGTGCTTCATATCCCAAATGGCTGCTTTTCAGACATTGATACAGAGAAGCATGGTTTGGACCTTGTTATGTATAATGATCTTATACATATTCTGTAAAATCAAATATGTGTGGGTTTGTGGGTGGCCCTCATTCTGTGTATGGGAAGAAAAGGACCCTTATCTTAAAGTTGTTTAAACATGTTTTAAACTACACAATTCATTTAAATTGTTTTTGTTGTAATGTTTTATTTGATTTGTCCTTGTTTGTATTTTCCTGAAAAATGGGTTTGGGTGCCTCTATTCTGTTGTGCAAAGAAGAATGTGACAATGCACATTGCAATAAAGTTTTACTTTTTAAAAACTGGGTCTGGATTTTCCTTCACCGTTAGGTGCCATAAGGGATTGATGATTGACTGTAATAAACCTGTCTTGCTTGTGAATCGATCACACAATGAAAGTGGCTAGTGGTGTCATGCCCATTGGGGGAACAAGAGCACGTGCCCCTTTTAGATTGTCCGTGTATTACATTTTAAAACTAGCGTTTTATCATAAACCGACTGATTTCCCTCCCCTGTCAGGGGGTATTCCAAGGTGCTCGCGCCATGGAGCAAAGACACAGCGGTTGATGTGCTGGCATGATTTTTCAGTAGGTGTGTGTGTTCATTTTTTATCAAGATCTGCAACTTATTGATTCCTAGCTATTTTTTTTTAAGTTTGCTTTAGCTAGCCAGCTAGATAGGTTCAACGTCTCCTTACCTCATAACAAGTACGTTTTCAGGCTATCAATCAAGTTATGCTGCTTTTTTGACTGCAACACTTAGTGTTAACCAACCTTTTGTGACTAGAGGGCAGTATTTTCATTTTTGGAAAAATAACGTTCCCGTAGTAAACAGGATATTTTGTCAGGACAAGATGCTAGAATATGCATATAATTGACAGCTTGGGATAGAAAACACTCTAAAGTTTCCAAAACTGTAAAAATATTGTCTGTGAGTATAACAGAACTGATATTGCAGGTGAAAAATCCAATCCGGAAGTGCCTCATGTTTGGAAAGCGCTGCGTTCCAATGCGTCCCTATTGAGCAGTGAATGGGCTATCAACCAGATTACTTTTTCTCCGTATTCCTGAAGGTGTCTACAGCATTGTGACGTAGTTTTACGCATTTATGTTGAAGAATACCCGTAAGCGGCTACATTGCGCAACTGGTCACCAGAGGAAGCCGTTACTCCAATCGGTCCTACTGTTTTCGTGACTGTGATTTCTCAGCCAAACTTGAAGAACAAACCAAACTGAGTTATTTCGTCTACAAAAATAATATTTTGGGAAAAAAGGAACATTTGCTATCTAACTGGGAGTCTCGTGAGTGAAAACATCTGAAGCTCATCAAAGGTAAACGATTTCATTTGATTGCTTTTCTGATTTCTGTGACCAAGTTACCTGCTGCTAGCTGGACAAAATGCTATGCTAGGCTATCGATAAACTTACACAAATGCTTGTCTAGCTTTGGCTGTAAAGCATATTTTGAAAATCTGAGATGACAGGGTGATTAACAAAAGGCTAAGCTGTGTCTCAATATATTTCATTTGTTATTTTCATGAATAGGAATATTTTCAAGGGATATTTATGTCCGTTGCGTTATGCGATGATTACGCTCCCGCATGCGGAGTCAGGAGTGGGGGAGTCACTAGAGGTTTAAGATAGATTGCACTCCCGAACATCTTTCTCCAAACTGAGTGTCTAGAAGATATATGATATATATATATATATATATATAAAAGGAGGAGAGATCAGTGCCTAGGCATGATCCTCTACCCATATGATTTGGACATCATAGAGAATCATCAGAACAAGGTAAATTACTTTTACTATACTCTGTTTGTATTGACTACTTTGACATCAAGGCACGAGCAAACTATCGACTGGTATATCTTAAGATATTGTATTGTACACTGGAAGCTCACACCTCTTTAAAAGAATAAGAGAACAAAGTTGTGAAAGAGAGAACTTTCCCCCTCAACAGAGCGAGAGAGAACTTCACCCCTCAACAGAGCGAGAGAGAACTTCACCCCTCAACAGAGCGAGAGAGAACTTCACCCCTCAACAGAGCGAGAGAGAACTTCACCCCTCAACAGAGCGAGAGAGAACTTCACCCCTCAACAGAGCGAGAGAGAACTTCACCCCTCAACAGAGCGAGAGAGAACTTCACCCCTCAACAGAGCGAGAGAGAACTTCACCCCTCAACAGAGCGAGAGAGAACTTCACCCCTCAACAGAGCGAGAGAGAACTTCACCCCTCAACAGAGCGAGAGAGAACTTCACCCCTCAACAGAGCGAGAGAGAACTTCACCCCTCAACAGAGCGAGAGAGAACTTCACCCCTCAACAGAGCGAGGCGTCGAGAACTCTTGGGAGCAACAAGATCCATCTTTGGTGTGCCAGAGACAATTGCAGTTTGGCAAGATTGAAAAAGCCCAGAAATAAGTAAAGCCTCGTAGAAGCCAAGGGTCGACAAAAGGACATCAATATCTAAACAGTCGGCAGTAAAAACCATAGGAAATTCGGACTAAATAAGAAGATTATAGTAGTATAAACAGCGGAGGGCAAAATATGACTACTCTTATAGAGACCAGTGGAAGGACCAAGGGAATAGAGCTTCAAGGTAAATATATGGGTGTTTGTTTTGTTTAAGACTTTTAGAAGTGTTTTGAGCTAATTATATTTGCAATATCTGGCATAGTATAGCACATTAAGGATTGATTGAGCATTATTGTTGTATTGAGAAACTGTATAACTATTGAATTGTAATAATGTGTATAAGACAAACAACAGAGTGACTTAATAAAAGCTTGAAACTTTGACAACTAGGCCAGATTAACGATCTGGAGAGCAAACGCCTCTGACACTCTCACTGAACAGAAAGTGACCCTGGTTATAGGTTAAAGTGATTGCACTAAAGAATATTTCATTGTGTGGACAATAATATATCTTTAGGAGAGTCAATACATATAACAATACTAGTTTCCAAGTGACTACTAGCTGACGAGCATAATAACTGAGAATAAGTTATTAGGTATTGGTATATAAAAGAAGAAGACACAAGGTAAGGGAGTATAGGAAGAGTCTATACACATAAAGTAATAAAGTCCTCATCGGCCTCCCGGGTGGCGCAGTGGTTAAGGGCGCTGTACTGCAGCGCCAGCTGTGCCATCAGAGACTCTGGGTTTGCGCCCAGGCTCTGTCGTAACCGGCCGTGACCGGGAGGTTTGGCCTAGCGTAGTCGGGGTTAGGGACGGCTTGGTCGGTAGGGATGCCCTTGTCTCATCGCGCACCAGCGATAGTAGCTACTACAACAATTGGACACCACGAAATTGGGGAGAAAAAAGGGTAAAAATAAATAAATAAAGTACTCATCTGTCCAAGGCCCCGTACTAGACCGAGAAATAAGGGAGTGACAACGTGAACGAAGGAACAAACCCAACTCACACGAAGGATCATTACGAATACATAGAAGAGTTGGTGGGGCCTCTATCCCGTCCTCTGCCTAGCCAGAGGAGAGGTCTTTGGCCACGCCCACCAGGGGTGGGTTTGACCACTGAGTTGGTGGGGCCTCTATCCCGTCCTCTGCCTAGCCAGAGGAGAGGTCTTTGGCCACGCCCACCAGGGGTGGATTTGTCCACTGAGTTGATGGGGCCTCTATCCCGTCCTCTGCCTAGCCAGAGGAGAGGTCTTTGGCCACGCCCACCAGGGGTGGATTTGTCCACTGAGTTGATGGGGCCTCTATCCCGTCCTCTGCCTAGCCAGAGGAGAGGTCTTTGGCCACGCCCACCAGGGGTGGATTTGTCCACTGAGTTGATGGGGCCACACGGCAAGGTCCTTGTTACACTGAAGTGACTAAAATCCTACAGTACTCTGCCCAGCCAGAGGAGAGGGATAGAGGCTTTTGCTGCAGGCGACGGGCAAAAGTCAGCACCGTGACAAGGTATTGTAACTTAATGAGGAAAAAAACATTTTACTTATTTTATAATAATGCCGTAACGTAACAAAATGTAGAAAAAGTCACTTTTCCCGAATGTACTGTATGTAAATATTAGACACCACAATACAAATAAATCCCCGTCACTTTAAAAATCTTGGTGTATATATGTATATGTATATATGTGTATAACTTTCAAATAAATACTGACAATCAATCCAAACGGTGCAGCGGCCAATTGGTGAATGGAAAGAGACACCTGTTACTAAACACCAAAAAGTTGAATGACATTCAGAGATTGTCCTACAAGAATGGGAGGGATGTATTTTCTGTTTGTCCAGATTTACATTGTATTTTTATTGTGGTGTTTAAAAATGCAAACCATGATATTGAAGTGCCCGAAGTCAGGATACTTTGTTTATTGATCGTGTGGTGCATTGGCACAGAACCCTGTCAGTGTAAAATTTGTTGCATATATTTTATAGAATTATAATTATAAAATGGCATCAATTTCTCCCTAGATAATCATTGTCTGCAGCTACAGTGGGGCAAAGAAGTGTTTAGTCAGCCACCAATTGTGCAAGTTCTCCCACTTAAAAAGATGAGAGAGGCCTGTTATTTTCATCATAGGTACACTTCAACTATGACAGACAAAATGAGAAAGAAAATCCAGAAAATCACATTGTAGGATTTTTTATGAATTTATTTGCAAATTATGGTGGAAAATAAGTATTTGGTAACCTACAAACAAGCAAGATTTCTGGCTCTCTCAGACCTGTAACTTCTTCTTTAAGAGGCTCCCCTGTCCTCCACTCATTACCTGTATTAATGACACCTGTTTGAAACATAGTGTACAGGCCTCTCTCATGTTTTTAAGTGGGAGAACTTGCACAATTGGTGGCTGACTAAATACTTTTTTGCCCCACTGTATCTCTGGTTGCAGTGTTTGAAACGAGGAGAATGAACTCGTCTGTGGTGGTCAGAAAACTCTCAACCTTCTGATCCGTAGCCCTGCGTGCAGGGTTGGGGAGTAACGGATTACATTTTAGCCCCTTGGGTTCTGCCATAGATTTATATTAGAAGTGCCCATCCAAGAAGGCTCAAGGTCATTGGCCACAGATAGAATGACATCAAAACACGTTGTATCTACAGTAGCTTTGATTGGACTGACCACGTCGACATCTTACTTTCAAGGTCTTAGCTAGCAGTCATCATCAGTTGCCATCAAGTCAACAATCTACAGGCAAATCCTTTCTAATCCTTGTCATAAGAAGAGATACAAGCTTGACTGAGACACAGGCAATGTCATGTTTGAATGAAAGACAATACAGGATTTGTGTGCGTGGCCAAATACCTATTTTCATGTCATCTCACCATCTTACTTCCTGGAGATTGCTAACTGGCATTGGCACTTGGCTTGGAACCGGTGCTTTCGTCACATGACAGGAAAAATAGAGCTCTTTGGCCACGCCCACCTGGGGTGGGTTTGTCCACTGAAAAAATACTCTGATTGCCGTGTATGAAACAGGGAGAGTAAGGTCATCTGTGGTGGTCAGCGAACTCTCAACCTTCTGACCCATAACCCCCTGCAGGGTAACGGATTAAATGTAACAGATAAGGGATTACAAAAAACTGTAACTGTAGTCCGTTACGTTACCAGCAATTTATTTTTTATTGTAATCAGATTACAGATACTTTCGAAAAACTAGATGATTACATCAAGGATTACTTTTAAAATTCAGAAAGGATGTTTGCGAGAGAAATAAAATCTTTGTCCCTTCTCTGTTTTCTCAATGACAGTCAAATAAAAATTGAAAAAAGGCGCAAGTTTATGTTTGTTCCACCTGAGCGAGTCTGACCACCAATCAGAGACCACTATCGTGACACACCAAATGATGACCACCAATCAGAGACCACTATCGTGACACACCAAATGATGACCACCAATCAGAGACCACGATGATGACACACCAAATGATGACCACCAATCAGAGACCACTATGATGACACACCAAATGATGACCTGTTTTGCTTGTTGCTTTGGTCATATGACAGGAAAAATAGAGCTCTTTGGCCACGCCCACCAGGGGTGTGTTTGTCCACTGGAAAAAAAACAATGCACAGGCAGAAAATACCTTCCTGTAAAATATGGTGGTGGATCTTTGATGTTTGAATGAAAAGCACGACTGTTGGTAATGACATCATAATGCAGTACTTCCTGGAGCTGGGGGAGGGTGTAATGCTATTGCTACAATGCTATTGGATGATGTTGTGTGGTTTGTCACATGACACAACTTTAGGACATTTACTATGTTGAGTTACGGTAAGGATCTGTGTGAAGGTTTGAGGGAGAGACTGGGGGCTGGGGGTAGCTGATTGGGGTCAAGTCAAGAAGTGGATAGAAAACACTGTTGTTTTTCTATGAAGATTCTTTAATTAAAAACGTCATTTCAATTCACATCCTCATTGCTGATCTGAAAACTGAATTGAACCCAACCATGCCATTTGGCAGGAGATACTTGATCAATAATTACCTCACACTGCCATCTAGTGGTCAAATGTATGCATTACAACAACAAAACACAAAGGAAAAAAATACAAATACACATTGTTTTGTTTCACCACAAGGTGTCGCTAATTGCATAGTTTTCACGAGGACAGGTTTCTCTCTATAGAGGCTGACCATGATACTCAAGATTTGATGTGCTCAGACCAGCTGTCACCCTGTCATTGTGTGCTGTGTAATTTCTGGTAAAGAACTCTTATCAGAAACAGGTTCACTTTCACGTCATTAGGGAACTTGCTGCAGAACTGAGCAGGGTAGTTCAGGTATGTCTGTCTATGTAGTGAAAAGAATGTGACTCTTTGTGAGTCCTCGCAGAAACAAGTCCATACAGGAACTAGAATGAATGACAGACAGACGGACAGACAGTTTGCAAGGAATACCAGGTCAGGTGAACAAAAGGACTTGAGTTCCTGTATGCTGTTATGATCACACCACGACTCGTTAATCATAAGGCATACACCCCCGCCCTTCTTACTATATATATATAGAGAGAGAGAGAGAGAGAGTTGCTGTTTTGATCACAACACGGCTTGTTAATCGACTCGTTGGCAAATAAGTCAATATATATATATATATATATAAACTGTGCTTCATTTGAATGATTTGCCATTATTTAAGGACTAAATACAAGTTTCCATTTTGTCTACCAACACATTGATATCATCCTGTTTTTCTTCGAATTGGTTTCTCAATGTTTCCGGTTCGTATTCTTGGTGCTTTCAAGACAATGCAGAACCTCCAAGTAAAAATGTACCTATGTTTTTTTGCATAGAGCTTCCTGTTGGTTAATTCTGATACTTTCCAAGTGGGAAACTCAGAGCTCATCTTTCTATAACCAGTTCCCTAGTCTGACAATTCTGAGTTTCTGAGTTTAGGTGGCATGATTTCTCATTTATATATTTTGGTTGTCATGAACTAACATTTTTGAGACAAAACCATGTTTAAATTGTACAGTATTGTAATCTTTTTTAGATGGTTGTATATTGTAGTGAAGCTTAGTAATTGGAATATAGCTACATTACTGTTTTCAATTTCACTTTCTGTGTCGTTCATTTAAAAAAAACTATGTGTGATATGGACGACTGGTTAGAGGTAGTGCAGAGAGGGTGGAGTCTGAGACTGTAACAAACAACATTGTGAAATGGACGACTGGTTAGAGGTAGTGCAGAGAGGGTGGAGTCTGAGACTGTAACAAACAACATTGTGAAATGGACGACTGGTTAGAGGTAGTGCAGAGAGGGTGGAGTCTCTGAGACTGTATAAATAAGAGACGTTCCTCATTCTCTGGATGGTGATGAACAACAGGAAGGATTCTCTATACTCTCACTGCACATTAAGGACATCATTATAGGACAAAGATGGCATCACAGACAGCTGGTAGTTTGAAATGTAGCTTCTCACATTTACAGCAACAATAACAGTTGTTTTCTGAAGTGCTATTGCTTAATAAAATAGCTACTGGAAGTAGACCAACAAAGAGTGCAAAGGGCATCTTTTCAAAATGAGAACAAAATGAGAACAATACCAGAACCTGTTCATCACAACCTTTCATCAAACCAATAATGAGTTTACATCATTTAGATTTAAGTTTAGTTTATTAATTAAAACGAGCATTCCATCTCAGCTGAGGGAATAAAATGATTCTGTGTGTAAACGGAAAGATATTTGCTGCACCTTTCTTGACACGGATCACTTAAACCAACATTTCGGTCATGAAGGTCTCATCTGACCAAACAGGAACCACACTAAAGGTCACTGAAACTTGAGAACGTAATAACGTGGCATTATTAAATGACCATTGATATATTGTGAAGGAGCTCCACTATGCAGAACGTTCTTTTTGTTCTATTCATCAATACTTAGATTATTCCTTCACCTATCTGGACATCATTCCACAGTTCAGACAGTATTTTCTGAAGCAATCTGAGAAGTCAATCAGGCTACGTGCAAGATACAGATTAGCAACCATAACATATGTGACAGGCAGTGACAGGAAAGGATTGTGGTCAAACCAGTCTTTTCCATGCCAGTAATCTACAGTACGAAATGTCCTTTGAACAGCAATAGTCAGTGTAATGCCCGTACTTCGTTCTATTCAACAGTTTGCAAAGGTGAAGGAAAGTCAGGGTTTCCTTCACTGGACAGGTACATACACCAGTCACCACAGACTGGACAGGTACATACACCAGTCACCACAGACTGGACAGGTAAATACACCAGTCACCACAGACTGGACAGGTACATACACCAGTCACCACAGACTGGACAGGTACATACACCAGTCACCAAAGACTGGACAGGTACATACACCAGTCACTACAGACTGGACAGGTAAATACACCGTGGGGCAGTCACCACAGACTGGACAGGTAAATACACCAGTCACTACAGACTGGACAGATGAATACACCAGTCACCACAGACTGGACAGGTACATACACCATGGGGCAGTCACCACAGACTGGACAGGTACATACACCAGTCACCACAGACTGGACAGGTACATTCACCAGTCACCACAGACTGGGCAGGTAAATACCTCATGTGGCAGTTACAGTCTTATGTAGCATATTTGAAATGGTATTCTTTACATTGGATAAAAGAAGAGACTTGCTTGGGCCAAGAAACACAGGCAATGGATCTTAGACCGGTGTAAATCTGTCCTTTGGTCTGATCAGTCCAAATTTGAGATTTTTGGTTCCAACTGCTGTGTCATTGTGAGATGAAGAGTAGGTGAACGGATGATTTCCGCATGTGAAGCATGGAGGAGGAGGTGTGATGGTGTCGGGGTGCTTTGCTGGTGACACTGTCAGTGATCTATTTAAAATTGAAGGCGTACTTAACCAGCATGGCTACCATAGCATTCTGCAGCGATATGCCATTCCATCTGGTTTGCACTTAGTCCCACTATCATTTGTTTTTCAACAGGACAATGACCCAACACTCCTCCAGGCTGTGTAAGGGCTATTTGACCAAGAAGGAGAGTGATGGAGTGCTGCATCAAATTACCTGTCCTCCACAATCACCCAAGTGCTCAGCATATGTGGAACCCCTTCAAGAATTCCAGATGAAACTGGCTGAGAGAATGCCAAGAGTGTGCAAACCTGTCATCAGGGCAAACCGTGACTACTTTGAAGATTCTCAAATATAAAATATATTTTGATTTGTTTCACACTTTTTTGGTTACTACATGATTCCATGTGTTATCAAATCAAATCAAATGTTATTGGTCACATACACATGGTTAGCAAATGTTAATGCGAGTGTAACAAAATGCTTGTGCTTCTAGTTCCGACTGTGCAGTAATAACCAACAAGTAATCTAACAATTTCACAACAACTACCTTATACACACAAGTGTAAAGGAATGAATAAGAATATGTACATATAAATATATGGATGAGCGATGGCTGAACGGCATAGGCAAGATGCAGTAGATGGTATAGAGTACAGTATATACATATGAGATGAGTAATGTAGGGTATGTAAACACCATTTAAAGTGGCATTGTATAAAGTGACTAGTGATACATTTATTACATCCAATTTATAATTATTAAAGTGGCTCACTTGGGATACGTTATCAGAGTCGGTACAGCCACCCGGTTTCTTCACGCATTGCGCCGACAGAAACAAACATCTGTCTGGTAAGAAGAAGGGCGGGGGTGTATGCCTTATGTTTAATGAGTCGTGGTGTGATCATAACCACATACAGGAACTCAAGTCCTTGCAGGAACAAGAACACATGTCCATACAGGAACTAGAATTCCTTGCAAACTGTGTCATAGTTTTACGCCTCTCTCTCTCTATATAGTTTGCAAGGAATTCTAGGTCAGGTGAACAAAAGGACTTGAGTTCCTGTATGCTGTTATGATCACACCACGACTCGTTAATCATAAGGCATACACCCCCGCCCTTCTTACTATATATATATATATATAGAGAGAGAGAGTTGCTGTTTTGATCACAACACGACTTGTTAATCGACTCGTTGGCAAATAAGTCAATATATATATAGAGAGAGAGAGAGAGAGAGTTGCTGTTATGATCACAACACGACTTGTTAATCGACTCGTTGGCAAATAAGTCAATATATATATATATATAAACTGTGCTTCATTTGAATGATTTTATTTAAGGACTAAATACAAGTTTCCATTTTGTCTACCAACACATTGATATCATCCTGTTTTTTTTCGTATTGGTTTCTCAATGTTTCCGGTTCGTATTCTTGGTGCTTTCAAGACAATGCAGAACCTCCAAGTAAAAATGTACCTATGTTTTTTTGCATAGAGCTTCCTGTTGGTTAATTCTGATACTTTCCAAGTGGGAAACTCAGAGCTCATCTTTCTATAACCAGTTCCCTAGTCTGACAATTCTGAGTTTCTGAGTTTAGGTGGCATGATTTCTCATTTATATATTTTGGTTGTCATGAACTAACATTTTTGAGACAAAACCATGTTTAAATTGTACAGTATTGTAATCTTTTTTAGATGGTTGTATATTGTAGTGAAGCTTAGTAATTGGAATATAGCTACATTACTGTTTTCAATTTCACTTTCTGTGTCGTTCATTTAAAAAAAACTATGTGTGATATGGACGACTGGTTAGAGGTAGTGCAGAGAGGGTGGAGTCTGAGACTGTAACAAACAACATTGTGAAATGGACGACTGGTTAGAGGTAGTGCAGAGAGGGTGGAGTCTGAGACTGTAACAAACAACATTGTGAAATGGACGACTGGTTAGAGGTAGTGCAGAGAGGGTGGAGTCTCTGAGACTGTATAAATAAGAGACGTTCCTCATTCTCTGGATGGTGATGAACAACAGGAAGGATTCTCTATACTCTCACTGCACATTAAGGACATCATTATAGGACAAAGATGGCATCACAGACAGCTGGTAGTTTGAAATGTAGCTTCTCACATTTACAGCAACAATAACAGTTGTTTTCTGAAGTGCTATTGCTTAATAAAATAGCTACTGGAAGTAGACCAACAAAGAGTGCAAAGGGCATCTTTTCAAAATGAGAACAAAATGAGAACAATACCAGAACCTGTTCATCACAACCTTTCATCAAACCAATAATGAGTTTACATCATTTAGATTTAAGTTTAGTTTATTAATTAAAACGAGCATTCCATCTCAGCTGAGGGAATAAAATGATTCTGTGTGTAAACGGAAAGATATTTGCTGCACCTTTCTTGACACGGATCACTTAAACCAACATTTCGGTCATGAAGGTCTCATCTGACCAAACAGGAACCACACTAAAGGTCACTGAAACTTGAGAACGTAATAACGTGGCATTATTAAATGACCATTGATATATTGTGAAGGAGCTCCACTATGCAGAACGTTCTTTTTGTTCTATTCATCAATACTTAGATTATTCCTTCACCTATCTGGACATCATTCCACAGTTCAGACAGTATTTTCTGAAGCAATCTGAGAAGTCAATCAGGCTACGTGCAAGATACAGATTAGCAACCATAACATATGTGACAGGCAGTGACAGGAAAGGATTGTGGTCAAACCAGTCTTTTCCATGCCAGTAATCTACAGTACGAAATGTCCTTTGAACAGCAATAGTCAGTGTAATGCCCGTACTTCGTTCTATTCAACAGTTTGCAAAGGTGAAGGAAAGTCAGGGTTTCCTTCACTGGACAGGTACATACACCAGTCACCACAGACTGGACAGGTATATACACCAGTCACCACAGACTGGACAGGTATATACACCAGTCACCACACCCTGGACAGGTACATACACCAGTCACCACAGACTGGACAGGTATATACACCAGTCACCACAGACTGGACAGGTATATACACCAGTCACCACACCCTGGACAGGTATATACACCAGTCACCACACCCTGGACAGGTACATACACCAGTCACCACAGACTGGACAGGTACATACACCAGTCACCACAGACTGGACAGGTACATACACCAGTCACCACAGACTGGACAGGTACATACACCAGTCACCACACCCTGGACAGGTATATACACCAGTCACCACAGACTGGACAGGTACATACACCAGTCACCACAGACTGGACAGGTATATACACCAGTCACCACAGACTGGACAGGTATATACACCAGTCACCACACCCTGGACAGGTATATACACCAGTCACCACACCCTGGACAGGTACATACACCAGTCACCACAGACTGGACAGGTACATACACCAGTCACCACAGACTGGACAGGTACATACACCAGTCACCACAGACTGGACAGGTACATACACCAGTCACCACAGACTGGACAGGTACATACACCAGTCACCACAGACTGGACAGGTACATACACCAGTCACCACAGACTGGACAGGTACATACACCAGTCACCACAGACTGGACAGGTACATACACCAGTCACCACAGACTGGACAGGTACATACACCAGTCACCACACCCTGGACAGGTACATACACCAGTCACCACAGACTGGACAGGTACATACACCAGTCACCACACCCTGGACAGGTACATACACCATGGGGCAGTTAAAACAGACACAGAATACATTTTAGTCCTAGACTAAAAATAATATTCCATGTAGATCCAGGATTTAGATTCATCTGTATCCAGGGAAACCGCCCAGATACTGTATGTTAGAGGTAAACCTAGAACCGGTTTAAATACAACAGTCAAACTGTACACAGCACACATCATGTGCAAACATATATCCACACACCATGATCAGAAAAACACTGAAATGGAAAATAACCACCCACAAACAAGAGTGGGAAAACAGGCTACCTAAGTATGGTTCTCAATCAGAGACAACGATAACCAGCTAGGTTACTACTAGGCCTAAACATGGAAACACAACACCTAGACATACAACATAGAATACCCACCCACCTCATACCCTGACCAAATGAAAAATAGAAACATACAAAGCAATCTACGGTCTGGGCGTGACAGTATGGTTCATTGCCAACGGCAATATTATTCAAACGAGACAACATGCAAACTCTAGTCTCAGTGTTTCAGTATGAACAAAAACTTCATTGGTTGGCTATATAACTAGGATGATTATCAATGCAAAATACATTTATTACCATCATAACAATCCTGTCACAAACAGCAAGGTTTCTCCTGCCACTATCTTTATAATTTCTAACTTCATTTGATTTATTTTCTTACAGCTAAGATCACACTGGATGAAAAAACAGCCAAACCAAATCTCCTACTGTCCCCTGACAGGAAAAGAGCTTTCTTACTGCTGCTTGCAATCAGAGGGAAATGGTTAAACTGTCTGCACTTTTGCTCAGTTGAAGTAAACAATGTTTTTCTGTTTGCTTTCAGTTTCACTTTTCAGTCAAAAGACAGAAGCCAGTGTCAACATCTGAGCATTTGTGACCGACAGGCTCAAATCGGTCTTACAGTATGTAGCAACATTTGAATTTTTAAATTTTTTATTACATTGGATAAAACTAGAGAGTCAGAGCTACAAAATGGTTTATTTCACTACAGTTGAGGAACAATCTGAAAGTAATTTTGCTTTGAAAGTTAACTTGTAAACTCATTTTTGAGAAAATGGCCTTTGAATGTTTTGGTACTACTACTGGAGAGCTCTTCTTTGTCTACACCCATTCAGTGTTGTTCACACCCTCTTATGCTTTAGCCCCGCCCATCTCTTTAAGATCCAAACGTTCTGTACTAACAACAGCAGTCAAGCACCCAAGCTAACTTTCCAGCTACTTCCAGACATTTAAGTGAGAGAGAGAAAACAGCTCACTGAACATTATTCGCCCTAGCAGAGCTGGTTAGGCTGTTATGTTATCCAGAGCGTTGGTGACTGCAACTGTGCTGTCAAATTGTCCGTTGGTAAATTCAGAGCGTTTCGCACAGTGGATGCTCTGGTCAATGAGTTTACTGAAGTTAACTGACAACAGCCATATTCAACGGGTATTGAGCGTTTGTAAATTCATCAATTATTCTGCTCTCTCTGGCACACTCAGACGAGAATGCTCTGAAATCGGAGTAGAGGGCCAGCCTGAATGTATTAACTCACCCGAAATGGTTACTTGGATAGTGGAGTCTTTTGTTAAGACATGTATCTAGCTAGCAATACAATGAACCATGATCCCAACTCATGACGTTACTACCCTGAATGAATCTGCAGGTAGTTTACCAACCAGGTTGTAATGATGTGTCCTGGGAGCGAGTGTTTTAATAAATAAACAGAATGTAATACAAAATAAGAAACACAAACAATGCACAGAACTGACACAGGAACAGAAACAATGACACCTGGAGAAGGAACCAAAAGGAGGCCGTCATTGAAAATAAGAATTTGTTCTTAACTCATTGCAAAACAGTGTGCTCTAGTCAGTTATTAGGTTGACATGTGAATAATTATTTTAGTATACTTGTATGTAAAAATGACACATTTTTCACTATTTCAATTTTTATGAAATTCATTGAGTGTGATGGTCCTCTCCTTCCTCCCCTGAGGAGCCTCCTCTGGTGTGAAAACCTCTGGTTTATTTGGGTCATTCCAACAGCAAGTACAGTTCTTGTTTTGACAAGCTTTTTATGTCCGTCAATGTGAATATGAATTTGCACTTGTAATTCCTTTCAGTTCAGACAACTATTCGCTACTCTGTCATATTTGACACATTTTACATGTCCTTTTGGATACGTGGTTTAGAGGGTAGTTGACATTGTAGTTTAATGTAACAACTTCTTGCATTAGACTGTGGACATTCAAGAGTGTCTTAAAAAATGTGGATAGCTGCTTTTCCACTCAATCCTCAATCTACAGGCTGGTCCTAGAACCTCAATCTACAGGCTGGTCCTAGATCCTCAATCTACAGGCTGGTCCTAGATCCTCAATCTACAGGCTGGTCCTAGATCCTCAATCTACAGGCTTGTCCTAGATCCTCAATCTACAGGCTGGTCCTAGATCCTCAATCTACAGGCTGGTCCTAGATCCTCAATCTACAGGCTGGTCCTAGATCATCAATCTACAGGCTTGTCCTAGATCCTCAAACTACAGGCTGGTCCTAGATCCTCAATCTACAGGCTTGTCCTAGATCCTCAATCTACAGGCTGGTCCTAGATCCTCAATCTACAGGCTTGTCCTAGATCCTCAATCTACAGGCTGGTCCTAGATCCTCAATCTACAGGCTGGTCCTAGATCCTCAATCTACAGGCTGGTCCTAGATATGGAGGAACTGTTATAGTTTAGTTTTTTTGACATCTTTACTTACCGTGAGAGTGAAAGAAACATAGGGAAGTGTTTGTGTGTTTTGTTACGGCTAGGAGTGGGTGGTGGGGGGGTTAAGAAACTGTTTGTGTGTTTTGTTACGGCTAGGAGTGGGTGGTGGGGGGGTTAAGAAACTGTTTGTGTGTTTTGTTACGGCTAGGAGTGGGTGGTGGGGGGTTAAGAAACTGTTTGTGTGTTTTGTTACGGCTAGGAGTGGGTGGTGGGGGGTTAAGAAACTGTTTGTGTGTTTTGTTACGGCTAGGAGTGGGTGGTGGGGGGGTTAAGAAACTGTTTGTGTGTTTTGTTACGGCTAGGAGTGGGTGGTGGGGGGTTAAGAAACTGTTTGTGTGTTTTGTTACGGCTAGGAGTGGGTGGTGGGGGGTTAAGAAACTGTTTGTGTGTTTTGTTACGGCTAGGAGTGGGTGGTGGGGGGTTAAGAAACTGTTTGTGTGTTTTGTTACGGCTAGGAGTGGGTGGTGGGGGGTTAAGAAACTGTTTGTGTGTTTTGTTACGGCTAGGAGTGGGTGGTGGGGGGTTAAGAAACTGTAAATCAAACTTGTGACACCTCACCATATACGCCCTATCTGATTATACAAGAAGCTATGGTATTGACCATGAATTCAGTCGTTTGGAACAGCGTGCATTTATTCCCCAATACTGGCTTACTTTTCCAATCAATTAAGCCAACAGGGTAAATAAAGTATTTCTTAAATTATCCAGTTTTGGTGCTTTCCAAGTCCAACTCTCATAAAACCCAAACATTCCAACATGTCTGTAGCCTACGACTGAAAGAATGAAATGAAAAAGTATGTTTGCTGCGCTCTAGGGGGCGGGGAGTGTCGAGTGTAGGGGAGGGGAGAGGAGTGTCTAGCTAAAGTTGGTATCTGTTTACTGAATATTTCCCCTTTCAGTCTCAGTGGGGAGCAGGCTTGGCTACTAACTCTGTACTAGACGATTCAATTATGTATGAAAGTTTCAGAAACAATGCCAAATTGGACTGCAGGTGAGTCAATTGCTGCAGTAAGACTATAACGAGGCACATATGGCATGCTATTTGTAACTGTCGATATAGCTTTAACTGAGTTTTCCCAAATACTCAAACATGCATATTTTAATTAAATTTGATCCAAGCAGTATGATAAATGAATAGATGTTTTTACGTTGTTATTGTTGCTGTTGAAAGTCTATTCTCATTGGTTGTGATGATCATTTCCAGAAACATTAAAGGACAGCCAGAGCTTTGGAAGTTTTGGCACATCTAGGGAAAAAATAACACATCCTTATGATTGTTGTTCACAACCATTTGGGAAGCCTAATCTCAGCTTTTATCAGGTAAGGAAAACAACAAAGAACTCAATTCACGCAGTGAGTGAGTGGGTGAGTGAGTGTGTGAGTGAGTGAGTGGGTGAGTGAGTGTGTGAGTGAGTGAGTGAGTGTGTGAGTGAGTGAGTGAGTGAGTGAGTGAGTGAGTGAGTGAGTGGGTGAGTGAGTGAGTGAGTGAGTGAGTGAGTGAGTGAGTGAGTGAGTGAGTGAGTGAGTGTGCGTGCGTGCGTGACCTTTATTTTTCAATCGCTGTCGGCGTGGTGCCAGTTTTTTTTCTTGTTCTTTTTTGGATGTAAACAACTTCAGAGTTTTGCAACTTCCTCTTCAACTCTGCATCTAATTCTAGAATAGGTCTTGAGGTGTTGATGAACTTCTACCATATTTATTTTTGCTTGCAGACAATCACAAGACCGCTGAAGAAATGTAATATTTTATTTAAGAATTTTCTTAAGGTAAATGTTATACTTTTACAAAGTTATTGATTGAATGCTTTGGTTTGTTGAATTAATCATGAGAACTGTTATTATATGTTGTGTCAAGTCATTGAGACACTATAGAATTCCTAATAGTTGTTTTCTGTGTAGGGACCCTCTCGGATTTCCACCGTAGAAACAAGCCAGTCTCCATCTCTGGATGAGTGTAAAGCCATAATCAGAGAACTGGCCACCGAGCTACATCGGATATCAAAGGTAGTCCTGGTTAACATTTGAACAGGATTAACAGGATAACAGGATTAACAGGTTGAACAGGATTACATGTTCAGAAATAGCAGAGCAGTAGAGATAGAACAGGCCGATACGGTATAACAAACATTTGCAACATCTGATCGCCATGGAACACTTGAATAAATAAATACCAAAAAATAGGGAGAAAGAATAAAGAGTTTGAACTCAGTCAGCTGTATAAGGAAATAAGCAAATAGGAAACCACTCACCCAGAGGCAGCGCTCCTAGTGGCCAGAGACTTTAATGCAGGGAAACGAGGTCAAAGGACACATGCTGTGTTCCCTTCAACCTTTCAGTTGTATATGTCTTTTCTATCTCCATAGTATCAAGATAATTTCAGCACCAGCCACGAGGATGGCTACAGCCTGGCAGAGTGTCAACAGTTCATCCTACAATGGGCGGAGGAGTTGAGCATCTTACCAAAGGTACTGTTGAGAACAACCACAACAAAACAACAACAGAAACATCAATTTATCCATGCAATGCTCCTGTAATGATTGTGTGACATCTTTGTTCAAAGATATCCGTGGGGCAAAGTAGGAGCTCACCAAAGCCCCTGCGTTCCTGCTGGGAGGACTATGAGGTAGAGGAGAGAACATCTCCAAAAGAGGCTGAGAGAAGACTGTCAAAAGCTCAACACATCGTCTCAGAATGGGCTGCAGGACTGCAATCACGAAAACAGGTCTCACAACTAACAACAAACAATTTTAAACAACCTGTGCGTATTAAGACAAAAACTTGTTAAGGTCAGTAAATTCTCATATATAATTTCTGTGTCTCTGTAGGACTCAGTGTGTCCAGGAGAGGATGTGTGTTCAGTCCTGCAGGATCTGGAGGGACAGTGGAAGAGAGGGAAACTACCCAACATGCTCCCTGTCATGGACTTCATCATCTGGACGGTGTTACAGGAACAACCTCAAGAGGTGTGGCATGATAGTAACCTATTATGATAGGGTTTTTCCTTAATATATGATGTTGGAATATATTTAGGATAACTCATCATTAATCATTGGTCACTTTGTCATACAGGGTTCCATCCCAGAGCTGTGGCTCAAATCCAAGCAGAGGTTCAAACACTCAGGTACCTCTCATTTGAGCTCAGATATCTCTTTCATTTTCAACATGAGCTAAGTTATCTCTTTCATTTTCAACATGAGCTAAGTTATCTCTTTCATTTTCAACATGAGCTATGTTAACATTAGTATTACACTGACTGTAGGCCTACACAATACTTTCAGTATATAATTTGACCTGCATGAAACCTGTTTTTTTAATCATTCCTCAAACACTTTCTGTTTGATTAAGTAAATGCCTGCATGAATTGACCATTCTTCAAAATGCTTTCATTTTGTCCTCAGCCTTCACCACAGTGATTCCTAAACCAGGTAAGCAGTAAGATTAAAAATAAATTCAGTTGAATTCACTTTTATCAAATTACTTTTCGGTTGTAAACTCATCAGGTTTTCAAACATTGTTTTATTTCAGTATGGGACTGGATAAGCAAAGCATCAGGTAAATTAAACTACTAAACCATTATGCTATTTCAACATGACAATGGCAGTCTTCATTCAGAATTGTTTTTAATATTTTTGTTTCATGCACCAATTATTTTTTTATATTACGGAAATCAAAAGTCCCTTTTTTTACCTACAGTTGACATCCTCTTGGACCCTGAATCAGCCAATCCAGATTTCATAGTGTCCAACAATCAGAAACGTGTGAGAGTGGGCAAAATAATAGAGAGTGAACATGATCCTAGAGACGGATACCGTCACTGCCTCGCATCTCCCAAGTATGACGGGTGGTGGTGTGCACTGGGAACACAGGGCTTTACCAAGGGTAGGCATTACTGGGAGGTGGGGGTGGACGGGAAGACAGACTGGAGGATAGGGATAGCTAGGGAGTCTGCACCAAGAAAAGGCTTCATTGAACTGAACACATCAACAGGTTACTGGACACTTCGGATGCAGGTCAGTGGGCTGAAGGCTCTAACTGTTCCGGCTGTTGATATCAAGATTCCAGAACATCTCAAGAAGATTGGGGTCTACCTTGACATTGAGGAGGGGCAGCTCTCCTTTTATGACACTGTAAGAAGCAGCCATATCTACACCTTCAATGACACGTTTTCTGAACAGGTTTATCCAGTCTTTGGCACAGTAGAGACAGACAGAGACCTTATCATACTGTAGTACACAGCTAAATAGAAAAGAAAAGTCACAGAAGTTTTTGAGGATGTCTCATGACTAAGAACCACCCTAGACCACTCTAGACAACCGTAGACCACCCTAGACCACCCTAGACCACCCTAGACAACCGTAGACAACCGTAGACGACCACCCTAGACCACCCTAGACCACCTTATACCACCGTATACCACCCTAGACAACCGTAGACCACCCTATACCACCCTAGACAACCGTAGACCACCGTAGACAACCGTAGACCACCGTAGACCACCGTAGACCACCCTAGACCACCCTAGACAACCGTAGACCACCCTAGACCACCCTAGACCACCCTAGACAACCGTAGACAACCGTAGACGACCACCCTAGACCACCCTAGACCACCTTATACCACCGTATACCACCCTAGACAACCGTAGACCACCCTATACCACCCTAGACAACCGTAGACCACCGTAGACAACCGTAGACAACCGTAGACCACCGTAGACCACCCTAGACCACCCTAGACAACCGTAGACCACCCTATACCACCCTAGACCACCCTAGACAACCATAGACCACCAGAGACCACAGGCCATCATGTGATGACATCCCCATATTTTTAACATTGACATTTTGGGGAAATTACTCTGCCCACGATGGCACCAATTATGCCAACCAAAAAACACAGCTAATTCCATACATGGCATGGTGTATATAATATTTTGTAACTTTGTTCTGTTCTCTTCCATCACCAAAACACAGCTAATTCCATACATGGCATGGTGTATATAATATTTAGTAACTTTGTTCTTTTCTCTTCCATCGCCAAAGCGCAGGTCGATGGTAATCCATAATGGTGACCATTTATTATCCTTAATCCAGTTAGAGTCTATCTTTCTAAAGAGTGTCTGCATTATGATTAATGAAGCCAATGTATCTTTCTTTATGTCTTGGGAAGCTTTACTTTGTGAATTTTTATGATAATGTGACATTGAGGAAGTATGAAAAAATAAAAATAATTACTGTAGCTACCCTCAATGAGTTTGTACAGCACTGAAGCTACAGAAGATAAAAATGTATGTTTATTCTTTGGGACCAACACTTTACATGTTGCATTTAGATTTTTTGTTCAAACAGACCGTTTGAAGAATTTAATTCAAGAAAACCCATGAGGACGTTTATATAAGCACAGATGATGTCCAAACCAATCAGTTATATTTGTCTCTCAGCATCAGTCAGTTGGCCTGTGTTTATGAGGTCGCCTGTGTTTATGAGATCGCCTGTGTTTATGAGATCGCCTGTGTTTATGAGGTAGGACCGTGTTTATGAGGTAGCCTGACCACCCGCCACCACCAATACCACACCATTTGATGGTCTCTGGGAGCACAATGCTCTCTCAACGTTTTCAAACCAGGCACATTGATGAATGTGGATTAGGATTCTATGGAAGTGCAGGTCCTGCGTTTACACCTCCAGCGCAATTCTGATTATTTTTCCACAAATTGGTCTTTTGATCAATCAGATCAGCTCTTTTGCCAATAACTGGGCAAAAGATCACAATTGGGCTGCCTGTGTAAACACAGCCAACTGACAATTATTGTTCAGATTAATGTCCAAATATTTAAAGATGTGTCTGTGATCCACACACTTCTTAAAGAATGTGCCCAATGCCTTTTGCTTGGCCACTATCAATGCATAATATTACGCAGCCTAATCTGGGTGTCTGTCGGATGTGTAAAGGCTGGGTTCAATCCGTATTCCTGAAGAGCTGCTCTACAGCTTGATAGAAAGTTTAATAAGGCAATGTTCCCCACATTAGCGCAGACACGGTAAAAGTTGGCTCATTTGGAAATTATCTTTCAAATTGCTCTAGAGCGCTGAACTTCAGTTGAATCCAGCCCTAAACTTCCATTTACACAACATACTGGCTGAAACCATCAATACTACAATTGGTTGTTACAGCATTTGGATTTTAGCTGAACCTATCATAAGACAGGCCTTTATGTTCCTGCCGCGCATTGGCTCTGTCACGGACGTCCTCCTCTTCATCTGAAGAGGAGAGGCGAGAAGGATCGGAGGACCAAAATGCGGCGTGGTATGTGTTCATGTATTTTAATAAAGAAAACACTGAACACTGAAACAGTATACAAAAACAATTAAACAAAACAACGACAGTGAAGCTAATGAGAACTGTGCTGACACCAGCAATCAACATAGACAATCACCCACAAACAAATCAAATCAATTCTGTAGGATTACTCCCATGGTGATCCCTGAGGGGTGTGTATATATATATATATATATATATAGTGAGTGTGCAAAGCTGTCATCAAGGCAAAGGGTGGCTATTTGAAGAATCTCAAATATAAAATATATTTTGATTTGTTTAACACTTTTTTTTGGTTACTACATGATTCCATATGTGTTATTTCAGTGTTGTGCTGTCTTCACTATTATTCTACAATGTAAAAATAAAGAAAAACCCTTGAATGAGTAGGTGTGTCCAAACGTTTGACTGGTTCTGTATATATATATATATATATATATATATATATATGAATGAAAGCAGATTGAGGAGTTAGCAGCCTAACTTTGTTCGATTCAACATTGTTGAATTGTTGAGTTGTGAAAACATCTCACGGATGATCAATGGAAACAGGATGGACTTGAGCTCAATTTAGAGTCACATAGCCCATCAGGAAGTCCCAGACCCAGTTGCACAGGGCGGGGTTCAGACCCAGGGTCCGAAGCTTAATGAGGAGCTTGGAGGGTACTATGGTGTTGAATGCTGAGCTATAGTCAATGAACAGTATTTTTACATAGGTATTCCTCTTGTCCAGATGGGATAGGGCAGTGCAATGGCGATTGCATCGTCTGTGGATCTATTGGGGCGGTAAGCAAATTGAAGTGGGTCTAGGGTGTCAACAGGAATACAACAGATGTAGACATCACAGTGAAATGTTTACTTACAAGCCCCTAACCAACAATGCAGTTAAAAAAACATATGAATAAGAAATAAAAGTAACAAGTATGTCATGTAGAGTAGGCCAGAAGTCTATACTGGAAAACCTGACCTCTAGCAAAATAAAAGAAGATGGCGGAGCCGCAAATGTTCTTCTGTGCTTCTGGGTGTTTATTTACAAAGTGATTCCGGAACAAAAACAACAGTACTGCCATCAAAACATATACCTTATGAGACCGCTATATACATTTTATTTTTTTATTTTTTTAAACACAAAAAAACAAACAATGCTGCCCCATTCACAGCTCAATCCAAAATGGCCTCTCCATGAATTGAAAGAGAGGCTCCTTTTGTAGGGCTAGCCCCTCCCTTCAGAACAATTAACCCTAATTAATTAAGCAATTACCTAGTCAAACCTACATTTTTTCATTTAAGTAAACATACTAAAGTGTATACATTGCAACAATATCACCACTTAACATTTACAAAATTACATCACTACTGACAGTGTCTTTAAATATGCACATTTACATTAATGAGCCATTCGGGACAGGCACTACAAAGTCAGCCCAATTCCCTTAGCTCGGATCCTTATCCAGCATACCCGGAAGCTAAAGAGATAGAGGAACAGAACAAACAAACAAACAATGCGCTCATCCACAACATAGATAAGTATAATACATATTGCTTATATTAAATATGAACATTGACATAAGTGTGAATTAAGACACTTTGTGTGTCGACCCACATTGTTAACTTATCTTATAACGGAGCAGGGAGGAGTGATGAATGTGTGCGTGCGTTAAAAGAACCAAATGCTGCCGGCGACCAGTGACGGACTTCTACATCACAAAGTAATTAACGAGTAGCAGTAAAATAACAATAGTGAGACTATATACAGGTCGGTACCGGTACAGAGTTATTGTTCGGGGGCACCGGTTAGTTGAGGTAATACGTACATGTAGGTAGAGTTATTAAAGTGACTATGCATAGATGATAACAGAGTAGCAGCAGAGTGAAAGAGGGGGGGGTAAAGCAAATAGTCATTTGATTAGATGTTCAGGAGTCTTATGCCTTGGGGGTAGAAGCTGTTCAGAAGCCTCTTGGACCTAGACTTGGCACTCCGGTACCGCTTGCCGTGCGTTAGCAGAGAGAACAGTCTATGACTAGAGCCTTCCTTCCTCAGGTAAGGTAGAGGTGATATGATCCTTAACTGGTCTCTCAAAGCACTTCATGATGACAGAAGTGATGTGCTACGGGCCGATAGTCATTTAATTCAGTTACCTTTGCTTTCTTGAGTACAGGAACAATAGTGGACATCTTGAAGCATGTGGGAACAGCAGACTGGGATAGGGAGAGATTGAATATGTCCATAAACACTCCAGCCAGCTGGTCTGCGCATGCTCTGAGGACACGACTAGGGATGCCTTCTGGGCCGGCAGCCTTGCGAGGGTTAACACGTTTAAATGCTTTCCTCACGTTGGCCTCGGAAAAGGAGAGTGTTGGCAGCGGGCCGCGTCAAAGCGGGTGAAGAGGGTGTTTAGTTTGTCTGGGAGCAAGACGTCGGTGTCCGCAACGTGGCTGGTTTTCCCTTTGCAGTCCGTGATTGCCTTTACAAATCATGTCCAATCAATTGTATTTAGAGGAAAAATACACGCACACCTATTAAGACGAGGTGCTGGCTAGAGGTGCTGGCTAGAGGTGCTGGCTAGAGGTGCTGGCTAGAGGTGCTGGCTAGCGGTGCTGGCTAGCGGTGCTGGCTAGCGGTGCTGGCTAGAGGTGCTGGCTAGAGGTGCTGGCTAGAGGTGCTGGCTAGAGGTGCTGGCTAGAGGTGCTGGCTAGCGGAGTGGAAAACTAGAACATAAAGGAGAGCCGCACACTCTAGGAGCTCAGATGCAAAAATGTTACGGACAACAACAAATAACAAAACAAAACAAAAAACAATAACAAATGGATATCATACGATCATAGATCAAATTTAGATAAGACATAAGCCTACAAACAATTACAATGGCAAAGTCACAATTAATCACAAGACTGGCTTCAGATCAAAGTCTACGTTGAGACCAAAGGGAGCAAGGGTCTTTAAATTAAAGATACAGGCAGCCTCTCGTTTTAACAATAAATTATCGAGGTCACCAACTCACCTAGGGAGGGTGACCTGTTCGATGCCAATATAACGCAGAGACGAAATCGAGTGGTTTGCTTCCAAAAAGTTGGACGCAACTGGGTAAGTCGAGTTTTTACACCTAATGGTGCTACGATGCTCTGAGATTCGTACTTTTAATTTGCGCGTTGTTTTACCCACATAATTACCACAGGTGGACTCCAATTAAGTTGTAGAAGCATCTCAAGGATGATCAGTGGAAACAGGATGGACCTGAGCTCAATGTAGCATCTCCTAGCAAAGGGTGTGAAGACATATGTAAATAATTTATTTCAGTTTTTTATTTTTCATGAATGTTCTGACATTTCTAAAAACCTTTTTTCATTTTTGTCATTGTGGGGTATTGTGATGTCATTAAGGAGGATTGTGATGTCATTAAGGAGGATTGTGATGTCATTATGGGGTATTGTGATGTCATTATGGGGTATTGTGATGTCATTATGGGGTATTGTGATGTCATTATGGGGTATTGTGATGTCATTATGGGGTATTGTGATGTCATTATGGGGTATTGTGATGTCATTGTGGGGTATTGTGTGTAGATTGATGAGGAAAAACATGTATTTAATCCATTGTAGAATAAGGCTGTAACGTAACAACATGTGGAATAAGTCAAGGGGTCTAAATACTTTCCGAACGGTACTGTACAATGTCAACCACTACTAAACATCATCATACATTGACTAATTTACCTGTGGAATGGTGCATACAACGCAACATGAATAGATGCAAAGCACGCTCTATCAAATCACAACAAGAGTGACGGAAATCACATGATGTCATTGTGTTGCTTTCGCAGCAGTAATCTGGCTAGTCATCATATTTAAACCAAGAAACAGCTCTACATCCACACTACAGCTAAATAACTTAGCATTATTTAATTACGTTTTGCCAGCGAGATTGATTGTTACAATATCTAATCAAATCAAATTTATTTATATCGCCCTTCGTACATCAGCTGATATCTCAACGTGCTGTACAGAAACCCAGCCTAAAACCCCAAACAGCAAGCAATGCAGGTGTAGAAGCACGGTGGCTAGGAAAAACTCCCTAGAAAGGCCAAAATCTAGGAAGAAACCTAGAGAGGAACCAGGCTATGTGGGGTGGCCAGTCCTCTTCTGGCTGTGCCGGGTGGAGATTATAACAGAACATGGCCAAGATGTTCAAATGTTCATAAATGACCAGAATGGTCGAATAATAATAAGGCAGAACAGTTGAAACTGGAGAAGCAGCACGGTCAGGTGGACTGGGGACAGCAAGGAGTCATCATGTCAGGTAGTCCTGGGGCATGGTCCTAGGGCTCAGGTCCTCCGAGAGAGAGAAAGAAAGAGAGAATTAGAGAGAGCATATGTGGGGTGGCCAGTCCTCTTCTGGCTTTGCCGGGTGGAGATTATAACAGAACATGGCCAAGATGTTCAAATGTTCATAAATGACCAGCATGGTCGAATAATAATAAGGCAGAACAGTTGAAACTGGAGCAGTATCAAATGACAACAAGGCAGACTTCAAATACCAACATCTGAAAGTAATTAACCGGGGGCATTTGAAACAGCTTGCCGCGAATGCAAACTATGCCAGATAAATCATACACATACGCATTGAAATCAAAGGCATATAAAATAATATTTCTTCACCCTATGTCAAAATGAGTAGAATTGGAATAGGCCTTTTTTCACATCTGGGTACACAGATCCGCTAGCAACTGCGTCCCCTTATGATGAGGTCAGATATTTATTGTGGCCCCCCCCCCCCCCCACCACCATAAAGCTGCCCATCTCGTGACCGACAAAGCAAACTGGCACTGTCTCTGCTTTTTATATTTGAAAGAAAAGGTGATGCATGCTGGGGGCTTCTCTCCGAGCGATGAGCTGCATGGTCCTAAAGCCAGGCAGCTAACATGTTAAACAGCCCTTGCAATTTAATTGGGATTAGAATGATTCTAGTCCCCCAAAAATTGCCAACTGATGGTCCTCACACCTGCGGGACAGGTACAGGATGGCAACAACAATCTGCCTGAGTTACACCAGGATTGCACAATCCCTCCATCAGTGCTCAGACTGTCCGTAATAGGCTGAGAGAGGCTGGACTGAGGGCTTGTAGGCCTGTTGTAAGGCAGGTCCTCACCAGACATCACCGGCAACAATGTCGCCTATGGGCACAAACCCACCGTGCTCTTCACTAACGAGTCACGGTTTTGTCTCACCAGGGGTGATGGTCGGATTCACGTTTATCGTCGAAGGAATGAGCGTTACACCGAGGTCTGTACACTGGAGTGGGATCGATTTGTAGGTGGAGGGTCTGTCATGGTCTGGGGAGGTGTCACAGCATCATTGGACTGAGCTTGTTGTCATTGCAGGCAATCTCAATGCTGTGCGTTACAGGGAAGATGTCCTCCTCCCTCATGTGGTACCCTTCCTGCAAGCTCATCCTGACATGACCCTCCAGCATGACAATGCCACCAGCCATACTGCTCGTTCTGTGCGTGATTTCCTGCAAGACAGAAATGTCAGTGTTCTGCCATGGCCAGCGAAGAGCCCGGATCTCAATCCTGTTGAGCACATCTGGGACCTATTGGATTGGAGGGTGAGGGCTAGGGCTAGGGCCATTCAACCCAGAAATGTCTGGGAACTTGCAGGTTTCTTGTTGGAAGAGTGGGGTAACATCTCAAAGCAAGAATGGGCAAATCTGTGGTGTGGTCCATGAGGAGCTGCAGTACTTAATGCAGCTGGTGGCCACACCTGGTACAAGTCTGTTACTTTTGATTTTGACCCCCTTCCTTTGCTCAGGGACACATTATTCCATTTCTGTTAGTCACATGTCTGTGGAACTTGTTCAGTTTATGTCTCAGTTGTTGAATCTAGTTATGTTGATACAGATATGTACACATGTTAAGTTTGCTGACAATAAATGTAATTGACAGTGTAATTGACAGTGTAATTGACAGTGTAATTGACCGTGTAATTGACCGTGTAATTGACCGTGTAATTGACAGTGTAATTGACAGTGTAATTGACAGTGTAATTGACAGTGTAATTGACAGTGTAATTGACAGTGTAATTGACAGTGTAATTGACAGTGTAATTGACAGTGTAATTGACAGTGAGAGGACGTTTCTTTTCTTTTTTTGCTGTACACGTACTGTACTTGTGCACCTCAGGTTTCAACTCAGGTTGCATGGCCTTAACTTATGTATGGAATACTGTGTAAAAGTATATAAAGTATGCTAATGTACTGGTGTGAAGGCATTTGGGCAGTGTTGTAAAGTACTACTTAAGCAGTTTTTTTTTTTGGGGGGGGGGGGGGGGGGTATTTACTATTTATTTTTAAACTATTTCAAATTTTGCTACATGGGACCGGTTTGAGCCAGTCTGTCACAATTGTATAGGAGTATATTTATAAAATGCATAATGTGCTTTTTGACTTCAAACCAATGTATTTGAACAATTTGCTATATTATAAAATTGATTGAATATTTTGTTTCTGCGTCACCTTTAACACTTTATTTGGATAATCCATCTGTACAACAAGGTTTCCCAAACTAGGGCTTGCAAGCCCATGTGGGGTCACCTGCTTATTTTACTTAACCAGGTTAGAAGACTGAGAGCTGGGATATGTTTTTTTAGACCAGAGGAAACAGTGCCCCCTACTGGCTCTCCAACACCACTTCCAGCAGCATCTGGTCTCCCATCCAGGGATGACCAGGACCAATCCGGCTGAACTTCAGAGGTAATCCATTAGTGGGATGCAGGGTTGTATGCTGCTGTGCATAAAGACTTTGAAACTGGGATTATAAGAGAACATTTGCGCTTGGTTCATAAAACTGGGGTTATGTCAGTAGCCTCCGGTAAACAGAGAAGTTTCTGTTTTCTTCCTACAAATGAGTCTATCTTTTGAATGGTTTAAGCTACAAAATATTATGAACCCATTACTGAAAGATAAGAGACTCAGGAACACGTTTGTATGTACTGTTTCCCTCTACTATGCCCATAAGCCGTTAGAACCGAGTGGACAAGACCAGGCACTAAATCAGTCTGATGTACTTAGTGTACTGTTAGTATACTGTTTGGTGTCTGTGTAGGTTTCCTGATTGAGTAAAACTCTTCTCACATACATCACAGCTATAAGGTCGCTGGATCACTTTCAACCCTGGAGCCTTCCCAGATGATAAGACCCTCCCACTGAGCGAGCGACTGTTAGGGTTGTCCCAACAACTTATGTCTCTCCTGAGTTCTGTAAAATAGGGAAAGTCCCAAGTTATTTTATTAAGCTCGAAGTCCAGCCCTAGTGATGTCACTGCATACGTCATTACCTTCTACTCATCAGACCAAGCCCATGCATACACAGCTATACAGACTTGCAAGAGAGAGAAAACACTGGAACTATTGTATAAGGGCTCAGCAGTAAATGTCCGCTCACCCAAGTTGATTTATAAAGGTCTGACTAGTCCCATATCTCTTTTACTCCCCTGCAGGGTTCTGTGTTTATCTTTGAAGTGCTTTCTCACAGACCCCATGCAATAACTCAAACATCTCTCAGACCTTTTCTTTATAGGCGGCAGAGACTGGAAAAGAACTGTGAAACCATTTTAAACCTTATAATGCATGTGTATATGGTTAATCTGTAGTCTAGGACCCTATACATGTAGTGGGGGAGGGGTCTTATAACCCTTCCCCTTCACATAATACAACATATGCATAATCAATTATTATAATATATCAAATATTTGGTTCAACCCCTATCATGACCCCAATTTGACCCCATCATTCCCCCCTTTGAGACTCACCCAGAGTTTCAATCATAAAATTCTCCTCTGAAATCAAATCAGATTTGGCAATCCCACGGAACCATTTGGGATGTCCTGTTATAAAAATAGTTTCCTGCAATGCTGGTGGAGGTGGGGTGAGTTTGTCTATACTCCCATTCCTCCTGAGTCCTGGGAAGAACCATGGAGTTGAATAAACAATGGGATTAAGAGAAACCAGAAATGCACCAGTCTCACCTTCAGCACGATTTGTATCAACTTCCACCAACACCATCACTCCAGCATGTTCAAGAGCAGTTACAGTTTACAGTCATTTTCTTACAAATATAAACTGTAACCAAAATCACCAAACTTCCTACAAGTATAGGAGTAAACAATGAAAACAAAGTCAACAAACTTTCCCCATTACAATTCCAAATTTAGCATTTAACCAGTCACCAATTTAGTCAAAAATAGATTTTTCAGATTTGAGAGAGTTTTACCAAGATCAGCAATCCTATCAATTATCGCAGTCATATTCTCAGAGGAGTCAGGGAGGAGCATAACACAATTTTCAGGATCAATAGTACCTAGTACGTTACAGTGTCCTCCTTCCTTCGCCAAAAGATCATCTAAAGCCAACTCATGGCGGCCGGCGACTGCTTTCAGATTTTGGACATCTAATGAGAGTTGGCTAAATCCTCAGATCGTTAAATTCATATGGGCCTGTAAAGATTGAGGTTAAATTATTTACCCACTTTCCCAGGAAAGCCACACCCCAGGACTGACATACCAAAAAATCTCACCCGGGTGTAGGACATGACCATAGGACCATGCTGGTCTGGAATGAGTCGTTTGGTACACTTCAGTTCCCCAGAGTTGGTTTTGCCTGTTTTATTGAAAAGATAGGTGACTGGAATTCTTAAAATGTACATTTCTGTTCTCCCCAAATAACAACACCCCCCCCCCCCATCCAGGAGGTAACGTGAGGTACCCCTTGTCACAACATACCCACATCCAAAAGGTGCTCCCACGTCTTCTTCTATCCTGGACTTTTTAACACCTGTAACCTTTTACATCTACTACACTAAATTCACCTTTTGCTGTACATCTACTACACTAAAGTCACCTTTTACTGTACATCTACTACACTAAAGTCACCTTTTGCTGTACATCTACTACACTAAAGTTGCCTTTTGCTGTACATCTACTACACTAAAGTCACCTTTTGCTGTACATCTACTACACTAAAGTCACCTTTTGCTGTACATCTACTACACTAAAGTCACCTTTCGCTGTACATCTACTACACTAAAGTCACCTTTTACATCTACTACACTAAAGTCACCTTTTGCTGTACATCTACTACACTAAAGTCACCTTTTGCTGTACATCTACTACACTAAAGTCACCTTTTGCTGTACATCTACTACACTAAAGTCACCTTTTGCTGTACATCTACTACACTAAAGTCACCTTTTGCTGTACATCTACTACACTAAAGTCACCTTTTGCTGTACATCTACTACACTAAAGTCACCTTTTGCTGTACATCTACTACACTAAAGTCACCTTTTGCTGTACATCTACTACACTAAAGTCACCTTTTGCTGTATATCTACTACACTAAAGTCACCTTTTGCTGTACATCTACTACACTAAAGTCACCTTTTACATCTACTACACTAAAGTCACCTTTTGCTGTACATCTACTACACTAAAGTCACCTTTTACATCTACTACACTAAAGTCACCTTTTGCTGTACATCTACTACACTAAAGTCACCTTTTGCTGTACATCTACTACACTAAAGTCACCTTTTGCTGTACATCTACTACACTAAAGTCACCTTTTGCTGTACATCTACTACACTAAAGTCACCTTTTAGCATAGTTTCTCCTATCACTATACTATATGCTCTCAGTTGACCCATATATACACGACAAGCTCTAGTATCTCCCATATCTTCCTTCTACCACATTAGGTAAGTTTGCCCTCTTCTTGTGACCACCCCGACATACATGTGTCCCATTATCACCAAATGTTTAACAGTCTTTTTAGCCAAGCAATTTATTATACAGAAAGCAACAGCAAAGCACAGTAGTCCTACCAGAAGTGGAAGGATCATGGCAGACAGGAACATCATTACCTTACCATCACGTATCCAAATACACCATTAAACCAGTGTCCAAATTTGGTCATAGATGGTGTTGACAGTTTTTGTCAGAGTAACTCCTAATTTAGCCAGGTCATCAATAAACGCTGTCATGTTGTCAGAGGAGTCAGGAAGCAACATGACACAGTAATCCTGATCATCTATTCCAAGGGCCCTGCAGGCACCAATATGTAATCGAGTACCATTTAGTCTCAATGGCCCACCCTCCTTAAATTCTTTAGCTGCATCTGAACTATTACCTGTTGTCCTATTGGATAATCCACCTTCCCATGCTTCTTCCTTCCCTCCAGTGACCAACATCAGAATAGTATAACTGCTGTTTCTTTGTAAACCTTGGTATTTTTCCTTTGCCAATTGGTATGTTTTTTATTATTTTATTTCACCTTTATTTAACCAGGTCGGCCAGTTGAGAACAAGTTCTCATTTACAACTGCGACCTGGCCAAGATAAAGCATAGCAGTGCAACACAAACAACAACACAGAGTTACACATGGAATGAACAAGTGTACAGTCAATAACACAATACAAAAAAATTAAGTATATATACAGTGTGTGCAAATGGCGTGAGGAGGTAAGGCAATAAATAGGCCATAGTAGCGAAGTAATTATAATTTATCAGATTAACACAATTTGCAGATAATGTGCAAGTAGAAATACTGGTGTGCAAAAGAGCAGAAAATCAAATAAAAACAGTATGGGGATGAGGTAGGTAGATTGGGTGGGCTATTTACAGATGGACTATGTACAGCTGCAGCGATCGGTTAGCTGCTTAGATAGCTGATGTTTAAATTTAGTGAGGGAAATGTAAGTCTCCAACTTCAGTGATTTTTGCAATTCGTTCCAGTCATTGGTAGCAGAGAACTGGAAGGAAAGGCGGTCAAAGGAGGTGCTGTCTTTGGGGATGACCAGTGAGATATACCTGCTGGAGTGCGTGCTACGGGTAGGTGTTGTTATCGTGACCAGTGAGCTGAGGTAAGGCGGAGCTTTACCTAGCGTAGTCTTATAGATGACCTGATACTACCTGGGTTCCCCACAGAAAGGCTGTGGAGGTGGATTTCTGGGAAGTCATTACCCGTGTGCCAGATGTGTTCCCCTTCCCTTGTAATCCTATGTAATGTCACTGCTTTCACACATTTCCTGGTCTCCACATCCCCGTCCACAAAGGGAACGAGTTGGATTTGGAGAACAATAAATTCCCTGCATGTGTGTTTCTATGGGTGCAATTTTCTTGTTTCACAACCATAGTATGTGTGTATGATGGTAACATCTGCTGACTGTTCAGGACCTGTGGCTGAACCCTCTGTTGGTTCTTCTTGCCTTTGTTCTCGGGCCCTCTGGCTGTGGTCTTCCCCGTTTCTCCTCTGTTCCTTCCTCATCGGCTGTCATGGTCACCTGGAAGGGTCCCATCCATCTTGGCTGGTTCCATTTTATTTGATGGACTCGTAGTTTCACCCAGTCTCCTACGCAGATGGTCAGAGCATCTGGATCCTCACCTGGGATTGGTTCTGCTGCTTTCCTAGTGTTAGAGTGGAGAAAACTTACAACAGAAGTTAGTTCCTTCATGTACTCAAGATGGTCACACTATGTTTTAGTTATGTCTATCTGTCGGTCAGTCATAGGTCTCACCCCTGGGGTGTTCATTGGTCGTCTTGTTAACATCTCGTAAGGTGTACACCCAATACCTTTGTTAAGGCTGCTGCGCATTGTCATGAGGACAACGGCAAGCATTCCACCCAGCTCAATGTTGTGGAATGGCAGGCTTTTGATCCTTTAATAAGCCCTCTCTGTAATCCCGTTACTCTGTGGGTGATAGATGGACAAATTTATGGTCAACACCCATCATTTTGGTCACTTGGGAAACCACATCTCCTATGAGATGGGTCCCATTGTCTGCAGACAAAACATCAGGCACTCCGAACATGGGTATGATTTCCGTCACTAGTAATTTTGCAACTGTTTGCGCATAACAGTTGGTGGGTGGGATGGTTCCACCCACCTGGTAAACCTGTCAATTATCACCAAGCAGTATCTGTTTCTTTGTTTTCGCTCTATCATGTCTATGAAACCCATAGCTAGGTGGACCAAATGTCATTTTGGAGTGGGGAACTTCCTTGTTTGCAGTGGAGTTCCCTTGTCTATGTTATATAACAAACATATAGCGCAACGACAAATTAACTGTTTCACGTGCTGATTCAAATTTTGGCAAAACCATTGGGCCGAAATCCTCTCCTCCTCCTTTCCCATATCCCCCCTTTGACGAATGGCTTACTCCATGAGCCAATCGGCAAATAGTAGAGATCCTGGTTGATGGTAAACAGGGCATGTCAGATAAAAGATATAGCCATTAGCCAGACCTAGGACAGAGAGCACACCCTCTCTCCCTCCACACCTGGTGACTGAGAATATCATCCTGCAGCTGTTTCTCAAGATCAGTAGTTTCAGATGACACAAACGACTAAAAATAAAATGCATGTGTGTGACAACGGGAAACAGCGAATTTGGCCGCCTCATCAGCTATGCTGTTACCAATTCTATCATAATCACTCCAACCCGTGTGTGCCTCAACCTTAACAATAGCCAATGCGTTAGGTTTTCACATAGCTTCAATCAACTGTTCAACATAAGGTCTGTTTTTAATAGGTGTGCCTGTGGTATTAGTAAAGCAGCAACGAACAGAACCATGTCAGAGTCAAGCAGAGGTTCATCAAAACAAGTCTTTGTCCGGTGCACATTCCTGGGCTGTCCAGATGTCCCTGTTATTGTTACTGATGATTTGCTCAGGGAAGCTCTCCAACAACTTGTCTAGGTTTGCCTAAACAGGAACAGTGAGCTCCAGTGTCTATTAGAAATGGTAGATCACGTCCATTAACATCAAGAGTAACCATTGGCTCTTCTCTTCCATCATTGAATTCGTACAGGGGACACTGGAGCAGGGGAGTCGGGCACCTTCATTGTTGATTCTGAGGGAAATAAGAACTGTTGGCATTCTGATTTCCCATTGGCCGTGGTTTTCCTTTATCATTAACTTGTCCTCCTTGGCTGCAGTGACACAGCTCTACCTGCAGGTGTCTCAGGGGAGCATATTCAGCTCCGGGCGAGTGGTACTGCGGCTGAGTTTCCTTTTCCTCGGCCAGACCAAAAGTTTCCTCTACCTCTGCCAGACCCAAAGTTTCCTCTACCTCTGCCAGACCAAAAGTTTCCTCTACCTCTGTTGTAACCTTTCATTTCCCCCACACTGCAAACTCACATGCCCCAACTGCCCACAGGTCCAGCATTGTTCTAGTCACGAAAGGCTCTGGCGGGCCCACTTCTTCCAGTCCATGTTTGTGGATCACCATAATGCTCAGTGGTGAAAAGCACATACCTTGCAGGCACCGTGTTCACCGAGTGTGACTGATGTGACTGTGGGGGAGCTGCAGGCTGTGGTTGTGGTGAGCCTGTAGAAACAACTTTAAGCAGCCATCATATTGTGAGTAAAATAACCACTTCCTGTCTCGATCTGTGCAAGCTGGGCCTTCTTCAGTGCAGTGTCTAGTCCTCTTCGTCACACTCTTCTATCTCCCTCTGCCTTTACCGTATCCGTGGTCCCGACCTCCTCTTTTAGCTTTTTTCTTTAGACCACATCATCTGTGTCTCTTTTAATCGTATCAGCAATTAGCACCTGCAGATCTTCTATCAACTTCCTCGTCTCTTTTCATGATGTATACAACTTATCATTTTCCAGTCTTCTTTCTTCTCTCTTTCTTTACAAGGGCCCTTTTCTTCTTCCCCTTCTTTTGGTCAATTTTTCTTGTCTGAATTATCTCCTTGACTCAATCCAACCTAATTTCTTTAGGGTTAACCTAAAGTGGGTGTAATATGTATGTACATGCCTATATAAATGATTCTGTGTGTTAAAACTTGTTATGGCTAGGAGTCCCTCAAAAGGGCCCAGCATTCAATCTTCATAAAGCACGAGCAATTCCTCCAGACAAAAACTCCAAAAGTTCCGTTACAGGTCGTAGAAACAAGTTAAATGATGTATGCAATCCATATTTAGGATGTTTTAAACATTAATCAGGAATAAGGTTCCAACCGGAGAATTTCATTGTCTGAAGAAAAGCAACGGGAGGGTACTCTCTCGTGACCGCGCGCAGTGAGACCGAGGGTTTCTGCCAGACCACTCCGTAAAAGAGCTCCTCCTTTATAGTAGAATCATACAACCAGAATTTAAAGACGGTGACATCTTGTGGAAGCCCTAGGAAGTGCATGCACATCCATAACTAACATGGACTGCAAATGGCACTGTTTTGAAAATCAAGTTCTCACTTCCTGTTTGGATTTCTTCTCAGGTTTTTGTCTGCCATATGAGTTCTGTTATACTCACAGACATAATTCAAACAGTTTTAGAAACTTCAGAGTGTTTTCTATCCACCAGTAATAATAATATGCATATATTCCCATCCAGGACAGAGTAGGAGGAAGTTAAGTTTGGGCACGCAATTCATCCAAAGTGAAAATGCTGCCCCCTATCCCTAACAAGTTTTAACAACCAGACTAGAGTAAATGGTTCTACTAAACTCAAATATATTTCACACAGGGGCCTCACAGAGACAACCGCATGCTAGATGTCAGTTCCTAATATTATATCTTATGGGTGTAGAGTAACAATAATATGTTATTGACCAGTGCGTCACAAAATAATGTTCTATGAAAATCTCTACAGAACTCAACTTCCTTGTATTAATTTTACTGGTATATTAAGGGTTGTACATCTCCTACGGTAGGAAAGTGTCACTGACAAATATGTTCAACCTTCTATTCAAATAACTTCTGTCCTAACTTTTTATCCCACCATTGGGCCATTACTTAATTTAAAACAACTTTTACAGGCCTTTGCAGACATGGTGAGCGTCGGTTTGGTTTTATTTGACAGTCAGTCGTGTAATGATAATGGTGTAGGTGCCTAAGTCTGAATCGGGCCCAAGGTTGTTATCACTTTGAAACAAAGATTAACGACATCAAGAATGATAGTAACTCAGCTCCATGATTCATTGCTAGCCTTTCCTACCTATTATCTAACTTGAAATAATATCAGTGGATCAGTTGTATCTCTATTTCCTGTCTTCCCATAAATCAAAACCTCCTCTCCACCAATTCCAATTAAAAGGCTCCTTAACTATCCTTCTACAAGTAATTATAGGTCTTTTTTCAACCAATAGGAAATATGTTGAGGGTATTACTAGTTCCTCAGGGTGTAGGGTAATATACATCTTGTAGGTATTATTGTTATTAAACCCCCGCCTTTCCTTATACATTGGCAGAACTCGTTCCTGCCGTTCCTCACGTCCTAAATATCACTTTCTTATACTATTCCAATGCAACGCCTTTATCTATATATGGTTCCTCGTCCTCCTCTTTATCTAAAATCCACTTAAAATCCCTCAGTCCTCAGACCAAATAACCAATTCTCGATTCGTTAATCTCCTCACCCACTGCGCATTTCACTCACACCAAACACATAAAGACAGACAACATATTATTTATATCTTCCAGATGCCCCATAGGTTATCACCTGTTTTCAGAACTTTTACGCTAGATACAGCTTCTGCTCCTTAACTACTCTTGAGTACCCTCCCAGAACCCCAGCACCCTGAATACACTAGAAGGTGAGCTACTGTTCTTAATATAAACAGTGGGGCAAAAAAGTATTTTGTCAGCGACCAATTGTGCAAGTTCTCCCACTTAAAAAGATGAGAGGCCTGTCATTTTCATCATAGGTACACTTCAAATATGACAGACAAAATGAGAGAGAAAAAAATCCAGATAATCACATTGTAGGATTTTTTATGAATCTATTTGCAAATTATGGTGGAAAATAAGTATTTGGTCAATAACAAAAGTTTATCTCAATACTTTGTTATATACCCTTTGTTGGCAATGACAGAGGTCAAACATTTTCTGTAAGTCTTCACAATGTTTTCACACATGGTTGCTGGTATTTTGGCCCATTCCTCCATGCAGATCTCCTCTAGAGCAGTGATGTTTTGGGGCTGTTGCTGGGAAACACGGACTTTCAACTCCCTCCAAAGATTTTCTATGGGGTTGCGATCTGGAGACCCCCTCACAGAATACTTTTTTGCCCCACTGTATATATAACATATAAACACACATTGACATACAACAATTATAACACATTCATTGACTTATACTTGCACATTTTTAGGTTCCTTTGTTTTTACAATTACAAGAGGGAGGTGATGATGTCTCTCCTGAGTTCTGCAAAATAGGAAAAGTCCCAAGTTATTTTATTAAGCTCGAAGTCCAGCCCTAGTGATGTCACTGATTAAGTCATTACCTTCTACTCATCAGACCAAGCCCATGCATACACAGCTATACAGACTGGCAAGAGAAATAGTTCCAGTGTATTCTAAGGGCTCAGCAGTAAATGTCCACTCCCCCAAGTTGATTTATAGAGGTATGTCTGACTAGTCTCATCTATTTTACTCCCCTGAAGGGTTCTGTGTTTATCTTTGAAGTGATTTCTCACAGACCCCATGCAATAACGCACACATCTCTCAGACCTTTTCTTTATGAGAGGCCGAGACTAGAAAAGAACTGTGAAACCATTTAAAACCTTATAATGCACATATATAGTTCATCTGTAGTCTAGGACCCTATAAATGTAGTGGGGGAGGGGTCTTATAACCCTTCCACTTCTATTAATACAACATAAGCATGATCAATTATTATAATACATCAAACATTTGGTGTAGCCCTTATGACCCCAATTTGACCCCATCACTACACAGAAGATCATACAACATTATTGCCTGTTGATTTTCTGAACATCCCAATACCTTTCAGATGCATTTCAGTCACATCAAAACCATACTGTCTTCAGATTGAAATGCTGTCAAAAATACTGTCAGACTTATTTGTTTTCGATTGTCATTGTCATAAAAAAAAGTCAATAGATTACATATTTTTTTTTACATGGTGTGGGTCTCGCATTCTTTAAATATCAAAATTGGGTTGGTTATGGGTATTTGAGGTATTGTGATGTCATTATGAGCTATTGTGATGTCCTTATGGGGCCAAAAGAGTTTACGAACCCTACAGACCATCTGTAACATCCCAACTAACTATCTACTAACGCTAACCCAAGCCGTAAACCCTTCATCCTAACCCTTAGTCCCTTATGCTAAACTTTAAACCATAACCCTTATTCTAAACATAACCCTAACCTTAGCAAGCAGTTGCTTATCAACAGATAGTTTGTTGGTAGTATGACCAGATTGTAACCATCGTCGTAGGTGGAAGAAGGAGAGGACCAAGGTGCAGCGTGGTAAGTGATCATGTTGTAAATTTAATCAAAACTGAACACTAAACAAAATAACAACGAGGAATAACGAGAACGAACCAGTTCTGTCAGGTGATACACACAAAACAGAAAACAACTGCACACAACTCAAGGGTGAAACCAAGCTGCCTAAGTATGGTTCTCAATCAGAGACAACGATTGACAGCTGCCTCTGATTGGGAACCATACCATGCCAAACACATAGAAATAGAAAACATAGAACAAAAACATAGAATAGCCACCCTCATCACACCCTGACCAAACTAAAAATAGAAACATACAAAGCGATCTACGGTCAGGACTATCCAAAATTAGCAACAATGACTAAAGGTTTTGCTTTACCTTTTAAATTATTTTCTAATTACTAATTGCAAAAAATATATATAAAAACAAATCTAAACAATAAAATCAGTTATAATCAGTTATAATCAGTTATAATCAGTTATAATCAGTTAAAATCAGTTATAATCAGTTATAATCAGTTAAAATCAGTTATAATCAGTTATAATCAGTTAAAATCAGTTAAAATCAGTTATAATCAGTTATAATCAGTTATAATCAGTTATAATCAGTTAAAATCAGTTAAAATCAGTTAAAATCAGTTAAAATCAGTTAAAATCAGTTAAAATCAGTTATAATCAGTTAAAATCAGTTATAATCAGTTATAATCAGTTAAAATCAGTTAAAATCAGTTAAAATCAGTTAAAATCAGTTAAAATCAGTTAAAATCAGTTATAAATGTGTTTTAAATGGAAACAAAATGATAAAAATCAGAAACTTGTCCTCGATCCATTATTGTTATTGTCAACACAGGGGTACTTAGGATCATCACATGTTGTTGAATTAGTAAGAGCCACAATACCCTTCAAAAGCCTGCACTATGACACTGCACGGAGCCTGCACACACACACACACACACACACACACACACACACACACACACACACACGCACGCACGCACGCACGCACACACACACACACACACACACACTCCCTCTCTGTCTGTCTCTTTCTCTCTGTCTCTCTTTCTCTCTCTAACAACTATGAACGGGTGAAGGTTTAGCTTTATCAGAAACTTGTCCTCTATCCAGGACACACACACACACACACACACACACACACACACACACACACACACACACACACTCCCTCTCTGTCTGTCTGTCTCTTTCTCTCTGTCTCTCTTTCTCTCTCTAACAACTATGAACGGGTGAAGGTTTAGCTTTATCAGAAACTTGTCCTCTATCCAGGGCATGATGAGAAGTGTATTTATGCAGGAATAGATACCATTATGTTAGTACACTATAATCAACGTCCTTCCTAGTCCTTTATTCCTGCTTGTTTAAAGACATGTTGGCACCATATCCGTGCAACACCTCTTTAATCCAGGGCAGAAAGAAAGGGATGTTCATGAACACATGAGGATATTGGGAATCATCACATCTCTCAGGATAATTAAAAGCAACGATACCCTGTGCCTTGTTGTTACAAATAAGAGGTCCCCCTGAATCTCCCTGGAACACAAAACAACAGGAATTAGAGAAGAGACAGAAGTGAGATTGTGAAAGGAGAATAAGTGAACACTTCAAAGGCTGTTTTAGTGTTTTAGTGCAGTAATGTTACACAGAAATAAACACTGCTTATCTGATCAACTAAAACCTGTACTGGTTGTCCTCTACAGCATGTTGTTTCTACTATTACTATAATCATTTGATCCAAATTTAATTTAGTTACCTGACAAAATCCTTTCCCTCCGGTAGTACGAGTGCACATCATTTGTTTTTTGTCAAAGTATTTCTGCCACACCTTCTTGCATTCAGAGTCATCCTCCACCGTCACCGCCACTTCCATCAAAACGCCAGAACCCTGGTTGTTGTTCGAGTTAGTCTTGCCCCAACCAGCTACAGAGCACTTGATGTTTACTGGGGTTGATCCATCCTTCTTTGGGAGTCCAGTGACTTTTACATACCTGTTCAGTTTTGCTTTAGTCTTTAACTGTTGAAAGACAAGAAAAACCACTTCAGATATTTTAGTTGTGGATGTTTTTTTTTTTTTTTATCTACATAAGTATTATTAGATGAGACAGCTTCAGACAGAAATCAGACAAAAAGGGTTACATCAAAAATATTGAAACCTTCAAATGATCGTATTGAAGGTAAAACAAATCCATATCATAAACCCTCAATTTAAACCTTACAGTACAATCATTTTGCATGCCCAATTTTTCAGTTTTTGATTTGTTAAAAAAGTTTGAAATATCCAATAAATGTCGTTCCACTTCATGATTGTGTCCCACTTGTTGTTGATTCTTCACAAAAAAAGACAGTTTTATATCTTTATGTTTGAAGCCTGAAATGTGGCAAAAGGTCGCAAAGTTCAAGGGGGCCGAATACTTTCACAAGGCACTGTATTTACTGTCAAATTTTTAAGTAAATACCGTAAAGAAATGTATAAAATATTTTTTTATTTTTTAAAGTTTACCTGGAGTAGCATGATGTCATAAGTGAGCTGGCTATATTGTCTGTGCAAAGGATGGCGATGGTGATGTACCACCTGAATCTCTTGCCGACTCTTCTTCTCTTCTTTGGTTAGGTCGTGAGCTCCAAGAACCACCGTTAAAGGATAAGCACTAAAAACACAATTAAAAATAAAAACGAGTCACATTAAAACAACGAGACAGTCAACATTGAGTTATTACTCATAGATGCCCCTTCAAGAGACATGTAACAAGATGCATTTGTATTCGTTGTTGACTCACTTTTTCAAGCAGTGTGCTGAAGTCAGGACAAAGTCCTCCCGGATGAGCATTCCTCCACAAACATGGTGTCCTCTGTGTTGCAGAGAGACCATATAGGGCCTTGAGTGGGGCTTAGCTATCTTACCACCCACAATACCACTCTCAGAGGCTCCTTGGAAGGAGGAGGAAAGAGGATATCATGTTAACTATGTCTTCTGGGACACACAAGGAGCAAAAAAACAACAACATCATTTGTGTTCAATTTGGTTAACAATTAGCTTTCTTCTTTACTGTCTGCTACCAAGTGATTATTTTTAGAGAATAATCAGCTGTACCTTATTTACTAGCTGGTTCTTATAGAGAATAATCAGCTATACCTTCTTTACTCGCTGGTTCTTCGTAGATATATAATGTATAGAATAGATCAACTCACCCGCAGAGGAAAGGAGTTGGAGGAGGATGAGGAGGTTCAGGTACATGGTGGTGGACTGGCAGAGATCTAGATGATTAGAGAGACTGCAGGTTTCTCCTCTCTATATAAACCACCTTAACATCATCTCCCCCCCCCCCTTCCATACTACCCACATACACAGCAAGAAGGTGTTTGGTGGTCTAGCAGACTATTCATACTGAAAGTGAAAGCTTAAGGTTGAGATAGAGGTATGTGATAGACTTGGAAATTCTCAGATAATTCAATCCAAAAGCATCTTTTTAAATTTACGTCTAACAAATTACCTCATTTATTACTTACATTTATTGCAAAAATAAACTTGCATTTTGAAACACAGACAGTAAGTTGACACTACAGCCAAATGAACACATCATATAATTGTCCACATAGAATCGATTCAATGTGCTTTTAAACTGTTTCAACTTCCCAGTTGAGCTGCAACGTATTTGTCCCAGTTGAGCTGCAACGTATTTGTCCCAGTTGAGCTGCAACGTATTTGTCCCAGTTGAGCTGCAACGTATTTGTCCCAGTTGAGCTGCAACGTATTTGTCCCAGTTGAGCTGCAACGTATTTGTCCCAGTTGAGCTGCAACGTATTTGTCCCAGTTGAGCTGCAACGTATTTGTCCCAGTTGACTTGTTCCAGTCTGCTCCATAAAGCACTAGAACCGTTTCGTCAGTGGGTCCTTGGAGTAGAGTTTTTGGGTAATTTACTAGGATCCCCATTAGTTGTTGAGAAAGCAGCAGCTACTCTTCCTGGGGTTCCACAAAAAAAACATTAAACATGATACAGAACATTAATAGACAATAGAAAGCTCCGTAGATAAGAACAGCTCAGTAGATAAGAACAGCTCCGTAGATAAGAACAGCTCAGTAGATAAGAACAGCTCAGAAGATAAGACCAGCTCAGTAGATAAGAACAGCTCAGTAGATAAGAACAGCTCAGAAGATAAGACCAGCTCAGTAGATAAGAACAGCTCAGTAGATAAGAACAGCCCAGTAGATAAGAACAGCCCAGTAGATAAGAACAGCCCAGTAGATAAGAACAGCCCAGTAGATAAGAACAGCCCAGTAGATAAGAACAGCCCAGTAGATAAGAACAGCTCAGTAGATAAGAACAGCTCAGTAGATAAGAACAGCCCAGTAGATAAGAACAGGACAGTACAAGACAGTAGGTCAACAGGACAGGACAGGACAGTAGGTCAACAGGACAGGACAAGACAGTAGGTCAACAGGACAGGACAGGACAGTAGTTCAACAGGACAGGACAAGACAGTAGGTCAACAGGACAGGACAGGACAGTAGTTCAACAGGACAGGACAAGACAGTAGGTCAACAGGACAGGACAGGACAGGAAGTCAACAATACAGGACAGGATGTCAACAATACAGGACAGGACAGTAGGTCAACAGGACAGGACAGTAGGTCAACAGGACAGGACAGTAGGTCAACAGGACAGGACAGTAGGTCAACAGGACAGGACAGTAGGTCAGCAGTACAGGACAGGATGCTAGGAGAACACGACCTGCCCCAATGCATAGAGTGTTACCCCTGCAGCAAAGCACCCCCACAACATGATGCTGCCACCCCTGTGCTTCACGGTTGGGATGGTGTTCTTCGGCTTGCAAGCCTCTCCCTTTTTCCTCCATTCATAACGATGGTCATTGTGGCCAAACAGTTCTATTTTTCTTTCATCAGACCAGAGGACATTTCTCCAAAAAGTAAGATCTTTCTCCCCATGTGCACTTGCAAACCGTAGTCTGGTTTCTTTATGGCGGTTTTGGAGCAGTGGCTTCTTCCTTGCTGAGCGGCCTTTCAGGTTATGTCGACATAGGACTCATTTTTACTGTGGATATAGATACTTTTGTACCTGTTTCCTCCAGCATCTTCACAAGGTCCTTTGCTGTTGTTCTGGGATTGATTTGCACTTTTCTCACCAAAGTACGTTAATCTCTAGGAGAAAGAATGCGTCTCCTTCCTGAGCGGTATGACGGCTGCGTGGTCCCATGGTGTTTAAACTTGCGTACTCTTGTTTGTACAGATGAAAGTGGTACCTTCAGTCAGGCGTTAGGAAATTGCTCCCAAGGATGAACCAGACTTGTGGAGGTCTTCAAATTAATTTTTGAGGTCTTGGCTGATTTCTTTTGATTTTCCCATCTTGTCAAAGCAAAGAGGCACTGAGTTTGAAGGTAAGCCTTGAAATACATCTACAGGTACACTTCCAATTGACTGAAATGATGTCAATTAGGATACCAGAAGCTTCTAAAGCCATGACATAATTTTCTGGAATTTTCCAAGCTGTTTAAAGGCACAGTCAATTTGGTGTATGTAAACTTCTGACCCACTGGAATTGTGATACGGTGAATTATAAGTGAATTAATCTGTCTGTTAACAATTGTTGGAAATATTACTTGCATCTTGCACAAAGTAGATGTCCTAACCGACTTGCCAAAACTATAGTTTGTTAACAAGACATTTGTGGAGCGGTTGAAAAACAAGTTTTAATGACTCCAACCTAAGTGTATGTAAACTTCCGACTTCAACTGTACTTACGGTCACACACACATGTCACCGTAAAGTTGGTTCCAGAGAACGTATAGCAACAGAGACCACGTTGAGCTGTGTGGGTTTTAGGGTCCGGGCTATTTCTGAGAAGTTGTAGGTTCACAGGAAAAGCATAGAGGTGGTTGGTGGTTTCTCACTATCTAGGTGAGAGGTAGACGCCCATGACAGGTTTCAGTGGAACAGTAGAGGACATACACACACACACCTGAAGACGAGAGTGCAGGTAGTCTGTCCCAGGACATAGTCAGGTACCACCTATCCAAACTCCCAAGGTACACCAGGACATAGTCAGGTACCACCTATCCAAACTCCCAAGGTACACCAGGACATAGTCAGGTACCACCTATCCAAACTCCCAAGGTACACCAGGACATAGTCAGGTACCACCTATCCAAACTCCCAAGGTACACCCCTCACAAACTTCACCATGGGGTTTCTACCCTCTCTCTTCGCAAAGTTATGGACAAGTCTCTGGGCCAAATGTCCCCCTGCCCTTCTGAATATCCAAAGATGCTAACCACCTGAGAAATTGTGATTTGTCCAAAGCTCGTTATCTCTCTCATCCAATTGTATCATGATCTACTGTTTCTTTGTTTAGCTAATTGGTAATGTCTTTCTGAACAGACTTTCAACTCAATTATGATGTTGTAGCTCGGTCCTAATTTATGAGCTCTCTGTCTCCTCCGGCCACACGGCAAATGGCCCAAGACAATGTCTAAGGTTCAGCATGTCCTTCCTCCCCACTGATGGGCTAAAATATATATCTCTCTACCAGTGGAGGCTGCTGAAGAGAGGATGGCTCATAATAATGTCTGGAATGGAACAAATGGACTGGTACCAAACACATGCAATGAATGTGTTCGATGTATTTGATACCATTCCACTGGTTCCACTCCAGCCATTACCACGAGCCCGTCCTCCCCAATTAAGGTGCCCACCAACCTCCTGTGTTCTCTACAGTATCCAGAGGACTGACTATTAAACGTGTGATAGAATAATCCTATGGTATCCATACCTGGTATCCATACCTGGTATCCATACCTGGTATCCATCTGAAACGTATCCTCTGGGTAGAACTCTGAAGCCATTTACGATATATGGATGTATGAACTCTGTGGTAACTTGTGTCTACTTGTGTAACGGATGTGAAACGCTAGCTTAGTTAGCGGTGGTGCGCGCTAAATAGTGTTTCAATCGGTGACGTCACTTGCTCTGAGACCTTGAAGTAGTGGTTCCCCTTGCTCTGCAAGGGCCGCGGCTTTTGTGGAGCGATGGGTAACGATGCTTCGTGGGTGACTGTTGTTGATGTGTGCAGAGGGTCCCTGGTTGGCGCCCGGGTATGGGCGAGGGGACGGTCTAAAGTTATACTGTTACATTGATGCTGTTGACCCGGATCACTGGTTGCTGCGGAAAAGGAGGAGGTCAAAAGGGGGGTGAGTGTGGGAACGGATGTGAAACGGCTAGCTAGTTAGCGGTGGTGCGCGCTAATGACTCTATGCGATGGGATTTATATTATCTATTTACATTGGTGTCATCCCTCCACAAGCCTTTAGATGCTGTGGCACCCTGTAGAGAAAGACAATATTCAGCTGGTTATGATTGAGGTTACTGTGGTTTCATCCCTCCACAAGCCTTTAGATGCTGTGGCACCCTGTAGAGAAAGACAATATTCAGCTGGTTATGATTGAGGTTACTGTGGTGTCATCCCTCCACAAGCCTTAAGATGCTGTGGCACCCTGTAGAGAAAGACAATATTCAGCTGGTTATGATTGAGGTTACTGTGGTGTCATCCCTCCACAAGCCTTTAGATGCTGTGGCACCCTGTAGAGAAAGACAATATTCAGCTGGTTATGATTGAGGTTACTGTGGTGTCATCCCTCCACAAGCCTTTAGATGCTGTGGCACCCTGTAGAGAAAGACAATATTCAGCTGGTTATGATTGAGGTTACTGTGGTTTCATCCCTCCACAAGCCTTTAGAAGCTGTGGCTCCCTGTGGAGAAAGACAATATTCAGCTGGTTATGATTGAGGTTACTGTGGTTTCATCCCTCCACAAGCCTTTAGATGCTGTGGCTCCCTGTGGAGAAAGACAATATTCAGCTGGTTATGATTGAGGTTACTGTGGTTTCATCCCTCCACAAGCCTTTAGATGCTGTGGCTCCCTGTAGAGAAAGACAATATTCAGCTGGTTATGATTGAGGTTACTGTGGTTTCATCCCTCCACAAGCCTTTAGATGCTGTGGCTCCCTGTGGAGAAAGACAATATTCAGCTGGTTATGATTGAGGTTACTGTGGTTTCATCCCTCCACAAGCCTTTAGATGCTGTGGCTCCCTGTAGAGAAAGACAATATTCAGCTGGTTATGATTGAGGTTACTGTGGTTTCATCCACCCACAAGCCTTTAGAAGCTGTGGCTCCCTGTGGAGAAAGACAATATTCAGTTGGGTATGAGTGGGGTTGCTGTAAACTCGTATCGTGCCACGTCCTGACCATAGAGAGCCCTTATTTTCTATGGTAGAGTAGGTCAGGGCGTGACTGGGGGTTAGTCTAGTTTATATTTTCTATGTGGGGTTCTAGTTTTGTTTTTCTATGTTGGTGATTTTGTATAATTCCCAATTAGAGGCAGCTGGTAATCGTTGTCTCTCATTGGGGATCATATTTAGGTAGCTTGTTTCAACCTGTATTTTGTGGGATATTGTTTATGGGTAGTTGACACCATTTTGTCAACGTTATTCTTTATTGTTTTGTGTGTTTCAGTTCATAAAGATGTGGAACCCAGATCACGCTGCACGCTGGTCCGAGTTTCCAACGATCATGACGTATCGTTTGATTTGGTTTTGGGTTGAAAAAGTTGACACTTTCAGATGTTATAAGTGAAATGAATGTCTGCTGTTCTCTTATTCTGTATCCTGTCCATGGAGGAAGGGTGTATGAAGATGTATCAATACATTCTGTGTCTCTTACATTAACCTTAGGATCTATAGTACCAGTCAAAGGTTTGAACACAACTACTAATTAAAACTATGAAATAACACATATGGAGTCATGTAGTAACCAACAAAGTGTTAAACAAATCAAAATATAAAACACTTTGAATCTCAAATATAAAATATATTTTGATTTGTTTAACACTTGTTTTTGGTTACTACATGATTCGATATGTGTTATTTCATAGTTTTGATGTCTTCACTAAAATTCTACAATGTAGAAAATTGTACAAATAAAGAAAAACCTTTGAATGAGTAGGTGTTCTAAAATGTTTGACTGGTAGTGTATATTTGGGGAAGGGTATAAAACTATTTCTAGAGTGTTGAACGTTTCCAAGAGCACAGTGGTCTCAATCATTGGGAAATTGAAAAAATAAGGAACTACCCAGACTGCCTAGAACTGGCCATCCGACCAAACTGAGCAACCGGGCAAGAAGGACCTTGGTCAGGGACCTGCGTTTCCTGAAATTGTTGATCTGATATAGCTAGTTGTTGTTGTTCTAGTACAGTGGTTCCTAAACTTTTTATAGTCCCGTACACCTTCAAACATTCAACCTCCAGCTGCGTACCCCCTCTAGCACCAGGGTCAGCGCACTCTCAAATGTTGTTTTTTGCCATCGTTGTAAACCTGCCACACACACACTACGCAATACATTTATTAAACATAAGACTGAGGGTGAGTTTTTGTCACAACCCGTCTCGTAGAAAGTATAGGACCAGGGCACAAATAATAATATAATAATAATCAATAATTTAGCTCTTTATTTAACCATCTTACATTTAAAAACGTATTTGTTCAATTGGAAATTGTGAATAACTCACCACAGGTTAATGAGAAGAGTGTGAATAACTCACCACAGATTAATGAGAAGAGTGAATAACTCACCACAGGTTAATGAGAAGAGTGTGAATAACTCACCACAGGTTAATGAGAAGAGTGTGAATAACTCACCACAGGTTAATGAGAAGAGTGTGCTTGAAAGGATGCACATAACTCTGCAATGTTGGGTTGTATTGGAGAGAGTTTCAGTCTTAAATCATTTTCCACACAGGCTATGCCTGTATTTAGTTTTCATGCTAGTGAGAGCCGAGAATCCACTCTCACATAGGTACATGGTTGCAAAGAGCATCAGTGTCTTAACAGCGTGATTTGCCAAGGCAGGATACTCTGAGCGCAGGCCAATCCAGAAATCTGTCAGTGGCTTCTCATTAAATTCAATATTCACAGAACCGCTTGTTGCTATTTCGATGAGGCTCTCTTGTTCAGATATAAGTAGGTGGACTAGAGGCAGGGCATGAAAGGGATAATGAATCCAGTTGTTTGTGCCATCTGTTTCGGGAAACTACCTGCGTAATTGGGCACCCAACTCCCTCAGGTGCTTTGCTATATCACATTTGACATTGTCCGTAAGCTTGAGTTCATTTGCACACAAAAAAATCATACAACGATGGAAAGACCTGTGTGTTGTCCTTGTTAAAGCAGACAGAAAAGAGCTCCAACTGCTTAATCTTAGCCTCAATTTTGTCCCGCACATTGAATATAGTTGCAGAGAGTCCCTGTAATCCTAGATTCAGATCAGTCAGGCGAGAATGACCCAGATAGACTAGTCTTGAGAAACTCGTCATCATGCAAGCGGTCAGACAAGTGAAAATGATGGTCAGTAAAGGTCAGTAAAGAAAACTTTAAACTCGTCTCTCAATTTATAAAAAAAAAAGTGTCAATAGTTTGCCCCTTGAGAACCAGCGCATGTTGTAAAAGCGTTACATGGTCACTGCCCATATCATTGCATAGTGCAGAAAATACACGAGAGTTCAGGGGCCTTGCTTTAACAAAGTGAACCATTTTCACTGTAGTGTCCAAAACGTCTTTCAAGCTGTCAGGCATTCCCTTGGCAACAAGAGCCTCTCGGTGGATGCTGCAGTGTACCCAAGAGCCTCTCGGTGGATGCTGCCGTGTACCCAAGAGCCTCTCGGTGGATACTGCAGTGTACCCAAGAGCCTCTCGGTGGATACTGCAGTGTACCCAAGAGCCTCTCGGTGGATACTGCAGTGTACCCAAGAGCCTCTCGGTGGATACTGCAGTGTACCCAAGAGCCTCTCGGTGGATACTGCAGTGTACCCAAGAGCCTCTCGGTGGATATTGCAGTGTACCTAACTGCTTGCACATGCACTACCACTCCACTATGTCTCCCTGTCATGGCGTTTACGCCATCAGTACAGATATCAACACATCTTGGCCACCAAAGTACATTTGATGTCACTGTCACGACGTGGCCCTTTTGGGTGTATATCGTGGCTCCCCCTTCTCCCACATCAGGTTTTCCGGTCATAAATTCCGGTCATAAAAACTGTCATAAAAAAATGGTCAGAAATTAATGGTAGAAATTCTCAGTATGGAGGGAGCGAGCCTATGGAGAACAAATCAATTCTCCTTGCCAAAACTCCTAATCACCAAAATGGGAGAATTAAACAATATTTCTATTTTTGAGAATGTTTTTTTATTTCACCTTTATTTAACCAGGTAGGCTAGTTGAGAACACCTTTATTTAACCAGGTAGGCTAGTTGAGAACACCTTTATTTAACCAGGTAGGCTAGTTGAGAACACCTTTATTTAACCAGGTAGGCTAGTTGAGAACACCTTTATTTAACCAGGTAGGCTAGTTGAGAACACCTTTATTTAACCAGGTAGGCTAGTTGAGAACACCTTTATTTAACCAGGTAGGCTAGTTGAGAACACCTTTATTTAACCAGGTAGGCTAGTTGAGAACACCTTTATTTAACCAGGGAGGCTAGTTGAGAACACCTTTATTTAACCAGGGAGGCTAGTTGAGAACACCTTTATTTAACCAGGTAGGCTAGTTGAGAACACCTTTATTTAACCAGGGAGGCTAGTTGAGAACACCTTTATTTAACCAGGGAGGCTAGTTGAGAACACCTTTATTTAACCAGGGAGGCTAGTTGAGAACACCTTTATTTAACCAGGTAGGCCAGTTGAGAACACCTTTATTTAACCAGGTAGGGCCAGTTGAGAACACCTTTATTTAACCAGGTAGGCTAGTGGAGAACACCTTTATTTAACCAGGTAGGCTAGTGGAGAACACCTTTATTTAACCAGGTAGGCTAGTTGAGAACACCTTTATTTAACCAGGTAGGCTAGTTGAGAACACCTTTATTTAACCAGGTAGGCTAGTTGAGAACACCTTTATTTAACCAGGTAGGCTAGTTGAGAACACCTTTATTTAACCAGGTAGGCTAGTTGAGAACACCTTTATTTAACCAGGTAGGCTAGTTGAGAACACCTTTATTTAACCAGGTAGGCTAGTTGAGAACACCTTTATTTAACCAGGTAGGCCAGTTGAGAACACCTTTATTTAACCAGGTAGGCTAGTTGAGAACACCTTTATTTAACCAGGTAGGCTAGTTGAGAACACCTTTATTTAACCAGGGAGGCTAGTTGAGAACACCTTTATTTAACCAGGGAGGCTAGTTGAGAACACCTTTATTTAACCAGGTAGGCCAGTTGAGAACACCTTTATTTAACCAGGTAGGGCCAGTTGAGAACACCTTTATTTAACCAGGTAGGCTAGTTGAGAACACCTTTATTTAACCAGGTAGGCTAGTGGAGAACACCTTTATTTAACCAGGTAGGCTAGTGGAGAACACCTTTATTTAACCAGGTAGGCTAGTTGAGAACACCTTTATTTAACCAGGTAGGCTAGTTGAGAACACCTTTATTTAACCAGGTAGGCTAGTTGAGAACACCTTTATTTAACCAGGTAGGCTAGTTGAGAACACCTTTATTTAACCAGGTAGGCTAGTTGAGAACACCTTTATTTAACCAGGTAGGCTAGTTGAGAACACCTTTATTTAACCAGGTAGGCCAGTTGAGAACACCTTTATTTAACCAGGTAGGCTAGTTGAGAACACCTTTATTTAACCAGGTAGGCTAGTTGAGAACACCTTTATTTAACCAGGTAGACTAGTTGAGAACACCTTTATTTAACCAGGTAGGCTAGTTGAGAACACCTTTATTTAACCAGGTAGGCTAGTTGAGAACACCTTTATTTAACCAGGTAGGCTAGTTGAGAACACCTTTATTTAACCAGGTAGGCCAGTTGAGAACACCTTTATTTAACCAGGTAGGCTAGTTGAGAACACCTTTATTTAACCAGGTAGGCTAGTTGAGAACACCTTTATTTAACCAGGTAGGCTAGTTGAGAACACCTTTATTTAACCAGGTAGGCCAGTTGAGAACACCTTTATTTAACCAGGTAGGCCAGTTGAGAACACCTTTATTTAACCAGGTAGGCTAGTTGAGAACACCTTTATTTAACCAGGTAGGCTAGTTGAGAACACCTTTATTTAACCAGGTAGGCTAGTTGAGAACACCTTTATTTAACCAGGTAGGCTAGTTGAGAACACCTTTATTTAACCAGGTAGGCTAGTTGAGAACACCTTTATTTAACCAGGTAGGCTAGTTGAGAACACCTTTATTTAACCAGGTAGGCTAGTTGAGAACACCTTTATTTAACCAGGTAGGCTAGTTGAGAACACCTTTATTTAACCAGGTAGGCCAGTTGAGAACACCTTTATTTAATCAGGTAGGCTAGTTGAGAACACCTTTATTTAACCAGGTAGGCTAGTTGAGAACACCTTTATTTAACCAGGTAGGCTAGTTGAGAACACCTTTATTTAACCAGGTAGGCTAGTTGAGAACACCTTTATTTAACCAGGTAGGCTAGTTGAGAACACCTTTATTTAACCAGGTAGGCCAGTTGAGAACACCTTTATTTAACCAGGTAGGCTAGTTGAGAACACCTTTATTTAACCAGGTAGGCTAGTTGAGAACACCTTTATTTAACCAGGTAGACTAGTTGAGAACACCTTTATTTAACCAGGTAGGCTAGTTGAGAACACCTTTATTTAACCAGGTAGGCTAGTTGAGAACACCTTTATTTAACCAGGTAGGCTAGTTGAGAACACCTTTATTTAACCAGGTAGGCCAGTTGAGAACACCTTTATTTAACCAGGTAGGCTAGTTGAGAACACCTTTATTTAACCAGGTAGGCTAGTTGAGAACACCTTTATTTAACCAGGGAGGCTAGTTGAGAACACCTTTATTTAACCAGGGAGGCTAGTTGAGAACACCTTTATTTAACCAGGGAGGCTAGTTGAGAACACCTTTATTTAACCAGGTAGGCCAGTTGAGAACACCTTTATTTAACCAGGTAGGGCCAGTTGAGAACACCTTTATTTAACCAGGTAGGCTAGTGGAGAACACCTTTATTTAACCAGGTAGGCTAGTGGAGAACACCTTTATTTAACCAGGTAGGCTAGTTGAGAACACCTTTATTTAACCAGGTAGGCTAGTTGAGAACACCTTTATTTAACCAGGTAGGCTAGTTGAGAACACCTTTATTTAACCAGGTAGGCTAGTTGAGAACACCTTTATTTAACCAGGTAGGCTAGTTGAGAACACCTTTATTTAACCAGGTAGGCTAGTTGAGAACACCTTTATTTAACCAGGTAGGCTAGTTGAGAACACCTTTATTTAACCAGGTAGGCTAGTTGAGAACACCTTTATTTAACCAGGTAGGCTAGTTGAGAACACCTTTATTTAACCAGGTAGGCTAGTTGAGAACACCTTTATTTAACCAGGTAGGCCAGTTGAGAACACCTTTATTTAACCAGGTAGGCTAGTTGAGAACACCTTTATTTAACCAGGTAGGCTAGTTGAGAACACCTTTATTTAACCAGGGAGGCTAGTTGAGAACACCTTTATTTAACCAGGGAGGCTAGTTGAGAACACCTTTATTTAACCAGGTAGGCCAGTTGAGAACACCTTTATTTAACCAGGTAGGGCCAGTTGAGAACACCTTTATTTAACCAGGTAGGCTAGTTGAGAACACCTTTATTTAACCAGGTAGGCTAGTGGAGAACACCTTTATTTAACCAGGTAGGCTAGTGGAGAACACCTTTATTTAACCAGGTAGGCTAGTTGAGAACACCTTTATTTAACCAGGTAGGCTAGTTGAGAACACCTTTATTTAACCAGGTAGGCTAGTTGAGAACACCTTTATTTAACCAGGTAGGCTAGTTGAGAACACCTTTATTTAACCAGGTAGGCTAGTTGAGAACACCTTTATTTAACCAGGTAGGCTAGTTGAGAACACCTTTATTTAACCAGGTAGGCCAGTTGAGAACACCTTTATTTAACCAGGTAGGCTAGTTGAGAACACCTTTATTTAACCAGGTAGGCTAGTTGAGAACACCTTTATTTAACCAGGTAGACTAGTTGAGAACACCTTTATTTAACCAGGTAGGCTAGTTGAGAACACCTTTATTTAACCAGGTAGGCTAGTTGAGAACACCTTTATTTAACCAGGTAGGCTAGTTGAGAACACCTTTATTTAACCAGGTAGGCCAGTTGAGAACACCTTTATTTAACCAGGTAGGCTAGTTGAGAACACCTTTATTTAACCAGGTAGGCTAGTTGAGAACACCTTTATTTAACCAGGTAGGCTAGTTGAGAACACCTTTATTTAACCAGGTAGGCCAGTTGAGAACACCTTTATTTAACCAGGTAGGCCAGTTGAGAACACCTTTATTTAACCAGGTAGGCTAGTTGAGAACACCTTTATTTAACCAGGTAGGCTAGTTGAGAACACCTTTATTTAACCAGGTAGGCTAGTTGAGAACACCTTTATTTAACCAGGTAGGCTAGTTGAGAACACCTTTATTTAACCAGGTAGGCTAGTTGAGAACACCTTTATTTAACCAGGTAGGCTAGTTGAGAACACCTTTATTTAACCAGGTAGGCTAGTTGAGAACACCTTTATTTAACCAGGTAGGCTAGTTGAGAACACCTTTATTTAACCAGGTAGGCCAGTTGAGAACACCTTTATTTAATCAGGTAGGCTAGTTGAGAACACCTTTATTTAACCAGGTAGGCTAGTTGAGAACACCTTTATTTAACCAGGTAGGCTAGTTGAGAACACCTTTATTTAACCAGGTAGGCTAGTTGAGAACACCTTTATTTAACCAGGTAGGCTAGTTGAGAACACCTTTATTTAACCAGGTAGGCCAGTTGAGAACACCTTTATTTAACCAGGTAGGCTAGTTGAGAACACCTTTATTTAACCAGGTAGGCTAGTTGAGAACACCTTTATTTAACCAGGTAGACTAGTTGAGAACACCTTTATTTAACCAGGTAGGCTAGTTGAGAACACCTTTATTTAACCAGGTAGGCTAGTTGAGAACACCTTTATTTAACCAGGTAGGCTAGTTGAGAACACCTTTATTTAACCAGGTAGGCCAGTTGAGAACACCTTTATTTAACCAGGTAGGCTAGTTGAGAACACCTTTATTTAACCAGGTAGGCTAGTTGAGAACACCTTTATTTAACCAGGTAGGCTAGTTGAGAACACCTTTATTTAACCAGGTAGGCCAGTTGAGAACACCTTTATTTAACCAGGTAGGCCAGTTGAGAACACCTTTATTTAACCAGGTAGGCTAGTTGAGAACACCTTTATTTAACCAGGTAGGCTAGTTGAGAACACCTTTATTTAACCAGGTAGGCTAGTTGAGAACACCTTTATTTAACCAGGTAGGCTAGTTGAGAACACCTTTATTTAACCAGGTAGGCTAGTTGAGAACACCTTTATTTAACCAGGTAGGCTAGTTGAGAACACCTTTATTTAACCAGGTAGGCTAGTTGAGAACACCTTTATTTAACCAGGTAGGCTAGTTGAGAACACCTTTATTTAACCAGGTAGGCCAGTTGAGAACACCTTTATTTAATCAGGTAGGCTAGTTGAGAACACCTTTATTTAACCAGGTAGGCTAGTTGAGAACACCTTTATTTAACCAGGTAGGCTAGTTGAGAACACCTTTATTTAACCAGGTAGGCTAGTTGAGAACACCTTTATTTAACCAGGTAGGCTAGTTGAGAACACCTTTATTTAACCAGGTAGGCTAGTTGAGAACACCTTTATTTAACCAGGTAGGCTAGTTGAGAACACCTTTATTTAACCAGGTAGGCCAGTTGAGAACACCTTTATTTAACCAGGTAGGCTAGTTGAGAACACCTTTATTTAACCAGGTAGGCTAGTTGAGAACACCTTTATTTAACCAGGTAGACTAGTTGAGAACACCTTTATTTAACCAGGTAGGCTAGTTGAGAACACCTTTATTTAACCAGGTAGGCTAGTTGAGAACACCTTTATTTAACCAGGTAGGCTAGTTGAGAACACCTTTATTTAACCAGGTAGGCTAGTTGAGAACAAGTTGTCATTTACAACTGCGACCTGGCCAAGATAAAGCAAAGCAGTTCGACACATACAACAACACAGAGTTACACATGGAGTAAACGAACATACAGTCAATAATACAGTAGAAAAACAAGTCTATATACAACGTGTGCAAATGAGGTGAGATAAGGGAGAGTAAATACAATATAGCAATTAAACACTGGAATGGTAGATGTGCAGTAGATGAATGTGCAAAGTAGAAATACTGGGGTGCAAAGGAGCAAGATAAATACATAAATACTGTATGGGGATGAGGTAGTTGTTGGGCTATTTACAGATGGGCTATGTACAGGTGCAGTGATCTGCTCTGACAGCTGGTGCTTAAAGTTAGTGAGGGAGATAAGTGTCTCCAGTTTCAGTGATTTTTGTAGTTCGTTCCAGTCATTGGCAGCAGAGAACTGGAAGGAGAGGAAAGGAGGAATTGGCTTTGGGGGTGACCAGTGAGATAAACCTGCTGGAACGCATGCTGCGGGTGGGTGCTGCTATGGTGACCAGCGAGCTGAGATAAGGTGGGGCTTTACCTAGCAAAGACTTATAGATGACCTGGAGCCAGTGGGTTTGGTGACGAGTATGCAGCGAGGGCCAGCCAACTAGAGAGTACAGGTCACAGTGGAGGGTAGTATACGGGGCTTTGGTGACAAAACAGATGGCACTGTGATAGACTGCATCCAATTTGGTGAGTAGGCTATTTTGCAAATGACATCGCCAAAGTTGAGGATCGGTAGGAGGGTCAGTTTTGCAAGGGTATGTTTGGCGCATGAGTGAAGGATGATTTGTTGTGGAATAGGAAGCCAACTCTAGATTTAAAATTGGATTAGAGATGTTTGATTTGAGTCTGGAAGGAGAGTTTACATGACTCATTGCTGTCCCCAGTCCACCTGGCTGTGCTGCTGCTCCAGTTTCAACTGTTCTGCCTGTGATTATTATTATTTGACCATGCTGGTCATTTATGAACATTTGAACATCTTGGCCATGTTCTGTTATAATCTCCACTGGCCACCCCACATAGCCTGGTTCCTCTCTAGGTTTCTTCCTAGGTTTTGGCCTTTCTAGGGAGTTTTTCCTAGCCACCGTGCTAGGCTGGGTTTCTGTACAGCACTTTGAGATATCAGCTGATGTACAAAGGGCTCTATAAATACATTTGATTTGATTTGGATTTGATTTGATTTACAGTCTAACCAGACACCTAGGTATTTGTAGTTGTCCACATATTCTAAGTCAGAACCATCCAGAGTAGTGATGCTGGAAGGGCGGGTAGGTGCGTGCAGCGATCGGTTGAAGAGTATGCATTTAGTTTTACTTGTATTTAAGAGCAGTTGGAGGCCACGGAAGGAGAGTTGTATGGCATTGAAGCTCGTCTAGAGGGTAGTTAACACAGTGTCCAGAGAAGGGCCAGAAGTATACAGAATGGTGTCATCTGCATAGAGGTGGATCAGAGACTCACCAGCAGCAAGAACGACATCATTGATGTATACAGAGAAGAGAGTCGGCCCAAGAATTTGACCCTGTGATACCCCTGTAGAGACTGCCAGAGGCCCGGACAACAGGCCCTCCGATTTGACACACTGAACTCTATCGGAGAAGTAATTGGTGAACCAGGTGAGGCAATCATTTGAGAAACCAAGGCTGTTGAGTCTGTCGATAAGGATGTGGTGATTGACAGAGTCGAAAGCCTTGGCCAGTTCAATGAATACGGCTGCACAGTATTGTTTCTTATCGATGGCGGTTAAGATATCATTTAGGACCTTGAGCGTGGCTGAGGTGCACCCATGACCAGCTCTGAAACCAGATTGCATAGCGGAGAAGGTACGGTGGTATTCGAAATGGTCAGTAATCTGTTAGTTAACTTTCTTTCGAAGACCTTAGAAAGGCAGGGTAGGATAGATATAGGTCTGTAGCAGTTTGGGTCAAGAGTGTCCCCCCCCCTTTGAAGAGGAGGATGACCGCAGCTGCTTTCCAATCTTTGAGAATCTCAGACGACACGAAAGAGAGGTTGAACATAATAATAATTTTGGCAGATAATTTTAGAAAGAAACGGTCCAGATTGTCTAGCCCGGCAATTTGTAGGGATCCAGATTTTGCAGCTCTTTCAGAACAATAGCTGACTGGATTTGGGAGAAGGAGAAATGGGGGAGGCTTGGGCGAGTTGCTGTGGGGGGTGCAGGGCTGTTGACCGGGGTAGGGGTAGCCAGGTGGAAAGCATGGCCAGTCGTAGAGAAATGCTTATTGAAATTCTCAGTTATTGTGTATTTATCAGTAGTTTCCTATCCTCAGTGCAGTGGGCAACTGGGAGGAGGTGCTTTATTCTCCATGGACTTTACAGCGTCCTTTTTTGTACCTTTTTGAGTTTGTGTTGCAGGAAGCAAATTTCTGCTTGAAAAAGCTAACCTTGGCTTTCCTAACTGCCAGTATATATTGATTCCTAACTTCCCTGAAAGTTGCATATCACGGGGGCAATTCGATGCTAATGCAGAACGCCACAGGATGTTTTTGTGCTGGTCAAGGGCAGTCAGGTCTGGAGAGAACCAAGGGCTATATCTGTTCCTGGTTCTACATTTTTGAATGGGGCATGCTTATTTAAGTTGGTGAGGAAGTTATTTTTAAAGAATAACCAGGCGTCCTCTACTGACGGGATGAGGTCAATATCCTTCCAGGATACCCGGGCCAGGTCGATTATTTGGAATAGTCCGTGGACACTTAAGGGACAGTCATGTCAAGTGTGTTTCATTTGGTGATCTCATGAGGGACAGGAAACACACATTACTGTGTCTTTGGTTGTGTACACTTCTCCATTATGGGGTTTACATCTAAATGTTCTGAAAAGTATTGGAGTACATATGAAACTATTTGTGAAAAGATGAAATGTGATGAGAGTATGGGTCTACATATAGAGTTGAATTAGTCAGTGGCCACGCCCCCGTGAGCACAGACACGACACGCCCCCTTTTCTACAGAGTATAAAACCCACTTCCGACAAAATGTACATTAGATTAGAAAACATGAAGCGGTAGCTACGTGTGGAAATGATTGGTAACTGTGTCAAAGAGACCCGAACGTCTGGAATGGAAGACTAGATGGCGCTGACGCTAACAACCTACAATGGTGATCTCTGATGGACAAACCAGAGGCTCTCTGTCTGCTGACTATCCAACAGACGGACCGGCGATCACAGAGAGAGCCAAAACATACACCCGTTAATATGTAAATTGCAATTTCTTTTCAAATGAGCGGTTGTTCATGTTCAAAGTATTAGCAATTTCTATGATTGTAATTATCCTCTATGAGTTTCCCGCTCTTGCGCGGTCCCCACCCTCTTTTCCATTGTCTACCAAGCCGTCATGTCAGTTTCGTCCACTCTGGACTGTTTCTTTGTAACATGTAGTAACTAATGTATAACCTAGTTGTGTGTGTGTGTGTGTTTATGTAATTCTGTGATTGGTCAAGTTAGTTAAATAATAAGCCAATTTGTATATGACTGAATCATGATTCATGCAGATATCCAAGTGCTTGCGACATTCAGTAATGAGACTGATGAGGTAAAATGCATTAATAAGCGACTGTTTTGATAAGATAAGAATCTGAAGAGTTATAATTCAGGAAATTGACATTCTATAAAAAACATGTTCCCGTGGTGCCCCAACTTTTTAGTTCATTAAAGTTACATGATTAGTTTAAAAGACACAAAGAATTGATTTGATAATATAACAGTCTTCACTTTTTAATGATAATGTCAATGACATAAAGCAGCTCTCGGAATCTAAGATAGAATTTAATGTCAATGACACAACATTAAGCAGCTCTCGGAATCTAAGATAGAATTTAATGTCAATGACACAACATTAAGCAGCTCTCGGAATCTAAGATAGAATTTAATGTCAATGACACAACATTAAGCAGCTCTCGGAATCTAAGATAGAATTTAATGTCAATGACACAACATTAAGCAGCTCTCGGAATCTAAGATAGAATTTAATGTCAATGACACAACATTAAGCAGCTCTCGGAATCTAAGATAGAATTTAATGTCAATGACACAACATTAAGCAGCTCTCGGAATCTAAGATAGAATTTAATGTCAATGACACAACATTAAGCAGCTCTCGGAATCTAAGATAGAATTTAATGTCAATGACACAACATTAAGCAGCTCTCGGAATCTAAGATAGAATTTAATGTCAATGACACAACATTAAGCAGCTCTCGGAATCTAAGATAGAATTTAATGTCAATGACACAACATTAAGCAGCTCTCGGAATCTAAGATAGAATTTAATGTCAATGACACAACATTAAGCAGCTCTCGGAATCTAAGATAGAATTTAATGTCAATGACACAACATTAAGCAGCTCTCGGAATCTAAGATAGAATTTAATGTCAATGACACAACATTAAGCAGCTCTCGGAATCTAAGATAGAATTTAATGTCAATGACACAACATTAAGCAGCTCTCGGAATCTAAGATAGAATTTAATGTCAATGACACAACATTAAGCAGCTCTCGGAATCTAAGATAGAATTTAATGTCAATGACACAACATTAAGCAGCTCTCGGAATCTAAGATAGAATGAGGCATTTATTTTGATTCGGCCTATATACATTTGAAAAGCAGATTGCATAATGTCCCCAGGTTATGTTATACAACATGGGAGTTGTAGACAGGAATTATTGGTTGCGTGTGTTGACATTTAAACAATACAAGGAGGTTCCCTCCGTGTTGTTTTTCTGACATAGTCAGGGTCGGGTCAGATCACATTTCTAGTGCTAGGACACGATCCAGCTAATTATAGAAATTTGACAAATAGACACGTTGGGCCAGACGTAGTACTATTTTTGTCACTCGTGTTTCAGAAGCGAGCAGACTCTGTGTATTTCTTTGTTAACCGCGCGGTTCGGTTAAAACATTGCAACAAATAAAAGGTTTGAATGTAAGACGATTACTAGTAAAATCGTTTCCTTGTTTAAGGGGATCATATGTTATGCTTGAAAGTTTATAAAGTAGTATATAAAGTAGGATTAGCTTGCAAGAGAAGCTACAGCTTACAAAGGGAGAGCAGCCATTTTGTTTTTCCTGTGTCACGTTGAAATTCCTCCGTCTTGGACGACGCAAGTCCCACCCGTTGTACTTCCGTTTGAGTTCAACGATCTGCCATCAGATCCCCTTGGGGTGAAGAATCGGCAGTAAATGTTTTTTTTGTTTTTTTTATAATAATTTACTTGACACCCAACATGTTTCACGTTTGACAAGTGGTTACTTATGATATCCTGCCAATCTCAACTGATTGGATATCGATGTCTCATTCAATTTAACTAAGAGGTAAAACAGATTTACCTTTTTCAAATGGACATTTTAAATAATATCCTAATTGATTGTCTGTCTCATTTGTAGAAACCAATCTAAACTTTTCCACGTTAAGCTTGATACACAGCTACGCTTTCAGGTTAATTAAAGTTTAATTCCCAAATAGCCTATACCATTTTGATGTATCATTAACATTGATTAATCAGTCAAATTTGCTTTTTGCAAAGCTCATTCAGTACTGTCTAGTACTGACGGAAGCCTTCGCGGGAATCCCATGTGGCTTCGGCCTTATGGATAAGGGACTCTAGTGGTGAATGTACCCTAACATTTGAACTACTGGTTACACTTATGATCCAGACAATCTCAATTGATTGAATATCATCGTCTCATTCAATTTAATAAGTTAAATTGTCGAACATACATTTGCAGGTTCTTCCAATTAAATGAGACATTTTGCAGTTTCCCATATTAACCTAGATGAACGAACTTCTCAGGTTAATTAAAGTTTATTTCCCAGATAGCCTATCCAGGTATGATTAGTCATTATCAATGATTAATCAATTAAATGAGACATTTTGCAGTTTCCCATATTAACCTAGATGAACCAACTTCTCAGGTTAATTAAAGTTTATTTCCCAGATATCCTATCCAGGTATGATTAGTCATTATCAATGATTAATTAAATTAGCTTTTGCAGGAAAGAAAACAGGAAAGTGAAAAAAGCTGAAAAATGAAAAAATCTGCTAGCCCTTCTTTTGAAAACTGAACAATTAAATGTAATTGCAAAAACCTAATGAGAAAAATCACAAACTGTTCAACAAAATTGTCTTCTACAAAAAGAAAATTGTCTTCTAAAGGAACAACTCGATTTAGCCAAAACTAAATATGATATATATATAGCATTTGGATAATATTTATATATTGTTATATAATAACAATTTGATAATATGCAGTTCTGCTCCAAATGCTGCAGACCAAAGACGATCAGTTAATGAACACAATGACTAAGTTGGATGACAAATCAGCAGAACTCATTGAAGTCGCTGGCCAAATGAATGATGAGAGAACTCCGGTGATGAAGACGTAAGTATTGATTTCTAAGCATATACTCGGGCCTTCCCTCAGGGTAGTAGGTTAGTGGTTGAAGATATCCCTCTAGTGCTGTGGGGGCTGTGCTTAGGCAAAGAGGGTGGGGTTATATCCTTCCTGTTTGGCCCTGTCTGGGGGTATCATCGGATGGGGCCACAGTGTCCCCTGAGCCCTCCTGTCTCAGCCTCCAGTATTTTTGCTGCAGTAGTTTATGTGTCGGGGAGCTAGGGTCAGTAAGTAAATATTTTATATCTGGAGTACTTCTCCTGTCTCATCCGGTGTCCTGTGTGAATTTAAGTATGCTCTCTCTCGCTCTCTCTTTCTCTCTCCATCTCTCTCTCTCTCTTCTCTCATAGGATCTGAGCCCTAGGACCATGCCTCAGGACTACCTGACCTGATGACTCTTTGCAGTCCCCAGTCCACCTGGCTGTGCTGCTGCTCCACTTTCAACTGTTCTGCCTGATGCTATGGAACCCTGATCTGTTCACTGGACGTGCTACATGTCCCAGACCTGCTATTTTGGACCCTCTCTCTACCGCACCTGCTGTCTCTAACTCTGAATGATCGGCTATGAAAAGCCAATTGACATTTACTCCTGAGGTGCTGACCTGTTGCACCCTCTACAACCACTGTAAAAAAAAAATATTATCTCACCCTGCTGGTCATTTATGAACATTTGAACATCATGGCCATGTTCTGTTATAATCTCCACCTGACACAGCCAGAAGAGGACTGTCCACCCCTCAGAACCTGGTTCCTCTCTAGGTTTCTTTCTAGTTTCTGGCCTTTCTAGGGAGTTTTTCCTAGCCACCGTGCTTCTACACCTGCATTGCTTGCTGTTTGGGGTTTTATACTGGGTTTCTGTACAGCACTTTGAGATACAGTGCCTTGCGAAAGTATTCGGCCCCCTTGAACTTTGCGACCTTTTGCCACATTTCAGGCTTCAAACATAAAGATATAAAACTGTATTTTTTTGTGAAGAATCAACAACAAGTGGGACACAATCATGAAGTGGAACGACATTTATTGGATATTTCAAACTTTTTTAACAACTCAAAAACGGAAAAATTGGGCGTGCAAAATTATTCAGCCCCCTTAAGTTAATACTTTGTAGCGCCACCTTTTGCTGCGATTACAGCTGTAATTCGCTTGGGGTATGTCTCTATCAGTTTTGCACATCGAGAGACTGACATTTTTTCCCATTCCTCCTTGCAAAACAGCTCGAGCTCAGTGAGGTTGGATGGAGAGCATTTGTGAACAGCAGTTTTCAGTTCTTTCCACAGATTCTCGATTGGATTCAGGTCTGGACTTTGACATTCTAACACCTGGATATGTTTATTTTTGAACCATTCCATTGTAGATTTTGCTTTATGTTTTGGATCATTGTCTTGTTGGAAGACAAATTTTCGTCCCAGTCTCAGGTCTTTTGCAGACTCCATCAGGTTTTCTTCCAGAATGGTCCTGTATTTGGCTCCATCCATCTTCCCATCAATTTTAACCATCTTCCCTGTCCCTGCTGAAGAAAAGCAGGCCCAAACCATGATGCTGCCACCACCATGTTTGACAGTGGGGATGGTGTGTTCAGGGTGATGAGCTGTGTTGCTTTTACGCCAAACATAACGTTTTGCATTGTTGCCAAAAAGTTCCATTTTGGTTTCATCTGACCAGAGCACCTTCGTCCACATGTTTGGTGTGTCTCCCAGGTGGCTTGTGGCAAACTTTAAACAACACTTTTTATGGGTATCTTTAAGAAATGGCTTTCTTCTTGCCACTCTCCATAAAGGCCAGATTTGTGCAATATACGACTGATTGTTGTCCTATGAACAGAGTCTCCCACCTCAGCTGTAGATCTCTGCAGTTCATCCAGAGTGATCATGGGCCTCTTGGCTGCATCTCTGATCAGTCTTCTCCTTGTATGAGCTGAAAGTTTAGAGGGACGGCCAGGTCTTGGTAGATTTGCAGTGGTCTGATACTCCTTCCATTTCAATATTATCGCTTGCACAGTGCTCCTTGGGATGTTTAAAGCTTGGGAAATCTTTTTGTATCCAAATCCGGCTTTAAACTTCTTCACAACAGTATCTCGGACCTGCCTGGTGTGTTCCTTGTTCTTCATGATGCTCTCTGCGCTTTTAACGGACCTCTGAGACTATCACAGTGCAGGTGCATTTATACGGAGACTTGATTACACACAGGTGGATTGTATTTATCATCATTAGTCATTTAGGTCAACATTGGATCATTCAGAGATCCTCACTGAACTTCTGGAGAGAGTTTGCTGCACTGAAAGTAAAGGGGCTGAATCATTTTGCACGCCCAATTTTTCAGTTTTTGATTTGTTAAAAAAGTTTGAAATATCCAATAAATGTTGTTCCACTTCATGATTGTGTCCCACTTGCTGTTGATTCTTCACAAAAAATACAGTTTTATATCTTTATGTTTGAAGCCTGAAATGTGGCAAAAGGTCGCAAAGTTCAAGGGGGCCGAATACTTTCACAAGGCACTGTATCAGCTGATATAAGAAGGGCTTTATAAATACATTTGATTGATTGATGGTGTATGGTTTAAGTCACATTGATGTGTAGTAAAACTACTACAGGTCCCCTTAACACATGTCTTGAGGTCAACATAAATTCTTACTGATGACGTCAGACTCATTCTGAACAAGTTGCTGGATACTTGGTTTCTTTCCATTGTTATGTACGCTAAGCACAAATGCACACGTACAACAGAATGAGGATTTACACTCAGATCACTTAAGGGTGCGAACAAAATACCAGCCTTAGTAAAGTTGAAAATGTACTCTTAGGCCTTTTTGCTCTACATCTACAGTCAGTACTCTCCACAGAGGTCCATAGGTCATCCCTGTAGACTGCCCGAAAAAGGTGCCTTACAGCTGTAGACTTATTATGTAGTTATCAACTTTGGATAGGGCCCTAAGCAACAAACTGCAAATTAGGAACACCCTAGATATGACATTAGACAATTCCATGACAGAGTCATTTTGATATATATATATTGTTTATGCTTTAATTTCATTTAGTTTCTTTTCCTTTGACACCTAGGAAGTTATAGAGCCATAAACAAGTTCCTCATATAACCATAATTTGTGACACAACATCGCTCATTCTGGAAGAAATGTAATTAATTATGTATGTCATGAGAGTGTGTGCGTTCTTAACATCTGCCTAAGTTACTGCCTAGACGGGACCGCAACGGCGATCACCAACCAGACATCCACTGCCCATTCTTGGGGTGGACTGCTCCGCTTTCAGAGAACCTACCAAGTTCAACCACCAGAGGGCAACGATGATCCACAACCAGAACATCACATAGTCATTTTTTTATGTTGGTTTGCAACTTGCAGGATAATGCCAAGATTGAACACACCAGAGGGGGACTGTCACGTATGTTAGGCAGTAGATGGATCTGTTAACACCATTAGACCAGGTATGTTAGTAGATGGATATGTTAACACCATTAGACCAGGTATGTTAGGCAGTAGATGGATCTGTAAACACCATTAGACCAGGTATGTTAGGCAGTAGATTGATCTGTAAACACCATTAGACCAGGTATGTTAGTAGATGGATCTGTTAACACCATTAGACCAGGTATGTTAGGCAGTAGATGGATCTGTAAACACCATTAGACCAGGTATGTTAGGCAGTAGATGGATCTGTAAACACCATTAGACCAGGAATTTTAGGCAGTAGATGGATCTGTAAACACCATTAGACCAGGTATGTCTAGGTCCAGGTCAGACATTCCTGGTAGAAACTCTCAGTATGGAGGGAGAGAGCCTATGGAGAACAAAGACATTCTCCTTGCCTGATGATTGTGGACTTCAGGAAACAGCAGAGGGAACACCCCCCCATCCACATTGATGGAACAGTATTGGAGAGGGTAGCAAGTTTTAAGTTCCTCGGCATACACATCACAGACAAACTGAATTGGTCCACTCACACAGACAGCATCGTGAAGAAGGCGCAGCAGCGCCTCTTCAACCTCAGGAGGCTGAAGAAATTCGGCTTGTCACCAAAAGCACTCACAAACTTCTACAGATGCACAATCGAGAGCATCCTGGCGGGCTGTATCACCGCCTGGTATGGCAACTGCACCGCCCTCAACCGTAAGGCTCTCCAGAGGATAGTGAGGTCTGCACAACGCATCACCGGGGGCAAACTACCTGCCCTCCAGGACACCTACACCACCCGATGCTACAGGAAGGCCATAAAGATCATCAAGGACATCAACCACCCGAGCCACTGCCTGTTCACCCCGCTGTCATCCAGAAGGCGAGGTCAGTACAGGTGCATCAAAGCTGGGACCGAGAGACTGAAAAACAGCTTCTATCTCAAGGCCATCAGACTGTTAAACAGCCACCACTAACATTGAGTGGCTACTGCCAACACACTGTCAATGCCACTGACTCTACTCCAGCCACTTTAATCATGGGAATTGATGGGAAATGATGTAAATATATCACTAGCCACTTTAAACAATGCTACCTTATATAATGTTACTTACCCTACATTATTCATCTCATATGCATACGTAGATACTGTACTCTATATCATCGACTGCATCCTTATGTAATACATGTATCACTAGCCACTTTAACTATGCCACTTGGTTTACATACTCATCTCATATGTATATACTGTACTCGATATCATCTACTGTATCTTGCCTATGCTGCTCTGTACCATCACTCATTCATATATCCTTATGTACATATTCTTTATCCCCTTACACTGTGTATAAGACAGTAGTTTTTTTGGGAATTGTTAGTTAGATTACTTGTTCGTTATTACTGCATTGTCGGAACTAGAAGCACAAGCATTTCGCTACACTCGCATTAACATCTGCTAACCATGTGTATGTGACAAATAACATTTGATTTGATTTGATTTTGATTTGATTTGATTTGCCAAAACTCCTAATCCCCAAAATAGGAGAATTAAACTATATTTATTTGTGCTCGTGGAAGCAGAACAGCGTGTGTCGTCGACAGGTACAGGTGTAGTACTGCTGGTTGTAGCAGTACTACCAGTAGAGCTGGTATGTGTCTCTACGGACACGGGCCTTACTTTTTTTTAACCATTTATACATTTTCGAGGGGGGGGGGGGACTAGGGTCAACTTGGCTTAGACTTCATCTTTGACTGCTGGGTCCTAACCCTAGATCAGCACTGCTACTATTGTGATGCATTTCCATCCAGGATTTACCTCGGTGTGTTTTTTTCCCAAAAGGCTCAGACTTTTTTGTTTCCATCTACACCCGTGTCTCACTGGGCCATGGCTCCGGTGGACCTGCTTTCACTTGGGGCCAAAGCCAGGCCACTGGTTCCTTTCAGTTGGCATTAACATAACACTGACTCTCTGTGGACTTTTAACACCTTTTCACAAAGCAACTATTTTGCTGATGTAGAGGCTGTTGATTCTGCTCTTCACAGGTCCTCACTGTCAGCCCTAGCTATGGAAACACCATTTCCATAGTTTAACATATGGGTGTAAACACTAGGTATAACACTGGTGTTAAGGTCGAAAAGCAGCATTGGATGCTTTGTGAATATATGGGTCCTGGTGTAATGTGTGATCTTAGGCACGTCTCCCCCTTACTCTCTGTGTCTCCCCTCCCAGAGGACCTGAGCCCCTGGTCATGCCGTCGTTCCGACTGCAGCTGTGGACCCCTTACCTGATATTACTGTGCGTGCTACTGGAGGCAATTTACAAACAGGCCAGGGTGCAATCTGACACACTGGAGGCAATTTACAAACAGGCCAGAGTGCAATCTGACACACTGGAGGCAATTTACAAACAGGCCAGAGTGCAATCTGACACACTGGAGGTCATTTACAAACAGGCCAGAGTGCAATCTGACACACTGGAGGTAATTTACAAACAGGCCAGAGTGCAATCTGACACACTGGAGGTAATTTACAAACAGGCCAGAGTGCAATCTGACACACTGGAGGTAATTTACAAACAGGCCAGAGTGCAATCTGACACACTGGAGGTAATTTACAAACAGGCCAGAGTGCAATCTGACACACTGGAGGTAATTTACAAACAGGCCAGAGTGCAATCTGACACACTGGAGGTCATTTACAAACAGGCCAGAGTGCAATCTGACACACTGGAGGTCATTTACAAACAGGCCAGAGTGCAATCTGACACACTGGAGGTCATTTACAAACAGGCCAGAGTGCAATCTGACACACTGGAGGTCATTTACAAACAGGCCAGAGTGCAATCTGACACACTGGAGGTCATTTACAAACAGGCCAGAGTGCAATCTGACACACTGGAGGTCATTTACAAACAGGCAAGTGGGCAATCTGACACACTGGAGGTCATTTACAAACAGGCAAGTGGGCAATCTGACACACTGGAGGTCATTTACAAACAGGCCAGAGTGCAATCTGACACACTGGAGGTCATTTACAAACAGGCCAGAGTGCAATCTGACACACTGGAGGTAATTTACAAACAGGAAAGTGGGCAATCTGACACACTGGAGGTCATTTACAAACAGGCCAGAGTGCAATCTGACACACTGGAGGTAATTTACAAACAGGCAAGTGGGCAATCTGACACACTGGAGGTAATTTACAAACAGGCCAGAGTGCAATCTGACACACTGGAGGTAATTTACAAACAGGCAAGTGGGCAATCTGACACACTGGAGGTAATTTACAAACAGGCCAGAGTGCAATCTGACACACTGGAGGTAATTTACAAACAGGCCAGAGTGCAATCTGACACACTGGAGGTCATTTACAAACAGGCCAGAGTGCAATCTGACACACTGGAGGTCATTTACAAACAGGCCAGAGTGCAATCTGACACACTGGAGGTCATTTACAAACAGGCCAGAGTGCAATCTGACACACTGGAGGTCATTTACAAACAGGCCAGAGTGCAATCTGACACACTGGAGGTCATTTACAAACAGGCCAGAGTGCAATCTGACACACTGGAGGTAATTTACAAACAGGCCAGAGTGCAATCTGACACACTGGAGGTCATTTACAAACAGGCAAGTGGGCAATCTGACACACTGGAGGTCATTTACAAACAGGAAAGTGGGCAATCTGACACACTGGAGGTCATTTACAAACAGGCCAGAGTGCAATCTGACACACTGGAGGTCATTTACAAACAGGCAAGTGGGCAATCTGACACACTGGAGGTCATTTACAAACAGGCCAGAGTGCAATCTGACACACTGGAGGTCATTTACAAACAGGAAAGTGGGCAATCTGACACACTGGAGGTCATTTACAAACAGGCCAGAGTGCAATCTGACACACTGGAGGTAATTTACAAACAGGCCAGAGTGCAATCTGACACACTGGAGGTAATTTACAAACAGGAAAGTGGGCAATCTGACACACTGGAGGTAATTTACAAACAGGCCAGAGTGCAATCTGACACACTGGAGGCAATTTACAAACAGGCAAGTGGGCAATCTGACACACTGGAGGTCATTTACAAACAGGCCAGAGTGCAATCTGACACACTGGAGGTCATTTACAAACAGGCAAGTGGGCAATCTGACACACTGGAGGTCATTTACAAACAGGCCAGAGTGCAATCTGACACACTGGAGGTCATTTACAAACAGGCAAGTGGGCAATCTGACACACTGGAGGTCATTTACAAACAGGCAAGTGGGCAATCTGACACACTGGAGGTCATTTACAAACAGGCCAGAGTGCAATCTGACACACTGGAGGTCATTTACAAACAGGCAAGTGGGCAATCTGACACACTGGAGGTAATTTACAAACAGGCAAGTGGGCAATCTGACACACTGGAGGTCATTTACAAACAGGCCAGAGTGAAATCTGACACACTGGAGGTCATTTACAAACAGGCCAGAGTGCAATCTGACACACTGGAGGTCATTTACAAACAGGCCAGAGTGCAATCTGACACACTGGAGGTAATTTACAAACAGGCCAGAGTGCAATCTGACACACTGGAGGTCATTTACAAACAGGCCAGAGTGCAATCTGACACACTGGAGGTAATTTACAAACAGGCCAGAGTGCAATCTGACACACTGGAGGTCATTTACAAACAGGCCAGAGTGCAATCTGACACACTGGAGGTCATTTACAAACAGGCCAGAGTGCAATCTGACACACTGGAGGTCATTTACAAACAGGCCAGAGTGCAATCTGACACACTGGAGGTCATTTACAAACAGGAAAGTGGGCAATCTGACACACTGGAGGTCATTTACAAACAGGAAAGTGGGCAATCTGACACACTGGAGGTCATTTACAAAAGCACCTTTATTTATTTTTTAAACATCTCAAACTTTCCACTTATCATGTTATTTCCCTCATAGAGAATGAGTTAATATTAGAACTGCCAATACATTGACTACTTAAAAATGAAAATGCTGTCACAGAAAACACAGGATGAGCTCTCTAGTACAATATATCTCTATGGAGCTGATCTACTGCCTAACATACCTGGTCTAATGGTGTTTACAGATCCATCTACTGCCTAACATACCTGGTCTAATGGTGTTTACAGATCCATCTACTGCCTAACATACCTGGTCTAGTCGTGTTTACAGATCCATCTACTGCCTAACATACCTGGTCTAATGGCCTTAACAGATCCATCTACTAACATACCTGGTCTAATGGTGTTTACAGATCCATCTACTGCCTAACATACCTGGTCTAATGGTGTTTACAGATCCATCTACTGCCTAACATACCTGGTCTAATGGTGTTTACAGATCCATCTACTGCCTAACATACCTGGTCTAATCGTGTTTACAGATCCATCTACTGCCTAACACACCTGGTCTAATGGTGTTTACAGATCCATCTACTGCCTAACATACCTGGTCTAATCGTGTTTACAGATCCATCTACTGCCTAACATACCTGGTCTAATGGTGTTTACAGATCCATCTACTGCCTAACATACCTGGTCTAATCGTGTTTACAGATCCATCTACTGCCTAACATACCTGGTCTAATCGTGTTTACAGATCCATCTACTGCCTAACATATCTGGTCTAATGGCCTTAACAGATCCATCTACTAACATACCTGGTCTAATGGTGTTTACAGATCCATCTACTGCCTAACGTACCTGGTCTAATTGTGTTTACAGATCCATCTACTGCCTAACATACCTGGTCTAATTGTGTTTACAGATCCATCTACTAACATACCTGGTCTAATGGTGTTTACAGATCCATCTACTGACATACCTGGTCTAATGGTGTTTACAGATCCATCTACTGCCTAACATACCTGGTCTAATGGCCTTAACAGATCCATCTACTAACATACCTGGTCTAATGGTGTTTACAGATCCATCTACTGCCTAACATACCTGGTCTAATGGTGTTTACAGATCCATCTACTGCCTAACATACCTGGTCTAATGGTGTTTACAGATCCATATACTGCCTAACATACCTGGTCTAATTGTGCTTACCGATCCATCTACTAACATACCTGGTCTAATGGTGTTTACAGGTCCATCTACTGCCTAACATACCTGGTCTAATGGTGTTTACATATCCATCTACTGCCTAACATGCCTGGTCTAATTGTGTTTACAGATCCATCTACTAACATACCTGGTCTAATGGTGTTTACAGATCCATCTACTGCCTAACATACCTGGTCTAATGGAGTTTACAGATCCATCTACTGCCTAACATACCTGGTCTAATGGTGTTTACAGATCCATCTACTGCCTAACATACCTGGTCTAATGGTGTTTACAGATCCATCTACTGCCTAACATACCTGGTCTAATGGTGTTTACAGATCCATCTACTGCCTAACATACCTGGTCTAATTGTGTTTACAGATCCATCTACTGCCTAACATACCTGGTCTAATGGTGTTTACAGATCCATCCACTGCCTAACATACCTGGTCTAATGGTGTTTACAGATCCATCTACTGCCTAACATACCTGGTCTAATGGTGTTTACAGATCCATCTACTAACATACCTGGTCTAATGGTGTTTACAGATCCATCTACTGCCTACCATGCCTGGTCTAATTGTGTTTACAGATCCATCTACTAACATACCTGGTCTAATGGTGTTTACAGATCCATCTACTAACATACCTGGTCTAATGGTGTTTACAGATCCATCTACTGCCTAACATGCCTGGTCTAATTGTGTTTACAGATCCATCTACTAACATACCTGGTCTAATGGTGTTTACAGATCCATCTACTGCCTAACATACCTGGTCTAATGGTGTTTACAGATCCATCTACTGCCTAACATACCTGGTCTAATGGTGTTTACAGATCCATCTACTGCCTAACATACCTGGTCTAATGGTGTTTACAGATCCATCTACTGCCTACAATACCTGGTATAATGGTGTTCACAGATCCATCTACTAACATACCTGGTCTAATGGTGTTTACAGATCCATCTACTGCCTAACATACCTGGTCTAATGGTGTTTACAGATCCATCTACTGCCTAACATGCCTGGTCTAATTGTGTTTACAGATCCATCTACTAACATACCTGGTCTAATGGTGTTTACAGATCCATCTACTGCCTAACATACCTGGTCTAATGGTGTTTACAGATCCATCTACTGCCTAACATACCTGGTCTAATGGTGTTTACAGATCCATCTACTGCCTAACATACCTGGTCTAATGGTGTTTACAGATCCATCTACTGCCTAACATACCTGGTCTAATGGTGTTTACAGATCCATCTACTGCCTAACATACCTGGTCTAATTGTGTTTACAGATCCATCTACTGCCTAACATACCTAGTCTAATGGTGTTTACAGATCCATCCACTGCCTAACATACCTGGTCTAATGGTGTTTACAGATCCATCTACTGCCTAACATACCTGGTCTAATGGTGTTTACAGATCCATCTACTAACATACCTGGTCTAATGGTGTTTACAGATCCATCTACTGCCTACCATGCCTGGTCTAATTGTGTTTACAGATCCATCTACTAACATACCTGGTCTAATGGTGTTTACAGATCCATCTACTAACATACCTGGTCTAATGGTGTTTACAGATCCATCTACTGCCTAACATGCCTGGTCTAATTGTGTTTACAGATCCATCTACTAACATACCTGGTCTAATGGTGTTTACAGATCCATCTACTGCCTAACATACCTGGTCTAATGGTGTTTACAGATCCATCTACTGCCTAACATACCTGGTCTAATTGTGTTTACAGATCCATCTACTGCCTAACATACCTGGTCTAATGGTGTTTACAGATCCATCTACTGCCTACAATACCTGGTATAATGGTGTTCACAGATCCATCTACTAACATACCTGGTCTAATGGTGTTTACAGATCCATCTACTGCCTAACATACCTGGTCTAATGGTGTTTACAGATCCATCTACTGCCTAACGTACCTGGTCTAATTGTGTTTACAGATCCATCTACTAACATACCTGGTCTAATGGTGTTTACAGATCCATATACTGCCTGCCATACCTGAACTAATTGTGTTTACAGATCCATCGACTAACGTACCTGGTCTAATGGTGTTTACAGATCCATCTACTAACATACCTGGTCTAATGGTGTTTACAGATCCATCTACTGCCTAACATACCTGGTCTAATCGTGTTTACAGATCACTCTACTGCCTAACATACCTGGTCTAATCATGTTTACAGATCCATCTACTGCCTAACATACCTGGTCTAATGGCCTTAACAGATCCATCTACTAACATACCTGGTCGAATGGTGTTTACAGATCCATCTACTGCCCAACGTACCTGGTCTAATTGTGTTTACAGATCCATCTACTGCCTAACATACCTGGTCTAATTGTGTTTACAGATCCATCTACTAACATACCTGGTCTAATGGTGTTTACAGATCCATCTACTGACATACCTGGTCTAATGGTGTTTACAGATCCATCTACTGCCTAACATACCTGGTCTAATGGCCTTAACAGATCCATCTACTAACATACCTGGTCTAATGGTGTTTACATATCCATCTACTGCCTAACATGCCTGGTCTAATTGTGTTTACAGATCCATCTACTAACATACCTGGTCTAATGGTGTTTACAGATCCATCTACTGCCTAACATACCTGGTCTAATGGTGTTTACAGATCCATCTACTGCCTAACATACCTGGTCTAATGGTGTTTACAGATCCATCTACTGCCTAACATACCTGGTCTAATGGTGTTTACAGATCCATCTACTGCCTAACATACCTGGTCTAATGGTGTTTACAGATCCATCTACTGCCTAACATACCTGGTCTAATTGTGTTTACAGATCCATCTGCTGCCTAACATACCTGGTCTAATGGTGTTTACAGATCCATCCACTGCCTAACATACCTGGTCTAATGGTGTTTACAGATCCATCTACTGCCTAACATACCTGGTCTAATGGCCTTAACAGATCCATCTACTAACATACCTGGTCTAATGGTGTTTACAGATCCATCTACTGCCTAACATACCTGGTCTAGTCGTGTTTACAGATCCATCTACTGCCTAACATACCTGGTCTAATGGCCTTAACAGATCCATCTACTAACATACCTGGTCTAATGGTGTTTACAGATCCATCTACTGCCTAACATACCTGGTCTAATGGTGTTTACAGATCCATCTACTGCCTAACATACCTGGTCTAATGGTGTTTACAGATCCATCTACTGCCTAACATACCTGGTCTAATCGTGTTTACAGATCCATCTACTGCCTAACATACCTGGTCTAATGGTGTTTACAGATCCATCTACTGCCTAACATACCTGGTCTAATCGTGTTTACAGATCCATCTACTGCCTAACATACCTGGTCTAATGGTGTTTACAGATCCATCTACTGCCTAACATACCTGGTCTAATCGTGTTTACAGATCCATCTACTGCCTAACATACCTGGTCTAATCGTGTTTACAGATCCATCTACTGCCTAACATATCTGGTCTAATGGCCTTAACAGATCCATCTACTAACATACCTGGTCTAATGGTGTTTACAGATCCATCTACTGCCTAACGTACCTGGTCTAATTGTGTTTACAGATCCATCTACTGCCTAACATACCTGGTCTAATTGTGTTTACAGATCCATCTACTAACATACCTGGTCTAATGGTGTTTACAGATCCATCTACTGACATACCTGGTCTAATGGTGTTTACAGATCCATCTACTGCCTAACATACCTGGTCTAATGGCCTTAACAGATCCATCTACTAACATACCTGGTCTAATGGTGTTTACAGATCCATCTACTGCCTAACATACCTGGTCTAATGGTGTTTACAGATCCATCTACTGCCTAACATACCTGGTCTAATGGTGTTTACAGATCCATATACTGCCTAACATACCTGGTCTAATTGTGCTTACCGATCCATCTACTAACATACCTGGTCTAATGGTGTTTACAGGTCCATCTACTGCCTAACATACCTGGTCTAATGGTGTTTACATATCCATCTACTGCCTAACATGCCTGGTCTAATTGTGTTTACAGATCCATCTACTAACATACCTGGTCTAATGGTGTTTACAGATCCATCTACTGCCTAACATACCTGGTCTAATGGAGTTTACAGATCCATCTACTGCCTAACATACCTGGTCTAATGGTGTTTACAGATCCATCTACTGCCTAACATACCTGGTCTAATGGTGTTTACAGATCCATCTACTGCCTAACATACCTGGTCTAATGGTGTTTACAGATCCATCTACTGCCTAACATACCTGGTCTAATTGTGTTTACAGATCCATCTACTGCCTAACATACCTGGTCTAATGGTGTTTACAGATCCATCCACTGCCTAACATACCTGGTCTAATGGTGTTTACAGATCCATCTACTGCCTAACATACCTGGTCTAATGGTGTTTACAGATCCATCTACTAACATACCTGGTCTAATGGTGTTTACAGATCCATCTACTGCCTACCATGCCTGGTCTAATTGTGTTTACAGATCCATCTACTAACATACCTGGTCTAATGGTGTTTACAGATCCATCTACTAACATACCTGGTCTAATGGTGTTTACAGATCCATCTACTGCCTAACATGCCTGGTCTAATTGTGTTTACAGATCCATCTACTAACATACCTGGTCTAATGGTGTTTACAGATCCATCTACTGCCTAACATACCTGGTCTAATGGTGTTTACAGATCCATCTACTGCCTAACATACCTGGTCTAATGGTGTTTACAGATCCATCTACTGCCTAACATACCTGGTCTAATGGTGTTTACAGATCCATCTACTGCCTACAATACCTGGTATAATGGTGTTCACAGATCCATCTACTAACATACCTGGTCTAATGGTGTTTACAGATCCATCTACTGCCTAACATACCTGGTCTAATGGTGTTTACAGATCCATCTACTGCCTAACATGCCTGGTCTAATTGTGTTTACAGATCCATCTACTAACATACCTGGTCTAATGGTGTTTACAGATCCATCTACTGCCTAACATACCTGGTCTAATGGTGTTTACAGATCCATCTACTGCCTAACATACCTGGTCTAATGGTGTTTACAGATCCATCTACTGCCTAACATACCTGGTCTAATGGTGTTTACAGATCCATCTACTGCCTAACATACCTGGTCTAATGGTGTTTACAGATCCATCTACTGCCTAACATACCTGGTCTAATTGTGTTTACAGATCCATCTACTGCCTAACATACCTAGTCTAATGGTGTTTACAGATCCATCCACTGCCTAACATACCTGGTCTAATGGTGTTTACAGATCCATCTACTGCCTAACATACCTGGTCTAATGGTGTTTACAGATCCATCTACTAACATACCTGGTCTAATGGTGTTTACAGATCCATCTACTGCCTACCATGCCTGGTCTAATTGTGTTTACAGATCCATCTACTAACATACCTGGTCTAATGGTGTTTACAGATCCATCTACTAACATACCTGGTCTAATGGTGTTTACAGATCCATCTACTGCCTAACATGCCTGGTCTAATTGTGTTTACAGATCCATCTACTAACATACCTGGTCTAATGGTGTTTACAGATCCATCTACTGCCTAACATACCTGGTCTAATGGTGTTTACAGATCCATCTACTGCCTAACATACCTGGTCTAATTGTGTTTACAGATCCATCTACTGCCTAACATACCTGGTCTAATGGTGTTTACAGATCCATCTACTGCCTACAATACCTGGTATAATGGTGTTCACAGATCCATCTACTAACATACCTGGTCTAATGGTGTTTACAGATCCATCTACTGCCTAACGTACCTGGTCTAATTGTGTTTACAGATCCATCTACTAACATACCTGGTCTAATGGTGTTTACAGATCCATATACTGCCTGCCATACCTGAACTAATTGTGTTTACAGATCCATCGACTAACGTACCTGGTCTAATGGTGTTTACAGATCCATCTACTAACATACCTGGTCTAATGGTGTTTACAGATCCATCTACTGCCTAACATACCTGGTCTAATCGTGTTTACAGATCACTCTACTGCCTAACATACCTGGTCTAATCATGTTTACAGATCCATCTACTGCCTAACATACCTGGTCTAATGGCCTTAACAGATCCATCTACTAACATACCTGGTCGAATGGTGTTTACAGATCCATCTACTGCCCAACGTACCTGGTCTAATTGTGTTTACAGATCCATCTACTGCCTAACATACCTGGTCTAATTGTGTTTACAGATCCATCTACTAACATACCTGGTCTAATGGTGTTTACAGATCCATCTACTGACATACCTGGTCTAATGGTGTTTACAGATCCATCTACTGCCTAACATACCTGGTCTAATGGCCTTAACAGATCCATCTACTAACATACCTGGTCTAATGGTGTTTACATATCCATCTACTGCCTAACATGCCTGGTCTAATTGTGTTTACAGATCCATCTACTAACATACCTGGTCTAATGGTGTTTACAGATCCATCTACTGCCTAACATACCTGGTCTAATGGTGTTTACAGATCCATCTACTGCCTAACATACCTGGTCTAATGGTGTTTACAGATCCATCTACTGCCTAACATACCTGGTCTAATGGTGTTTACAGATCCATCTACTGCCTAACATACCTGGTCTAATGGTGTTTACAGATCCATCTACTGCCTAACATACCTGGTCTAATTGTGTTTACAGATCCATCTGCTGCCTAACATACCTGGTCTAATGGTGTTTACAGATCCATCCACTGCCTAACATACCTGGTCTAATGGTGTTTACAGATCCATCTACTGCCTAACATACCTGGTCTAATGGTGTTTACAGATCCATCTACTAACATACCTGGTCTAATGGTGTTTACAGATCCATCTACTGCCTAACATGCCTGGTCTAATTGTGTTTACAGATCCATCTACTAACATACCTGGTCTAATGGTGCTTACAGATCCATCTACTAACATACCTGGTCTAATGGTGTTTACAGATCCATCTACTGCCTAACATGCCTGGTCTAATTGTGTTTACAGATCCATCTACTAACATACCTGGTCTAATGGTGTTTACAGATCCATCTACTAACATACCTGGTCTAATGGTGTTTACAGATCCATCTACTGCCTAAAATACCTGGTCTAATGGTGTTTACAGATCCATCTACTGCCTAACATACCTGGTCTAATGGTGTTTACAGATCCATCTACTGCCTAACATACCTGGTCTAATGGTGTTCACAGATCCATCTACTAACATACCTGGTCTAATGGTGTTTACAGATCCATCTACTGCCTAACATACCTGGTCTAATGGTGTTTACAGATCCATCTACTGCCTAAAGTACCTGGTCTAATTGTGTTTACAGATCCATCTACTAACATACCTGGTCTAATGGTGTTTACAGATCCATCTACTGCCTACCATACCTGAACTAATTGTGTTTACAGATCCATCGACTTACGTACCTGGTCTAATGGTGTTTACAGATCCATCTACTAACGTACCTGGTCTAATGGTGTTTACAGATCCATCTACTGCCTAACATACCTGGTCTAATGGTGTTTATAGATCCATATACTGCCTAACATACCTGGTCTAATTGTGCTTACCGATCCATCTACTAACATACCTGGTCTAATGGTGTTTACAGGTCCATCTACTGCCTAACATACCTGGTCTAATGGTGTTTACATATCCATCTACTGCCTAACATGCCTGGTCTAATTGTGTTTACAGATCCATCTACTAACATACCTGGTCTAATGGTGTTAACAGATCCATCTACTGCCTAACATACCTGGTCTAATGGTGTTTACAGATCCATCTACTGCCTAACATACCTGGTCTAATGGTGTTTACAGATCCATCTACTGCCTAACATACCTGGTCTAATGGTGTTTACAGATCCATCTACTGCCTAACATACCTGGTCTAATGGTGTTTACAGATCCATCTACTGCCTAACAATCCTGGTCTAATGGTGTTTACAGATCCATCTACTAACATACCTGGTCTAATGGTGTTTACAGATCCATCTACTGCCTAACATGCCTGGTCTAATTGTGTTTACAGATCCATCTACTAACATACCTGGTCTAATGGTGTTTACAGATCCATCTACTAACATACCTGGTCTAATGGTGTTTACAGATCCATCTACTGCCTAACATACCTGGTCTAATGGTGTTTACAGATCCATCTACTGCCTAACATACCTGGTCTAATGGTGTTCACAGATCCATCTACTAACATACCTGGTCTAATGGTGTTTACAGATCCATCTACTGCCTAACATACCTGGTCTAATGGTGTTTACAGATCCATCTACTGCCTAAAGTACCTGGTCTAATTGTGTTTACAGATCCATCTACTAACATACCTGGTCTAATGGTGTTTACAGATCCATCTACTGCCTACCATACCTGAACTAATTGTGTTTACAGATCCATCGACTTACGTACCTGGTCTAATGGTGTTTACAGATCCATCTACTAACGTACCTGGTCTAATGGTGTTTACAGATCCATCTACTGCCTAACATACCTGGTCTAATGGTGTTTATAGATCCATATACTGCCTAACATACCTGGTCTAATTGTGCTTACCGATCCATCTACTAACATACCTGGTCTAATGGTGTTTACAGGTCCATCTACTGCCTAACATACCTGGTCTAATGGTGTTTACATATCCATCTACTGCCTAACATGCCTGGTCTAATTGTGTTTACAGATCCATCTACTAACATACCTGGTCTAATGGTGTTAACAGATCCATCTACTGCCTAACATACCTGGTCTAATGGTGTTTACAGATCCATCTACTGCCTAACATACCTGGTCTAATGGTGTTTACAGATCCATCTACTGCCTAACATACCTGGTCTAATGGTGTTTACAGATCCATCTACTGCCTAACATACCTGGTCTAATGGTGTTTACAGATCCATCTACTGCCTAACAATCCTGGTCTAATGGTGTTTACAGATCCATCTACTAACATACCTGGTCTAATGGTGTTTACAGATCCATCTACTGCCTAACATGCCTGGTCTAATTGTGTTTACAGATCCATCTACTAACATACCTGGTCTAATGGTGTTTACAGATCCATCTACTGCCTAACATACCTGGTCTAATGGTGTTTACAGATCCATCTACTGCCTAACATACCTGGTCTAATGGTGTTCACAGATCCATCTACTAACATACCTGGTCTAATGGTGTTTACAGATCCATCTACTGCCTAACATACCTGGTCTAATGGTGTTTACAGATCCATCTACTGCCTAACGTACCTGGTCTAATTGTGTTTACAGATCCATCTACTAACATACCTGGTCTAATGGTGTTTACAGATCCATCTACTGCCTACCATACCTGAACTAATTGTGTTTACAGATCCATCGACTAACGTACCTGGTCTAATGGTGTTTACAGATCCATCTACTAACATACCTGGTCTAATGGTGTTTACAGATCCATCTATTAACATACCTGGTCTAATTGTGTTTACAGATCCATCTACTAACATACCTGGTCTAATGGTGTTTACAGATCCATCTACTGCCTAACATACTGTGGCTTGTGAAAGGTTGCTTTACAACCCGGAAATAAAATAGATTTTGGGGGATTTGTGTCATTTGATTTACACAACATGCCTACCACTTTGTAGATGCAAAATATGTTTTATTGTGAAACAAACACGAAATAACACAAAGAAAATGAAAACTTGAGCGTGCATAACTATTCACCCTCCCCAAAAGTCAATACTTTGTAGAGCCCCCTTTTGCAGCAATTACAGCAGCATATCTCTCTATAAGCTTGGCACATCTAGCCAATGGGATTTTTGCCTATTCTTCAAGGCAAAACTGCTCCAGCTCCTTCAAGTTGGATGGGTTCCGTGGGTATACAGCAATCTTGAAGTCATACCACAGATTCTCAATTGGAATGAAGTCTGGGCTTTGACTAGGCCATTCCAAGACATTTAAATGTTTCCACTTAAATCACTTGAGTGTTGCTTTAGCAATATGCTTAGGGTCATTGTCCTGCTGGAAGGTGAACCTCCGTCCCAGTCTCAAATCTCTGGAAGACTGAAACAGGTTTCCCTCAAGAATTTCCCTGTACTTAGCCCCATCCATCATTCCTTCAATTCTGACCAGTTTCCCAGTCCCTGCCGATGAAAAACATCCCCACAGCGTGATGCTCTCGGGGTTGTGAGAGGTGTTGGGTTTGAGCCAGACATGTAGTTTTCATTGATTGCCAAAAAGCTCAACTTTAGTCTCATCTGACCAGAGTACCTTCTTCCATATGTTTGGGGAGTATCCCACATACCTTTTGGCGAAAACAAAATGGGTTTTCTTATTTTTCTCTTTAAGCAATGGCTTTCTTCTGGCCACTCTTCTGTAAAGCCCAGCTCTGTGGAGTGTATGGCTTAAAGTGGTCCTATGGACATATACTCCAATCTCTGCTGTGGAGCTTTGCAGCTCCTTCAGGTTTATCTTTGGTCTCGTTGTTGCCCCTCTGATTAATGCCCTCCTTGCCTGGTCTGTGAGTTTTGGTGGGCGGCCCTCTCTTGGCAGGTTTGTTGTGGTGTCATATTCTTTCCATTTTTTAATAATGGATTTAATGGTTTATCTTTGGTCTCGTTGTTGCCCCTCTGATTAATGCCCTCCTTGCCTGGTCTGTGAGTTTTGGTGGGCGGCCCTCTCTTGGCAGGTTTGTTGTGGTGCCATATTCTTTCCATTTTTTCTTATATATAATGGAATTAATGGTGCTCTGTGGGATGTTTAAAGTTTCTGATATTTTTTTATAACCCAACCCTGATCTGTACTTCTCTACAATTTGTCCCTGACCTGTTTGGAGAGCTCCTTGGTCTTCATGGTGCCGCTTGCTTGGTGGTGTTACAGACTCTGGGGCCTTTCAGAACAGGTGTATATATATACTGAGATCATGTGACACTTATATAAAGTCTACCTGTGTGCAATCTAACTAATTGTGACTTAAGAAGGTCATTTGTTGGTCCAGATCTTATTTAGGGGCTTCATAGCAAAGGGGATGAATATGTATGCATGTACCACTTCTTCCATTAAAAATACATTTTCAAAATTTAAGAATTTAAACAAATAATTTTTCAAATTTCACTTCACCAATTTGGACTATTTTGTGTATATCCTCCATTTAAATTACAGGTTGTAATGCAACAAAATAGGAAGAAAAAAACCACCAAGGGGGATGAATACTTTTGCAAGGCACTGTACCTGGTCAAATGTTTTTTTACAGATCCATCTACTGCCTAACATACACATTTGGTGCTGTACACCAAAATAACTACTCCGCAGTGGCGGCTCTCTCTGGTGAGGGACGTGGACCCCGCTCCACCTCTGGCTCGGCCCGCTTAGGTAACGCCTCTAGACCCTCACCGACGACCCCGGACTGATGGCCCTCGTAGAGAGCTCCGGACTGGAGGGCGCCACTTGAACGGAGGGCGCCACTTGAACGGAGGGCGCCACTGGAACGGAGGGCGCCACTGGAACGGAGGGCGCCACTGGAACGGAGGGCGCCACTGGAACGGAGGGCGCCACTGGAACGGAGGGCGCCACTGGAACGGAGGGCGCCACTGGAACGGAGGGCGCCACTGGAACGGAGGGCGCCACTGGAACGGAGGGTGCCACTGGAACGAAGGGCTGAGCTGCACTGCTTGTCTAGCTTCTATAAACTAAAATTGTATTTGACAACTAAGTTACGTTTACAACGTTTGTGTGATAACTTTGTTTGGTGGTAGCTGGCTAGTTAACTTGTCTCATGTTGCTCTGACAACAACTGTGTATCTAGAGAAGTCAACTATCACCACTGAATTATTAAGCAAGTTAGTTCTCCTTGTTTGTGCTACGTTAAGGCTTAGTCATTCAGTCAATCGAGCATTTCTTGCCATTCTCATATCTCCATTGTGTCAGTTAATGCAAGATATTTAGTAAATGCAGTGAGACATTCAAGGGTATTTGAGATCCAAAAAAGACATAAAAAGATGGTCTGCTATGGCCACTTCTTTTCATGCTAGAATCTCAATTATGAAAATTAATGTCCTCCATCATATTGTAGCGACCCGCACAGACAGCTGTGCTGTTAGGCTAGTAGGTGGTTGTGTTGTACGTACCAGTACCCAGTGTTCGCGGGGTCCGACGTGCCAATCAACCTGCTATCTGCCAATCACGGGAATGCCTGGAATGTTCTGATGCCGGGCACCCTGGCGGTTGGTGGAGTGGCGTGGAGGGGGGTTGGGCAGGGGGATGGAGCATTGGAAGTTAAGACCAGGTTTAGCCTTTGTTCTCTCTCTTACGTCTGGGCTTCAAATCTAAAATTTTATCATTTTGGGACAGCAGGTACCCCAGTGGTTAGAGAGGTTGGGCTCGTAACCGAAAGGTTGCTAGATCCAATCCCCTGAGCTGACAAGGTAAAAATCTGTTATTCTTCCCCTGAACAAGGCAGTTAACACACTGTTCCCCTGTAGGATGTCATTGTAAATAACATTAAATTAAAAAAAATATATATACTGTATACACTCCAAATGATTTCCTGAAGATCTGGTTCAAACCCAGAGGCTTCTGTTCCTTGACGTGCTACAGAAGAGTCAATAGTTTCACCAATTAGATGACAAATCAAATGTATTTATATAGCCCTTCATACATCAGCTGATATCTCAAAGTGCTGTACAGAAACCCAGCCTAAAACCCCAAACAGAAAGCAATGCAGGTGTAGAAGCACGACAAGATTTATAATTTTTTTGTATGGACTACTACAAACATGTGCATTATTGTCATGACCTATTATTGCGTACTCAGTAAATGTGCATTATTGTCATGACCTATTATTGCGTACTCAGTAAATGTGCATTATTGTCATGACCTATTATTGCGTACTCAGTAAATGTGCATTATTGTCATGACCTATTATTGCGTACTCAGTAAATGTGCATTATTGTTATGACCTGTTATTGCGTACTCAGTAAATGTGTGGAAAGCTACAGAGAAGCAGATGAGATCTAATCTTAAAATGTCATTCATACTCTCCACTATGGTATAATAAAGAATTATTATCGTGTAAAGAAACCATTTATATCACATTCTGGGTCTGAGAAGGGTATTCATACATTCAAAAGACATATTCAAATTGAATGGATTCCTCAGAACCTGTCCCAGGTTCATCATTTTCTCTTTACTATCAAGTCTGCCTATGGAGTCCTCTGGGGAAAAGAACTAGTCTATCCATGCCAGCCTATGGTCCTCTGGGGAACAGAACTAGTCTATCCATGCCAGCCTATGGTCCTCTGGGTAACAGAACTAGTCTATCCATGCCAGCCTATGGTCCTCTGGGTAACAGAACTAGTCTATCCATGCCAGCCTATGGTCCTCTGGGTAACAGAACTAGTCTATCCATGCCATCCTATGGAGTCCTCTGGGTAACAGAACTAGTCTATCCATGCCAGCCTATGGTCCTCTGGGTAACAGAACTAGTCTATCCATGCCAGCCTATGGTCCTCTGGGTAACAGAACTAGTCTATCCATGCCAGCCTATGGTCCTCTGGGTAACAGAACTAGTCTATCCATGCCATCCTATGGAGTCCTCTGGGTAACAGAACTAGTCTATCCATGCCAGCCTATGGAGTCCTCTGGGTAACAGAACGAGTCTATCCATGCCAGCCTATGGGGTCCTCTGGGTAACAGAACTAGTCTATCCATGCCAGCCTATGGTCCTCTGGGGGACAGAACTAGTCTATCCCTGCAGCCTATGGAGTCCTCTGGGTAACAGAACTAGTCTATCCATGCCAGCCTATGGGGTCCTCTGGGGGACAGAACTAGTCTATCCATGCCAGCCTATGGAGTCCTCTGGGGGACAGAACTAGCAGTACACCCTTTGGTCAAACTTCTAACGGACAGACGCCCCTCAAAAGGCATTGTTTCTGATATCTATAGTGAATGAACTATAGCAGCACAACAACAAAAAACATGAACTCTATCCACTGTAAAAAGGGGGAAAGGATTTTACACTTACTGACAGACAAATCAATTGGGAGACGGTATGAAGAAAATATATTAGGATCATCTGTAAACCCCCAATCACAAATAAATGAATTAAAACATCTTGAACCTATCTTAAACCTAAAAAAAGGGGGACTTCAGTACTTTTCAGCCTGTGGAAATGTCCCCCTGGGAGGGCGGGGGTTGAATTCTGGAGAAAAGTAAATGATGTCATCTGTGTACTTACAGATAAAATAGTGCTGTTAGATCCAGTAGTGATGGTGCTTTGTGATGACTGATTTGCACTTGTCAGAACGCCAACAGAGAGTGTGGTTGGCAGGAACCACAGCTGCTGAGAAAATGATTGTACAAAGGTGGTTTCCACCTCATCAGTTACCATTGCAGCAATGGCCGCTCGCATTTTTTAAAATGTATTTGTTATTTTTATTTCACCTTTATTTAACCAGGTAACGAGTTCAAACAGGTGCAGTTAATACAGGTAATGAGTGGAGAACAGGAGGGCTTCTTAAAGAAAAACTAACAGGTCTGTGAGAGCCGGAATTCTTACTGGTTTCCGGCTATTATTATTCACCTACTTTACAGTAGGTGATCAAATACTTATGTCATGCAATAAAATGCAAATGAATTACTTAAAAATCATCCAATGTGATTTTCTGGATTTTTGTTTTAGATTCCGCCTCTCACAGTTGAAGTGTACCTATGATAAAAATTACAGACCTCTACATGCTTTGTAAGTAGGAAAACCTGCAAAATCGGCAGTGTATCAAATATTTGTTCTCCCCACTGTATATATATATATATAATTGAAACGCTATTTAGCGCTGCATCACCGCTAACTAAGCTAGCCGTTTCACATCCGTTACATCAGCACCACCGCTAACTAAGCTAGCCGTTTCACATCCGTTACATCAGCACCACCGCTAACTAAGCTAGCCTTTTCACACTGCATGATATCAGATAATGTCCGGGTCTAATTCAATGGTGTATTGTGTAAGTAGTTGATGGTAAGATGTAAGAATATGCAATTATGGGTTGAACTTTACAGTAACATATTAACATAAAACATTTGTATGGCATGTACAGTTTACTCACCATTTATTTAGGATTACTCCTACATTTGTAAAAAAAAGTTATTAAGTTAGGTAATCTCACATTTTATTAATAATTTACGTATTCATTATTCACAAGTTAATTGATAAGATGTTTAATAAAGCTCCTTATCTCTCCCGAGCCCGTACGGGAGTTGTAGCGATGAGACAAGATAGTAGCTACTAAACAATTGGATACCATGAAATTGGGGAGAAAACGGGGTAAAAAAAATTAAATATAAAAAATAATAATAAATAAAATAAAGGTTCTTATAAACCATTTACTAATCATTAGTTTAGTAAAGTCGTTTTGCAGTCCCTAATCTAAAGTGAGGACTATTCATACTGTCTAAATACGTGATGTTTTGAATGACCAGGGTAATATGTCACATAAAGATGGAAGTGCCATTGGCAGACATATCACCTGATGCTCCTTAAAAATGTCTCAAAATAGTCTCGATCATATGAATTGTTAAAGAATAAACACACAACACAGGATGTTAAAGGACGTACACTGTATATTGAACATTATATTCACAACTCAGCATGTGAAAGGAAATCGTTTGAACATTTCATTCCAAAATAGTCACGCTGTTGTAGTAGTGTGTTGAATGAAGTAACGTTTACTGTCTGAAAATTGGCCTTATGCTTATGACTTCTACTATCTACATAAGGTGTATTCAGTTCTAAACAGCGAAAACAGGTATAAAAATACCCCCAAATAAAAGTTTATATTCTATACTGTCAGATTATGTGAAACATTTTATTTAACATCCAAAAAAGACATATACAAGTGTACAAAAAATGAGAACACCTTCCTAATATTGAGTTGGACTCTACAAGTGTGACAATACAGAGGCGGATGCAAGATGCAAGCAACGATGGTTTAATGAATACAGTTACAGCAGCAACAGGACAGACAGACTGTACTCAGACGGAATCCGACCCAGGGACTAGGGCGCGTCTTCTGATGATAGCGTGCTGAGAAATCCAGGGGAGTGTGTCCGGATGGGTAGGAGGGAGCACAGCAGATAATCCACACAAGGGCGGTGAGAGAGGAGCACGGACACACGAGAGAGAGAGAGAGAGAGAGAGAGAGAGAAAGAGAGAGGCAGTGGATTCATGAACCGTGACAATACCCCCCCCCCTAGGAACGCCTCTTGGCGTTCCCAGGCGAATTTACCTGTCGATTGAAATCATCGATAAGGGAGTGATCCAGAATGTCCCTAGCAGGTACCCAACTTCTCTCCTCCGGGCCGTAACCCTCCCAGTCCACCAGGTACTGGAATCCGCGTCCCCTCCTTCTAGAGTCCAAAATACGATTGACAGAAAAGGTGGGTTCCCCATCAACAAGTCGTGGCGGCGGGGGAACCGGGACCGGCGGGTTAATGCGTGCCTGAAACACAGGTTTTATTTTAGACACATGAAAGGTAGGATGAATTCTCCTATACGCCGGAGGAAGCTTGAGCCGGACCGCCACCGGACTAATGATCCTGGTGACTTTGAACGGGCCGATAAATTTGGGGGCAAGCTTGTTCGAAACGGATCGGAGTGGAATGTTCTTAGTAGAAAGCCACACTCTTTGGCCAACGACGTATACCGGAGGCTTCGACCGGTGGCGATCGGCCTTAGCCTTGGTGCGCGCCCCCACCCGGAGAAGAGTCTCACGGGCTCTGCTCCATGCGTGACGGCACCTCTGGATGAAAGCGTGAGCGGAGGGAACAGTGACCTCGGACTCCGTACTGGGAAAGATAGGTGGCTGGTAACCTAAACTACACTCAAACGGAGAGAGACCCGTGGCTGCCACTGGCAACGAATTGTGAGCGTACTCAACCATAGAGAGTTGTTGACTCCAGGAAGAGGGATTCTTAGAAACCAAACATCGCAACACTCTCTCCAAATCTTGGTTGGCCCTCTCCGTTTGACCGTTGCTCTGGGGATGAAACCCTGAAGACAGGCTGACACTCGCTCCCAGTAACCTACAAAACTCTTGCCAAAACTTGGACACAAATTGGGGCCCCCTGTCAGAAACTACGTCCATTGGCAGGCCATGTAAGCGAAAGACATGATCCACGACAGTTACCGCTGTCTCCTTGGCAGATGGTAATTTAGGCAAGGGAATAAAATGAGCCGCCTTCGAGAACCGGTCCACCACTGTCAAAACAACCGTCTTGCCCTGGGAGGGCGGGAGGGCGGTAACAAAATCTAGCGCGATGTGGGACCAGGGTCTCGAAGGGACCGACAGCGGTTGGAGTAACCCATCTGGGGGTCGATTAGAAGTCTTCCCAGTGGCACAAACCGAGCAAGCCAAGACAAAACTGTGAATGTCACGAGCCATCAGTGGCCACCAAAAGCGTTGCTTAACCAAAAAGCTAGTGCGGCTGACTCCTGGATGACACGCTACGTTGGAGCAATGCCCCCACCGAATAACATCGGACCGACACCCCTCCGGCACAAACAACCGATTAGGCGGGCAACCGGGCGGAGGCGTTACCCCTTCTAAGGCCGTTTTGACCCTCGATTCAACCTCCCATGTGAGTGTGGAGACCACTAGGGTCCCGGGTAGGATGCACTCGGGAGTGGATGGGCGTTCGGAATGGTCAAAAATGCGAGAAAGGGAATCGAGTTTGACATTCTTGGAACCCGGGCGATACGAGAGAGAGAAGTCAAAACGTCCGAAAAAGAGTGCCCACCGCGCCTGCCTGGAGTTGAGTCGCTTGGCGGTTCTGATATATTCTAAATTCTTGTGATCGGTCCAAACTATAAAAGGTACCCCCGAACCCTCTAACCAATGGCGTCACTCCTCCAGTGCTAACTTCACTGCCAACAACTCTCTGTTGCCAATGTCGTAGTTGCGTTCCGCAGGTGATAACCGATGGGAAAGGAACGCGCAAGGGTGCATCTTGTCGTCAGAAGAGGAACGTTGAGAAAGTACCGCACCTACCCCCACCTCTGAAGCGTCCACCTCCACCACGAACTGACGCGAGGGATCGGGAGCTATGAGGATGGGAGCCGAAACAAAGCGGCTCTTGAGTTTGGTGAATGCAGCCTCGGCTGTATCGGACCACCTGAACGTCACTCTGGGGGAGGTTAAGGCGGTAAGAGGAGCGACTATCTGGCTAAAGTTGAGAACGAAACGCCGGTAGAAATTGGCGAATCCCAGAAACCTCTGTAGGGCCTTACGGGAATCTGGGCTTGGCCAATCCACCACAGCCTTAACCTTGTCAGGATCCATGCGAATACCTTCAGTCGAGACGATGTAACCTAGGAATGGAACGGATTGTGCATGAAAAATGCATTTCTCCGCCTTGACAAAAAGTCCATTCTCCAACAACCTCTGAAGCACTCGTCTGACGTGCTGAACGTGTTCCTGGAGAGAAGAAGAAAAAATCAGTATGTCATCCAGGTAAACATATATGAACTGATCAATCATGTCTCTCAGCACGTCATTGACGAGTGCCTGGAAAACCGCTGGGGAGTTGGATAGCCCAAAAGGCATGACCAAATATTCGAAGTGCCCTCTGGGGGTGTTAAACGCGGTCTTCCATTCGTCCCCCCCCCTTATGCGAACCAAATGATATGCATTCCGTAAATCCAACTTAGTGAACACGGATGCTCCCTGTAACCTTTCAAAGGCTGAGGACATCAACGGTAAGGGATAGGTATTCTTCACTGTGATGTTATTCAACCCACGGTAATCAATGCAAGGACGCAGAGAACCGTCCTTCTTCCCCACAAAGAAGAACCCCGCCCCTGCTGGAGAAGAGGAAGGACGAATGAATCCAGATGCCAGAGAATCAGAGATGTATCTCTCCATAGCCTCCCTCTCAGGAACAGAGAGTGAATATAACTTGCCTTTAGGCGGAGACTCACCTGGCAATAATTCTATTGCACAGTCATAGGGACGATGCGGAGGAAGAGAAGCAGCACGGGACTTACTGAACACCTCCTTCAGTTCGAGGTATTCAACGGGCACGTTAGACAAATCCACTGCCTCCTCTAGAAACACAGAATCAGACACAGACGAACAAGCAGACACCAAACAGGACTCAAGGCACTTGTTACTCCACATGGATATAGAGTTATGACCCCAGTCAACTCTGGGGTTGTGTTGGGTGAGCCAAGTGTGGCCGAGAACTAATGGTGCAAGGGGTGAGTCCATGAGTAGAAATGATAGTGTCTCAGTGTGATTGCCAGAAGTGATGAGTGTGATAGGTTCAGTGGTGTGAGAAATGTTGGGGAGTTCTTGACCATTGAGAGCGTTGACGGATATCTTGTGCGAGAGTGAGGTGATAGGAATCTGGAGTTTGTGAGCGAGCTTGAAGTCCATGAAATTACCCTCTGCTCCTGAGTCCAGTAAGGCTTGGGTGTCGTGCGTGTGGGTGGCCCATCTTAGTCTTACCGGGAGGAGAGTAGATGATGAGGTCTTCTCTGTGGTGACACCACCCGATAGTAGCCTCATGCTTACTACCGGGCCTGATCTTTTACCGGGCAGGCGTGGATAAAGTGGCCCGCTCTACCACAGTAGAGACAGAGTCCTTGGGATCTCCGCCTCTCCCTCTCTTCCCGGGAGAGGCGAGCTCTCCCCAGCTGCATGGGTTCGTGAGCGTAGGCTGAACTGGCCGTGTTCCCGCCGCTGGCATGCCAGCCCTCCGTGTCGTTATACGGTCTGTTAGGGCATGCTCGGCGGCCAATACGACTCAGACGAGCGTCGACCCTCAAGGCTAGTTCCACTAGTCCATTTAAATTCCTGGGAAGGTCCAGAACATAAATCTCCTTCTGGATCCGGTCCTCCAGCCCATGCAGGAACATGTCCCACTGCGCCTCCTCGTTCCACTGACACTCTGCGGCCAGAGTGCGGAATTGGATGGAGTATTCCGATACTGAACGGTCTCCTTGGCGAAGGTCAGCGAGTAGTCTGGCCGCCTCCCTACCCGCCACGGCCCGATCGAAGACTCTTCTCATCTCCTCGGAGAGTGTCTGGAAAGAGGTGCAGCATGGGTCCTGGTTCGCCCACACCGCCGTTCCCCAAAGAGCCGCTTTGCCTGATAGCAGTGTGAGTACGAATGCTACCTTAGACTGTTCACGGTTGAAGGTCCGTGGCTGCAACGAGAATTGCATGGAACATCTCGTAAGAAAAGCTCTGCAATAGTCAGGATCACCTGAATAACCCTCTGGTGTCGGTAGCCGTGGCTCTAGCTGGGAATCCGGCTCTGGCGGGGCGGGTTGAACTGCCGGTGTAGGTGGCGCAGCGAGACCCCTCAGATGTCGTAATTGTTGGGTCAGCTGGGATACCTGCGTCACAAGGGCTTGTACTGCCCGACCTGTGCTGGAGATTCTCGTGATACTGCGGGAAATGAATTCGGTCAGACTCGTTGAACTCGCTGCATCCATGGTCTGGTCAGATCGTTCTGTGACAATACAGAGGCGGATGCAAGATGCAAGCAACGATGGTTTAATGAATACAGTTACAGCAGCAACAGGACAGACAGACTGTACTCAGACGGAATCCGACCCAGGGACTAGGGCGCGTCTTCTGATGATAGCGTGCTGAGAAATCCAGGGGAGTGTGTCCGGATGGGTAGGAGGGAGCACAGCAGATAATCCACACAAGGGCGGTGAGAGATGAGCACGGACACACGACACAAACTCAGAGAAGTAACAACGATCTGACAACAAGAAACACTGGTTACAGAACATATAAAGGGAAGATAAGTGATTCCAGCTGGCACAGACAATCAGGCCGAGATTGGGAACCACGCCCACACAAACACGGGAGAGAGAGAGAGAGAGAGAGAGCGAGAGAGAGAGAGAGAGAAAGAGAGAGGCAGTGGATTCATGAACCGTGACAACAAGGTGTTGAAAGCGTTCCACAGGAATGCTGGCCCACGTTATTAATAACGCCAATGCTTCCCACAGTTGTGTCAAGTTGGCTGGATGTTCTTTGGGTGGTGGACCATTCTTCATATGGGAAACTGATGAACCCAGCAGCGTAGCAGTTCTTGACATAAACTGGTGCGCCTGGCACCTGCTACCATACCCCATTCAAAGGCACTTACATCTTTCCTCTTACCCATTCAACCTCTGTCAGTGTGGGTAGAGTCCAGTCAGTGTGTGGGTAGAGTATAGTCAGTGTGGGTAGAGTCCAGTCAGTGTGTGGGTAGAGTCTAGTCAGTGTGTGGGTAGAGTCTAGTCAGTCAGTGTGGGTAGAGTCTAGTCAGTCAGTGTGTGGGTAGAGTCTAGTCAGTCAGTGTGGGTAGAGTCTAGTCAGTCAGTGTGGGTAGAGTCCAGTCAGTGTGTGGGTAGAGTCTAGTCAGTCAGTGTGGGTAGAGTCTAGTCAGTCAGTGTGTGGGTAGAGTCTAGTCAGTCAGTGTGGGTAGAGTCTAGTCAGTCAGTGTGGGTAGAGTCCAGTCAGTCAGTGTGGGTAGAGTCTAGTCAGTCAGTGTGGGTAGAGTCCAGTCAGTGTGGGTAGCGTCTAGTCAGTCAGTGTGGGTAGAGTCTAGTCAGTCAGTGTGGGTAGAGTCCAGTCAGTCAGTGTGGGTAGAGTCTAGTCAGTCAGTGTGGGTAGAGTCTAGTCAGTCAGTGTGGGTAGAGTCCAGTCAGTGTGGGTAGAATCCAGTCAGTGTGGGGGTAGAGTCTAGTCAGTGTGTGGGTAGAGTCCAGTCAGTGTGGGTAGAGACCAGTCAGTGTGGGTAGAGTCCAGTCAGTGTGGGTAGAATCCAGTCAGTGTGGGTAGAGTCCAGTCAGTGTGGGTAGAGTCCAGTCAGTGTGGGTAGAGCCCAGTCAGTGTGGGTAGAGTCCAGTCATTGTGGGTAGAGTCCAGTCAGTGTGGGTAGAATCCAGTCAGTGTGGGTAGAGTCCAGTCAGTGTGGGTAGAGTCCAGTCAGTGTGGGTAGAGTCCAGTCAGTCTGGGTAGAGTCCAGTCAGTCTGGGTAGAGTCCAGTCAGTGTGGGTAGAGTCCAGTCACTGTGGGTAGAATCCAGTCAGTGTGGGTAGAGTCCAGTCAGTGTGGGTAGAATCCAGTCAGTGTGGGTAGAGTTCAGTCAGTGTGGGTAGAGTCCAGTTAGTGTGGGTAGAGTCCAGTCAGTGTGGGTAGAGTCCAGTCAGTGTGGGTAGAGTCCAGTCAGTGTGGGTAGAATCCAGTCAGTGTGGGTAGAGTCCAGTCAGTGTGGGTAGAGTCCAGTCACTGTGGGTAGAATCCAGTCAGTGTGGGTAGAGTCCAGTCAGTGTGGGTAGAATCCAGTCAGTGTGGGTAGAGTTCAGTCAGTGTGGGTAGAGTCCAGTTAGTGTGGGTAGAGTCCAGTCAGTGTGGGTAGAGTCCAGTCAGTGTGGGTAGAGTCCAGTCAGTGTGGGTAGAGTCCAGTTAGTGTGGGTAGAGTCCAGTCAGTGTGGGTAGAGTCCAGTCAGTGTGTGGGTAGAGTCCAGTCAGTGTGGGTAGAGTCCAGTCAGTGTGGGTAGAGTCCAGTCAGTGTGGGTAGAGTCCAGTCAGTGTGGGTAGAGTCCAGTCAGTGTGGGTAGAGTCCAGTCAGTGTGGGTAGAGTCCAGTCAGTGTGGGTAGAGTCCAGTCAGTGTGGGTAGAATCCAGTCAGTGTGGGGAGAGTCCAGTCAGTGTGGGTAGAGTCCAGTCAGTGTGGGGAGAGTACAGTCAGTGTGGGTAGAGTCCAGTCAGTGTGTAGCTAGAAGCTGTTCTGGAGCCTTTTGGTCCCAGACTTGGTGCTCCGGTACCTCTTGCCTTGCGGTAGCAGAGAGAACAGTGTATGACTTGGGTGACTGGAGTCTTTGACAATTTTTCGGGCCTTTCCTCTGACACCGCCTGGTATAGAGGTCCTGGATGGCAGGCAGCTCGGCCATACGCACCACCCTCTGGGGGGGAAGAGGCGTTGTCGTGCCCTCTTCGCAACTGTGTTGGTGTGTGTGGACCATGATAGATCATTAGTGATGTGGATCCAAATTGAAGCTCTCGACTCGCTCCACTGCAGCCCCGTCGATGGATTCCTGTAGTTTCCTGTCGTCCACCATTAGCTTCTTTGTCTTGCTAACGTTGAGGGAGAGGTTGTTTTTCTGGCACCACACTGCCAGGTCTCTGACCTCCACCCTACAGGCTGTCTCGTCGTTGAGGAAGAGGTTGTTTTTCTGGTACCACACTGCCAGGTCTCTGACCTCCTCCCTACAGGCTGTCTCGTCGTAGTCTGTGATCAGGCCTACCATCGTCGTGTCGTCTGCAAACTTAATGATGGTGTTGTAGTCATGCGTGGTCATGCAGTCTTGGGTGAACAGGGAGTACAGGAGGGGACTGAGCATTTAGTTGCCCCCTTCTTGAGGGTCAGTGTAGCAGAAGTGATGTTGCTTAACCTCACCACCTGGGGGTCTGCCCGTCAGGAAGTCTAGGAGCATACCTCTGCTCTCTGTTGCTGGGGGTCTGATGACTGAGCCACTGACGCCACGAGACCAGATAAGACCCGTTTGTGTGTGTGTGTGTGTGTGCGTGTGTGTGTATCTGTAATCAGTATGAGCTGTGTCTTAGTTATGCAGGAGGGAGTATTCTAGGATGTTCTTAGGCCTGTGTGTCCGTGGCGATGGGAGCCTGGAATGTGACCTCACATCGCTAAGCAACAACTGTAAACGAGTGTGCCCATATATTCTCTCTCTCTCTCTCTCTCTCTCTCTCTCTCTCTCTCTCTCTCTCTCTCTCTCTCTCTCTCTCTCTCTCTCTCTCTCTCTCTCTCTCTCTCTCTCTCTCTCTCTCTCTCTCTCTCTCTCTCTCTCTCCCTCTCTCTCTCTCTCTCTCTCTCTCTCTCTCTCTCTCTCTCTCTCTCTCTCTCTCTCTCTCTCTCTCTCTCTCTCTCTCTCTCTCTCTCTCTCTCTCTCTCTCTCTCTCTCTCTCTCTCTCTCTCTCTCTCTCTCTCTCTCTCTCTCTCTCTCTCTCTCTCTCTCTCTCTCTCTCTCTCTCTCTCTCTCTCTCTCTCTCTCTCTCTCTCTCTCTCTCTCTCTCTCTCTCTCTCTCTCTCTCTCTCTCTCTCTCTCTCTCTCTCTCTCTCTCTCTCTGTGTAAGTGCAATCTTTGTAAAAACTGTGTGTGTAATCAAGTAACACTCCCTGGTAGGCAGCAGCCCCCTCAGTCCTCTATCTCGCTGAAGGATATAAAACACAAGAGGACCAGACAGAATACGGCTTTAACACGGCTCCATGTAGCTTCACTGTAGACCTACAACTCCTCCCACGGGCCACAATACTCGCTACCTTCATCTTTCATTTGGGAACATTCTGGAACGAGTGTATGGTAGCAGGACAATGAGGATGTGTTGGTAAGTGTGTGTGTGCACGTGCGCGTGTGTGTGACCCATATCTTTACTGCCATGTATATCTTCACTGCCGAACATGTATATCTTTACTGCCATGTATATCTTTACTGCCATGTATATCTTTACTGCCATGTATATCTTTACTGTCAATATACTGCCATGTATATCTTTACTGTCAATATACTGCCATGTATATCTTTACTGCCATGTATATATTTTACTGCCATGTATATCTTCACTGCCGAACATGTATATCTTCACTGCCGAACATGTATATCTTTACTGCCATGTATATCTTTACTGCCATGTATATATTTACTGCCAATATACTGCCATGTATATATTTACTGCCATGTATATATTTACTGCCAATATACTGCCATGTATATCTTTACTGACAATATACTGCCATGTATATCTTTACTGTCAATATACTGCCATGTATATCTTTACTGCCATGTATATATTTTACTGCCATGTATATCTTCACTGCCGAACATGTATATCTTCACTGCCGAACATGTATATCTTTACTGCCATGTATATCTTTACTGCCATGTATATATTTACTGCCAATATACTGCCATGTATATATTTACTGCCATGTATATATTTACTGCCAATATACTGCCATGTATATCTTTACTGACAATATACTGCCATGTATATCTTTACTGTCAATATACTGCCATGTATATCTTTACAGTCAATATACTGCCATGTATATCTTTACTGCCAATATACTGCCATGTATATATTTACTGTCAATATACTGCCATGTATATCTTTACTGCCATGTATATCTTTACTGCCATGTATATCTTTACTGCCATGTATATATTTACTGCCATGTATATATTTACTGCCATGTATATATTTACTGCCAATATACTGCCATGTATATCTTTACTGACAATATACTGCCATGTATATCTTTACTGCCATAGCTCTGCTGTTAAACCTCTTAGTGCTGCTTCTAACTTTCTGTTGAAGAGCTGATGGCTGGGTTGGGACTGTGTTGTTGTTGTTGTTGTTGTTGTTCTCAGTGAGATGTCACCTGTTCACCTGATATCCACCTGGGCCTTCACTGTGTGTTGTTGTTGTTCTCAGTGAGATGTCACCTCTTCACCTGATATCCACCTGGGCCTTCACTGTGTGTGTCATTTGGACAACAGCTATAGGTGACCAGACTCCAGTTTTCGTCACTCCAAACACACTGACAGCCAGTGAGACGAACACACCCACAACCATCCAACCTAGCACAGACAGCCGTCCAACAGACATTAGCAGTCCAGACGGACATACCTCCAACAGCATTCCAACAGACAGGTGAGTAGCTCTAACATCCACTGCTTTAGTCTAGGTCTGATAGATATGAATGGCTGAATCGAGTTTTTAAATTACAAATATTGACCCTTTATTTAACTCGGCAAGTCAGTTGAGAACAAATTCTTACTTACAATTACGGGCCTACCACTTGGCCAAACCCGGCCGATGCTGGGTCAATTGTGCGCCGCCCCATGGGACTCCCGATCACGGCCGGTTTGTGATACAGCCCGGGGATCAAACCAGGGTCTGTAGTGACGCCTCTAGCACTACGATGCAGTGCTTTAGACCGCTGTACCACTCGGGAGGCCTACATGTGATAGCCCAGAGAGCTGTAGTCATAGGTCTGACGGATATGAATGGAGTTCAGGCTGAATCTAGTTTAGAACTGGAGTGATAGCCCAGAGAGCTGTAGTCATAGGTCTGACGGATATGAATGGAGTTCAGGCTGAATCTAGTTTAGAACTAGAGTGATAGCCCAGAGAGCTGTAGTCATAGGTCTGACGGATATGAATGGAGTTCAGGCTGAATCTAGTTTAGAATCAAATCAAATCAAATCAAATCAAATTTATTTATATAGCCCTTCGTACATCAGCTGATATCTCAAAGTGCTGTACAGAAACCCAGCCTAAAACCCCAAACAGCAAGCAATGCAGGTGTAGAAGCACGGTGGCTAGGAAAAACTCCCTAGAAAGGCCAATACCTAGGAAGAAACCTAGAGAGGAACCAGGCTATGTGGGGTGGCCAGTCCTCTTCTGGCTGTGCCGGGTGGAGATTATAACAGAACATGGCCAAGATGTTCAAATGTTCATAAATGACCAGCATGGTCGAATAATAATAAGGCAGAACAGTTGAAACTAGAGCAGCAGCACAGTCAGGTGGAAGTTGAAACTGGAGCAGCAGCATGGCCAGGTGGACTGGGGACAGCAAGGAGTCATCATGTCAGGTAGTCCTGGGGCATGGTCCTAGGGCTCAGGTCCTCCGAGAGAGAGAAAGAAAGAGAGAAGGAGAGAATTAGAGAACGCACACTTAGATTCACACAGGACACCGAATAGGACAGGAGAAGTACTCCAGATATAACAAACTGACCCCAGCCCCCCGACACAAACTACTGCAGCATAAATACTGGAGGCTGAGACAGGAGGGGTCAGGAGACACTGTGGCCCCATCCGAGGACACCCCCGGACAGGGCCAAACAGGAAGGATATAACCTTATAAGGATATAAGGTTTAGAACTGGAGTGATAGCCCAGAGAGCTGTAGTCATAGGTCTGACGGATATGAATGGAGTTCAGGCTGAATCTAGTTTAGAACTGGAGTGATAGCCCAGAGAGCTGTAGTCATAGGTCTGGCGGATATGAATGGAGTTCAGGCTGAATCTAGTTTAGAACTGGAGTGATAGCCCAGAGAGCTGTAGTCATAGGTCTGACGGATATGAATGGAGTTCAGGCTGAATCTAGTTTAGAACTGGAGTGATAGCCCAGAGAGCTGTAGTCATAGGTCTGACGGATATGAATGGAGTTCAGGCTGAATCTAGTTTAGAACTGGAGTGATAGCCCAGAGAGCTGTAGTCATAGGTCTGACGGATATGAATGGAGTTCAGGCTGAATCTAGTTTAGAACTGGAGTGATAGCCCAGAGAGCTGTAGTCATAGGTCTGACGGATATGAATGGAGTTCAGGCTGAATCTAGTTTAGAACTGGAGTGATAGCCCAGAGAGCTGTAGTCATAGGTCTGACGATATGAATGGAGTTCAGGCTGAATCTAGTTTAGAACTGGAGTGATAGCCCAGAGAGCTGTAGTCATAGGTCTGACGGATATGAATGGAGTTCAGGCTGAATCTAGTTTAGAACTGGAGTGATAGCCCAGAGAGCTGGAGTCATAGGTCTGACGGATATGAATGGAGTTCAGGCTGAATCTAGTTTAGAACTGGAGTGATAGCCCAGAGAGCTGGAGTCATAGGTCTGACGGATATGAATGGAGTTCAGGCTGAATCTAGTTTAGAACTGGAGTGATAGCCCAGAGAGCTGTAGTCATAGGTCTGACGGATATGAATGGAGTTCAGGCTGAATCTAGTTTAGAACTGGAGTGATAGCCCAGAGAGCTGTAGTCATAGGTCTGACGGATATGAATGGAGTTCAGGCTGAATCTAGTTTAGAACTGGAGTGATAGCCCAGAGAGCTGTAGTCATAGGTCTGACGGATATGAATGGAGTTCAGGCTGAATCTAGTTTAGAACTGGAGTGATAGCCCAGAGAGCTGTAGTCATAGGTCTGACGGATATGAATGGAGTTCAGGCTGAATCTAGTTTAGAACTGGAGTGATAGCCCAGAGAGCTGTAGTCATAGGTCTGACGGATATGAATGGAGTTCAGGCTGAATCTAGTTTAGAACTGGAGTGATAGCCCAGAGAGCTGTAGTCATAGGTCTGACGGATATGAATGGAGTTCAGGCTGAATCTAGTTTAGAACTGGAGTGATAGCCCAGAGAGCTGTAGTCATAGGTCTGACGGATATGAATGGAGTTCAGGCTGAATCTAGTTTAGAACTGGAGTGATAGCCCAGAGAGCTGTAGTCATAGGTCTGACGGATATGAATGGAGTTCAGGCTGAATCTAGTTTAGAACTGGAGTGATAGCCCAGAGAGCTGTAGTCATAGGTCTGACGGATATGAATGGAGTTCAGGCTGAATCTAGTTTAGAACTGGAGTGATAGCCCAGAGAGCTGTAGTCATAGGTCTGACGGATATGAATGGAGTTCAGGCTGAATCTAGTTTAGAACTGGAGTGATAGCCCAGAGAGCTGTAGTCATAGGTCTGACGGATATGAATGGAGTTCAGGCTGAATCTAGTTTAGAACTGGAGTGATAGCCCAGAGAGCTGTAGTCATAGGTCTGACGGATATGAATGGAGTTCAGGCTGAATCTAGTTTAGAACTGGAGTGATAGCCCAGAGAGCTGTAGTCATAGGTCTGACGGATATGAATGGAGTTCAGGCTGAATCTAGTTTAGAACTGGAGTGATAGCCCAGAGAGCTGTAGTCATAGGTCTGACGGATATGAATGGAGTTCAGGCTGAATCTAGTTTAGAACTGGAGTGATAGCCCAGAGAGCTGTAGTCATAGGTCTGACGGATATGAATGGAGTTCAGGCTGAATCTAGTTTAGAACTGGAGTGATAGCCCAGAGAGCTGTAGTCATAGGTCTGACGGATATGAATGGAGTTCAGGCTGAATCTAGTTTAGAACTGGAGTGATAGCCCAGAGAGCTGTAGTCATAGGTCTGACGGATATGAATGGAGTTCAGGCTGAATCTAGTTTAGAACTGGAGTGATAGCCCAGAGAGCTGTAGTCATAGGTCTGACGGATATGAATGGAGTTCAGGCTGAATCTAGTTTAGAACTGGAGTGATAGCCCAGAGAGCTTTTTTGTTTAGCATTTTTCTTACCATTATGTTCAATACAGAGTTAATATATATTATGTTTACTGTGCTTACAGATATGAGAGGTTGGGGAGATCCACACAGAGAGTTCTAGAAACAGTGACCGTGACGACCATTGCAGGGACCATCAAGACCAGTGCTGCCATGACAACAGTAGTAACCAGTGCAACAGTCCCCCTTAAAGACTCAAGCACCCAGCCGCACATCCCTCACACAGTCATATCACCGGTGGCGACAAACCCCATGGCAACAACTCCAGCACCATCTCGCGCCCCCAAAAAGCCACCCTGCTGTCCTCACCCCACTCGCATGCCCACCCTTCCCCCTCATCAGTTCATAGGTGACGAGGGCGACTATGATGATGAGTCTGAAGAAGAGGAGGAAGTAACGGAGGCGGAGGAAGGAGGCAAACTCATCCAGGAGAATCTGTGTGACTTTAACCCCTGCTTGCACCTGCAGAGACCCTGTCCAGAGGTCAGGGAGGCCAAGGGTCAGAGCTGCCGCTGTCCGGGCCTGACTCCAACCTCTGTGACCCCTGACCCTGTGGTGGCCCTGGAGGTGTGGGGGGTATGGCCTGAGGCTGTGAGGGTGCGTTGGTGCGCCCCCTACTCGGCTGTGAGTAAGTTTGGTGTGTGGGCGCTGAGAGAGAACGGCAGTGTGTTCAGTAACGGCAGCGTGAGCGCCTGGTCACGCCAGGCCAGTGTGTTCGGGCTAAAACCGGGACGGAGATATGGAGTGTGTGTAAGCGCACTGAATGGAGCTGGAACGTCACACACCCGCTGTGTGCCTGTGTCCACCCCAGTAGGTGTAGAGACGGTTGTGTTGTACGTGCTGACGGGACTGTGTGTAGCTCTGGGGATGACGGTTGTTGTGATGAGTGTGTTTCTTCACAGGATCTGGAAGATGCAAAACACACACTCTCTGATTGAGCCGCGGGCACAAACACTCTACAACCCACGTCTCACCAGCCTGGTTTCAATCACTAACCCGGCCTACACACACACCGACGAACACACTGTGCCTCCCTCTGCACGAAACACGCAGACAGACCAGCTGACGTTATCCACTAACGTACGCAATGAATAATAACACCTGTAACCATCCGTACCACCCTTACCCACGTACCTACCACCCTTACCCACGTACCTACCACCCTTACCAACACACTTACCACCCTTACCCACATACCTACCACCCTTACCCACGTACCTACCACCCTTACCCATGTACCTACCACCCTTACCCACGTACCTACCACCCTTACCCATGTACCTACCACCCTTACCCACGTACCTACCACCCTTGCCCACACACCTACCAACCTTACCCACGTATCTACCACCCTTACCCACGTACCTACCACCCTTACCCACGTACCTACCACCCTTACCCACATACCTACCACTCTTACCCACGTACCTACCACCCTTACCCACATACCTACCAGCCTTACCCACGTACCTACCACCCTTACCCACGTACCTACCACTCTTACCCACATACCTACCACCCTTACCCACGTACCTACCACCCTTACCCATGTACCTACCACCCTTACCCACGTACCTACCACCCTTACCCACGTACCTACTACCCTTACCCACGTACCTACCACCCTTGCCCACACACCTACCAACCTTACCCACGTATCTACCACCCGTAGCCACATACCTACCACCCTTACCCATATACCTACCACCCTTACCCACGTACCTACCACCCTTACCCACATACCTACCACCCTTACCCACACACCTAACACCCTTTCCCACGTACCTACCACCCTTACCCACGTACCTACCACCCGTAGCCACATACCTACCACCCTTACCCACGTACCTACCACCCTTACCCACATACCTACCACACTTACCCACATTCCTACCACCCTTACCCACTTACCTACCACCCTTACCCGCATACCTACCACCCTTACCCACGTACCTACCACCCTTACCCACGTACCTACCACCCTTACCCACGTACCTACCACCCTTACCCACGTACCCACCACCCATACCCACATACCCACCACCCTTATCCACATACCTATCGCCCTTACCCACATACCTACCACCCTTACCCACATACCTACCACCCTTACCCACGTACCTACCACTCTTACCCACGTACCTACCACCCTTACCCACATACCTACCAGCCTTACCCACGTACCTACCACCCTTACCCACGCACCTACCACTCTTACCCACGTACCTACCACCCTTACCCACATACCTACCACCCTTACCCACGTACCTACCAACCTTACCGACGTACCTACCACCCTTACCCACATACCTACCACCCTTACCCACATACCTACCACCCTTACCCGCATACCTACCACCCTTACCCACGTACCTACCACCCTTACCCACGTACCTACCACCCTTACCCACGTACCTACCACCCTTACCCACATACCTACCACTCTTACCCACGTACCTACCACCCTTACCCACATACCTACCAGCCTTACCCACGTACCTACCACCCTTACCCACGTACCTACCACCCTTACCCACGTACCTACCACCCTTACCCACATACCTACCACCCTTACCCACGTACCTACCAACCTTACCCACATACCTACCACCCTTACCCACATACCTACCACCCTTACCCACGTACCTACCACCCTTACCCACATACCTACCACCCTACAGCAGGTTATACATCTCATCACACAGTACTCAACTCAAATTTTAAGAAATAAAGTCAAATCATTTTTGCTTTGAACATCTAATTTTCCATTAAGTTGTAATAAAATTATATTTTCCTACTTGTATTGTATTAATGTTGTCGAACCCTGCAGAGAAAAGACAGGGAGGCTATATTTGCATATCACATTTATTTCCATAACAGTATGTATGGTGGCCAGATGAGGGCAGTATAACTACAAGTACAAACAATGTGGGAACTAGACTGGGATTGGGTGTGAGAATGGTGAAAGGTGAGAAGGAGCCGGGGAATGTGTGTAAAACACTCAATTTCCATCGGTCTACTTGAACAAGCATACACACAGTCATACTGGCTACTCAGGGCTTTGGTGAGTTTGAGTTTCATTCAGAAGTTTGAGGGAGGGGGTGAGATTACCTTGGCTAAAGGCCTCAGTATCTCAGCAGGGTTTGGCAATGTGCGCCTTCTCCCATCTCCAGGACACGGTAGTCTGATCTCAGATTGAAGAGGAGAGACACGGTAGTCTGATCTCAGATTGAAGAGGAGAGACACGGTAGTCTGATAGATCTCAGATTGAAGAGGAGAGACACAGTAGTCTGATAGATCTCAGATTGAAGAGGAGAGACACAGTAGTCTGATAGATCTCAGATTGAAGAGGAGAGACACAGTAGTCTGATAGATCTCAGATTGAAGAGGAGAGACACAGTAGTCTGATAGATCTCAGATTGAAGAGGAGAGACACAGTAGTCTGATAGATCTCAGTCTGAACAGGAGGATGAAGAAGAAGAAAGCGAAAACAGATGATTGTGGTGTATGTAGTTCATCAGGGCTCTAGTGATGTGGTTAATGTAGTTCATCAGGGCTCTAGTGATGTGGTTAATGTAGTTCATCAGGGCTCTAGTGATGTGGTTAATGTAGTTCATCAGAGCTCTAGTGATGTGGTTAATGTAGTTCATCAGGGCTCTAGTGATGTGGTTAATGTAGTTCATCAGGGCTCTAGTGATGTGGTTAATGTAGTTCATCAGGGCTCTAGTGATGTGGTTAATGTAGTTCATCAGAGCTCTAGTGATGCGGTTAATGTAGTTCATCAGGGCTCTAGTGATGTGGTTCATCAGGGCTTTAGGGATGTGTTTAACCACATGTTAACCACATCCCTACATTAATGTAGTTCATCAGGGCTCTAGTGATGTGGTTAATGTAGTTCATCAGGGCTCTAGTGATGTGGTTAATGTAGTTCATCAGGGCTCTAGTGATGTGGTTAATGTAGTTCATCAGGGCTCTAGTGATGTGGTTAATGTAGTTCATCAGGGCTCTAGTGATGTGGTTAATGTAGTTCATCAGGGCTCTAGTGATGTGGTTAATGTAGTTCATCAGGGCTCTAGTGATGTGGTTAATGTAGTTCATCAGGGCTCTAGTGATGTGGTTAATGTAGTTCATCAGGGCTCTAGTGATGTGGTGTATTTATTTTAAATAGAGATATCTTCTTTTCTTTATGGCCTGTGTCTCAATTTACAGGGCCATTTGTCAGACCAGGAGACATCCCAAAAATCAGTCTTCTCACGAAAATGTCAATAGCATCCGAACGGTATAGCCAGCATAATAAATAATATGACCACTCTATGGAAAGAGGTGGAGTATACTGTAGATGCATACCAGTCAAAAGTTTGGAGACACCTTCTCATTCAAGGGTGTTTATTTTTACTATGTTCTACATTGTAGAATAATAGTGAAGACATCAAAACTATGAAATAACACATATGGAATCATGTAGTAACCAAAAAAAGTGTTAAACAAATCAAAATATATTTTATATTTGAGATTCTTCAAAGTAGCCACCCTTTGTCTTGATGACAGCTTTGCACAATCTTGCCATGTTCTCAACCAGCTTCATGAGGTAGTCACCTGGAATGCATTTCAATTAACAGGTGTGTCTTGTTAAAAGCTAATATATTTTCTTCTTAATGCATTTGAGCCAATCAGTTGTTTTGTGAACAAGGTAGGGGTGGTATACAGAAGATAGCCCTATTTGGTAAAAGACCAAGTCCATATTATGGAACATTTCAAGAACTTTGACAGTTTCTTCAAGTGCAGTCGTAAAAACCATCAAGCACTATGATGAAACTGGCTCTCATGAGGGCCGCCAAAGGAAAGGAAGACCCAGAGTTACCTCTGCTGCAGAGGATAAGTTCATTGGAGTTAACTGCATCTCAGATTGCAGTCCAAACAAATGCTTCACAGAGTTCAACAAACAGACACATCTGAAACATCAACTGTTCAGAGGAGACTGTGTGATTCAGGCCTTCGTGGTCGAATTGCTGCAAAGAAACCACTACTAAAGGACACCAATAAGAAGAAGAGATGAGGAGGTGAGCAAATCCAAACGCTGTGACGTGTCCCTTTACGCTTCCTGGAACACGCCTTTATTCTACAGGCTTAAATAATAAAAAAGCCATACATGAAACGCCTGACAGAGAAACGCCTGACAGAGAAACGCCTGCCAGAGAAACGCCTGACAGAGAAACGCCTGCCAGAGAAACGCCTGACAGAGAAACGCCTGACAGAGAAGCAGGCAGAAACGCCTGACAGAGAAACGCCTGACAGAGAAACGCCTGACAGAGAAACGCCTGACAGAGAAACGCCTGACAGAGAAACGCCTGACAGAGAAACGCCTGACAGAGAAACGCCTGACAGAGAAACGCCTGACAGAGAAACGCCTGACAGAGAAACGCCTGACAGAGAAACGCCTGACAGAGAAACGCCTGACAGAGAAACGCCTGACAGAGAAACGCCTGACAGAGAAACGCCTGACAGAGAAACGCCTGACAGAGAAACGCCTGACAGAGAAACGCCTGACAGAGAAACGCCTGACAGAAATTCAACACCAGGTGAAGTTCCTAACTGCAAACATCCAATCAATACATTCAGGAAAATATGTGCCTTTCAAATAGGTTTGTTGAAATATATAAATCTCAGTGGAGGCTGCTGAGGGGAGGACGGCTCATAATAATGTCTGGAACGGAGCAAATGGAATGGCATCATAGAAACCATGTGTTTTATATCATTCCACATCTATTCCACTCCAGCCATTACCACGAGCTCCAATTAAGATGCCACCAACTTCCTGTGATGAATGTTTGATTGCAATGACTATTCTGAATGATTATTATATACAGTTGAAGTCGGAAGTTTACATACACCTTAGCCAAATACATTTCAACTCAGTATGTCACAATTACTGACATTTAATCCCTGTCTTAGGTCAGTTAGGATCACCACTTTATTTTAAGAATGTGAAATGTCAGAATAATAGTAGAGAGAATAATTTATTTCAGCTTTTATTTATTTCATCACATTTCCAGTGGGTCAGAAGTGTACATACACTCAATTGGTATTTGGTAGCATTGCCTTTAAATTGTTTAACTTGGGTCAAACATTTCAGGTAGCCTTCCACAAGCTGCCCACAATAAGTTGGGTGAATTTTGGCCCATTCCTCCTGACAGAGCTGGTGTAACTAAATCAGGTTTGTAGGCCTCCTTGCTCGCAAACACCTTTTCAGTTCTGCCCACATATTTTCTATAGGATTGAGGCTTTGTGATGGCCACTCCAATACCTTGACTGTGTTGTCCTTAGGCCATTTTGCCACAACTTTGGAAGTATGCTTGGGGTCATTGTCCATTTGGAAGACCCATTTGTGACCAAGCTTTTAACTCACTGACTGATGTCTTGTGATGTTGCTTCAATATATCCACATAATCTTCCTGCTTCATGATACCATCTATTTTGTGAAGTGCACCAGTCCCTCCTGCAGCAAAGCACCCTCACAACATGATGCTGCCACCACCGTGCTTCATGGTTGGGATGGTGTTCTTCGGCTTGCAAGCCTCCCCCTTTTTCTTCTAAACATAACAATGGTCATTATGGCCAAGCAGTTCTATTTTTGTTTCATCAGACCAGAGGACATTTTCCAAAAAGTACGATCTTTGTCCCCATGTGCAGTTGCAAACTGTAGTCTGGCGGTTTTGGAACAGTGGCTTCTTCCTTGCTGAGCGGCCTTTCAGGTTATGTCGATATAGGACTCGTTTTACTGGGGATATAAATACTTTTGTACCTGGTTCCTCCAGCATCTTCACAAGGTTCTTTGCTGTTGTTCTGGGATTCATTTGCACTTTTCGCACCAAAGTACGTTCATCTCTAGGAGACAGAATACGTCTCCTTCCTGAGCGGTATGACGGCTGCGTGGTCCAATGTTGTTTAAACTTGCGTACTATTGTTTGTACAGATGAACGTGGTACCTTCAGGCGTTTGGAAATTGCTCCCAAGGATGAACCAGACTTTTGGAGGTCTACAATACTATTTCTGAGGTCTTGGCTGATTTCTTTTGATATTCCCATGATGTCAAGCAAAGAGGATCTGAGTTTGAAGGAAGGCCTTGAAATACATCCACAGGTACACCTCCAATTGACTCAAATTATGTCAATTAGCCTATCAGAAGCTTCTAAAGCCATGACATAATTTTCTGGAATTTTCCAAGCTGTTTAAAGGCACAGTCAACTTAGTGTATGTAAACTTCTGACCCACTGGAATTGTGATACAGTAAATTATAAGTGAAATAATCTGTCTGTAAACATTTTTGAGGAAAAATTACCTGTGTCATCCAAACCAATTTACCAAAACTAGAGTTTGTTAACAAGAAATTTGTGGAATGGTTGAAAAACAAGTTTTAATGACTTCTATTGACCCTAAGTGGATGTAAACTTCCTACTTTAACTGTAAAACTATTGTAGCTCATTTTCAGCATTTAAGCATTAAAGTGATAATAGAATAGTGGTAGCCTATCGAAAGCTTGGAACTAAGGTTCTTGGAACTATAAGGTCCTATCAGATTTCATGTCAACATCTAGTTATTGACTTGTTGTGTTCAATGTTCTCTATCTATATATAGTACTCCAAGCACCCCCAATTCATGTGGTTAAGTTCAAAAGAACACGATGTAAAAAATTGCTGACACCATTCAAACCAATCAGGGTTCGGGAACTTGTTGTCAACGTGGTACATTGGTCAGCACTTTGCAGTCCTGTCAAGATTGAGGTATAGTTGTATTCTTTATGGCAGTCCTCTCCACACCAATCCCATTCTCTCCTTCCCTTGATCCCTGTCTGTCATCCTCCCTCCTCCCTACTGCTCCACATCTTAGTTTTCCTTTTGTTCCTCTACCCGTCCTGGTCTTTAGTCCTGCTTCCACTCCTGGTCTTTAGTCCTGGTCTATTTGTCCTCTATATGTCTTCCTGTCCTCTCTCTTATTGTCCTCTACATGTCTTCCTGTCCTCATCTACCTTATTGTCCTCTATATGTCTTCCTGTCCTCTACATGTCTTCCTGTCCTCTCCCTTATTGTCCTCTACATGTCTTCCTGTCCTCATCTCTCTTATTGTCCTCTATATGTCTTCCTGTCCTCATCTCTCTTATTGTCCTCTACATGTCTTCCTGTCCTCATCTCTCTTATTGTCCTCTACATGTCTTCCTGTCCTCATCTACCTTATTGTCCTCTACATGTCTTCCTGTCCTCATCTACCTTATTGTCCTCTATATGTCTTCCTGTCCTCTACATGTCTTCCTGTCCTCTCCCTTATTGTCCTCTACATGTCTTCCTGTCCTCATCTCTCTTATTGTCCTCTACATGTCTTCCTGTCCTCATCTCTCTTATTGTCCCCTACATGTCTTCCTGTCCTCTCTCTTATTGTCCTCTACATGTCTTCCTGTCCTCTCTCTTATTGTCCTCTACATGTCTTCCTGTCCTCTCTCTTATTGTCCTCTACATGTCTTTCTGTCCTCATCTACCTTATTGTCCTCTATATGTCTTCCTGTCCTCTCCCTTATTGTCCTCTACATGTCTTCCTGTCCTCATCTCTCTTATTGTCCTCTACATGTCTTCCTGTCCTCGTCTACCTTATTGTCCTCTACATGTCTTCCTGTCCTCATCTCTCTTATTGTCCTCTACATGTCTTCCTGTCCTGTCTCTTATTGTCCTCTACATGTCCTCCTGTCCTCATCTACCTTATTGTCCTCTACATGTCTTCCTGTCCTCATCTACCTTATTGTCCTCTACATGTCTTCCTGTCCTCATCTCTCTTATTGTCCTCTACATGTCTTCCTGTCCTCGTCTACCTTATTGTCCTCTACATGTCTTCCTGTCCTCATCTCTCTTATTGTCCTCTACATGTCTTCCTGTCCTGTCTCTTATTGTCCTCTACATGTCTTCCTGTCCTCTCTCTTATTGTCCCATACATGTCCTCCTGTCCTCATCTACCTTATTGTCCTCTACATGTCTTCCTGTCCTCATCTCTCTTATTGTCCTCTACATGTCTTCCTGTCCTCATCTACCTTATTGTCCTTTACATGTCTTCCTGTCCTCTCTTATTGTCCTCTACATGTCTTCCTGTCCACTCCCTTATTGTCCTCTACATGTCTTCCTGTCCTCATCACTCTTATTGTCCTCTACATGTCTTCCTGTCTTCTCTCTTATTGTCCTCTACATGTCTTCCTGTCATCATCTCCCTTATTGTCCTCCACATGTCTTCCTGTCCTCATCTCCCTTATTGTCCTCTACATGTCTTCCTGTCATCTCTCTTATTGTCCTCTACGTGTCTTCCTGTCCTCATCTACCTTATTGTCCTCTACATGTCTTCATGTCCTCATCTCCCTTATTGTCCTCTACATGTCTTCCTGTCCTCCTCTCTCTTATTGTCCTCTACATGTCTTCCTGTCCTCTCTCTTATTGTCCTTTACAAGTCTTCCTGTCCTCTCTCTTATTGTCCTCTACATGTCTTCCTGTCCTCTTCTCTCAGTCTCTTTTGTTTCTCCTTCCTCTCCTCCTTTTTCCTCTCCATATCCTTCATCCTTTCCCTCACCCTCATCCTCTCTTTTAGTCTCTTTTGCGTGCTTCTCTCCCACGTTCGCTCTTTTAGTCCCCTTTGCCTGGTCCTCTCCCTCCGCCTCTCCTCGCTCCCCCTCAACTTCCATCCCCACCCCATCCCTTCTCTCCACCTCCCCTCCCTCTCCCTCCTCAGGCGAGTTGTCCTCCCAGCCCTCTGTCTCTAGCTCCAATTGCTCCACCCTGGCCAGGATCTTGCGGTTGCTGGACTCCAGCTCTGCCATTAAACGGGCCAGCTTGGTCTGCAGGGTGTTCAGGTTACCCTCCAGTCTCTCCACCTTGACCTCCACCTTCTCCTCGTCCTGCTCCTCCTCGCCTTCCGCGGCCTTCACCAACATGCCCATCTTAGTGAGGATCTGACGACCCTTCTCCTCCAGGTGTCGCTTGGCAGCTGGGAACTCAGACAGCACGTCTGTCAGGTCCTCCTTGGAAAGGCTGAACAGGTCTGAGTGGCCGATGCTGCGGATGTTGGCCGTCCGACGGTTGCCTGATTTGTTTCCTGCCAGAGGATGAGGAATGTTGTATTTGTGTGAGGCATTTTGACATTTCATTTGCTTGACTTCTACTCTAAAGTCTGTACTGTGGGTCCATTGAGACATTGTGTTGGAATGTTAGGGACATGATTGTCCATTGAGACATTGTGTTGGAATGTTAGAATGCTAGAATGTTGGAATGTTAGATTGTTGGAATGTTAGGGACATGATTGTCGACTGAAACATTATGTTGGAATGTTGGATTGTTGGAATGCTGGAATGTTGGATTGTTGGAATGTTGGAATGTTGGAATGCTGGATTGTTTGATTGTTGGAATGTTGGATTGTTGGAATGCTGGAATATTGGAATGCTGGATTGTTGGAATGCTGGAATGTTGGAATGCTGGATTGTTGTAATGTTGTAATGCTGGAATGCTGGATTGTTGGAATGCTGGAATGTTGGAATGTTGGAATGCTGGATTGTTGGAATGTTGGAATGCTGGATTGTTGGAATGTTGGAATGTTGGATTGTTGGAATGTTGGAATGTTGGAATGCTGGATTGTTTGATTGTTGGAATGTTGGATTGTTGGAATGCTGGAATATTGGAATGCTGGATTGTTGGAATGCTGGAATGTTGGAATGCTGGATTGTTGGAATGTTGTAATGCTGGAATGCTGGATTGTTGGAATGCTGTATTGTTGGATTGTTGGAATGCTGGAATGCTGGATTGTTGGAATGCTGGAATGTTGGAATGTTGGAATGCTGGATTGTTGGAATGTTGGAATGCTGGATTGTTGGAATGTTGGTTTGTAGGAATGCTGGAATGTTGGATTGTTGGAATGTTAGAATGTTAGGGACATGCTATAAATGTGCTGAATTACTCTCTCACCTTTGATGTTCAGGATGCTAATTTCCCCGAAGAAATTGCCATCACTCAACACAGCGAACTGTGTGATGCCATCGTCTGCCACCACAGCCAGTTTCCCATCCTTAATGATGTACATCTCATGTCCCACGTCCCCCTTTCTGCACACGTACTCCCCGGGACTATACACCTACAGGCAAGAGGACATGTCTGGGAAGTCATGGCTACAGTCGCACAAAAAAACAACAAAGTAATGTTTAACTGAAATATTGTTCTCTAGCACGAGTCAAGTTAGCAGTCATATACATGTCAACCGCCATTGACTACGCAGACATAACAAGAATTACACCCTAAAGGGACAATCTGCAGTTAGAAAAAGAACAAAGCTGATACCCCACCGCTAAGTTTGTGAACAGCTAGCGGACGGGGCTGGAGAGATGACTGGCCAGCCATGATATCAAAGTGATACTTTCAACCAGGATTAACAGCGGGTAGTCTAGCGGTTAATAAGAGTGTCAGGCCAGTAACTGAAAAGCAGCTGGTTCGAGTCTCCGAGCTGACTAGGTGAAATCTGTAGACGTGCCCTTGAGCAAGGCACTTAACCCTAATCACTCTGGATAAGAATCGTCAGCTAAATGTGTTTGTTTTTATTTACTTTGTTTACAAACAAAGGAGTTAAAGAAGCATTTTACATTTTGGGTTCTGACGGAGTAAGTTGTATCCTTCAAGAATCAATGGTTGTATATATTTGTAATTTATAAGTCCAAAAATGGATGTAGCAACTGCAGATTGTCCATTTCACCCTTGACCTCTGACCTGCGGGATGAGTTTGAGCACCAGCTCCTCCAGCAGACTGGTCTCACAGTTCTGGAAGATGGTGACCTTGGAGAGCGTTGGCAGATGTACGCTCACAGCGATCTCCGTCTGCAGCTGGACGGGAAGCTGCTGCAGGATCTCGTTCTCCCTCGTGATCTTACGGTTGATGTACAGGTGCTGGTACCAGTCGTTGACACGGTTACGCAACTCCTTGCTGATGTACCTGTTGCGCAGGTAACCTTTGACCTGGAATGAAATAAAGAAGAATTAGCCAGGCCTGTCACAAATCCTGGGATTCTTCAGAAAGTATATTGCCACGGGGAGAGAATGCAAGGCAAACTCTTTTAGGTGAAAGGGTAACAGAGCTATCAATCAAATGTATTTGATAAATCCCTTTTTTACATCAGTAGTTGTTGCAAAGTGCTGTACAGATACCCAGCCAAAACCCCAAATAGCAAGCAATGTAGAGGCAGAAGCACAGGGGCTAGGAAAAACTAAGGCTGCCTGAACCCAACCCCCCCCCCCCCCCCCCGACCTTGACCCCGACCCCGACCCCCCCCCCCCCCCCGACCCTGACTATAAAATAGAGGAGAAAACAATACTCTGGCCCCGGCCCCTCACCAGCTCGTGGTTGGGGAAGAAGACGTTGTCTCTGTCCCTGAGGTTGGTGATGACGTTCCCCACGTTCCCTACGACGGAGGCAAACACCAGCACGGCGATCAGCAGATCAGCGATCATAAACAGGTACTCCTCCTCGCGGTCGGGCAGTGGCGTGTCGCCCACCGTGGTGAAGATCTGCGCAGAGAACCAGAAGCAGTAGATGTACTGGTGCCTCACTGGGGAGGACATAGGGTCGGTGATGTTTGGGTAAACCCAGCGGTCCACCCCGAAGCCGATGTAACTGGACAGGGCGAAGTAGATGCAGGCGTTCCAGTGGATGAGCACGAAGATGTAGAGCATAAGTTTGGAGATGCGGAAGGTGTTGGGGTAAGAGGTACGTGTCTCCATGCGGTCCATGGCTTCGTTGAGCCGGGAGATACGAAGGAAGCGGTTGACCCTCACCAGTGGCTGGTTGATGCCGAAGTACAGATAGAGGAGGTCAGTGGGCAGTAGGGAGGCCAGGTCCAACAGGAAATGTGAGGAGAAGAGGTAATGCTTCTTCAGACGGTCCCTGTCCTGCACCAGGATACCCTGTTCTAGGAAACCTGCAGGTGGCAACACAGCACAGATACAGTCTGGGTCAGAGTTAAGTTCATATCATCAGAGATATACAAAATATATATTTCATAACTTAACTAAGCCTCGGAGTCATCACGAAAGAAAAGGAAGTCATTAACTCTCTCTCCGTCCTCTTACAGAATTCAGCCATGGGCTCTCCACATGGGCTCTCCACATGGGCTCTTCACATGCTTTTAAGAGCATTAAAGAGCAACTGCCTTTAAAAAAATTACAAATAAATCCTTTGAAAACGGCCTATGTGGCGTCGATATGAGTCAGAAACTATTATTCTAGATGTATGAAAGCATAGTTATACAGCAATGGAAATATCTGAATAGGAAATATTATACAATCGTAAGACAAGTCACACAGGATCTCAATACAAATCTGTGACAGTGCAAAGTCATATTAAGATGAACCAAGGAGCAAATGTCTGTCTGTTCCCCAGAAAAATTAGGGCTCCCGAGTGGTGCAGCGGTCTAAGGAACTGCATCTCAGTGCAAGAGGCGTCACTACAGACCCTGGTTGGAATCCAAGCTGCATCACATCCAGCAGTGATTGGGAGTTCCATAGGGCAGAATTGGCCCTGGGTAGGCCGTCATTGTAAACAAGAAATTGTTCTTAACTGATTTGTCTAGTTAATTAAATACAATTCTGTGCTGTGACCCACCAATACCTTTTGGGATTCTACTTTGACACAATGAATAAACAAAACTTGGTCTTTTAACCAAAACCGAGAAGAAAACTAAATCAGCCGGTGTAAATAGGATAATTTCGGTCATAAAGTCTGGTCTAAAACAGAGTGTGGAACATCCGTGTGTCACAACAGGTAAATGATGGTTGGGTTTTGATTTGACGATGTTCATTTGCCCACTACCATGGTGTGAACAGCTGCGGTGATCGCTCCTTATCCAATAGCATTAGCAAACAGACCTGTCCAGCAGAGCGACTTCGTTTTACATAAGACAACACTTTGCAAATACTGCACCAAACACCTTAGATGTCAAATTGTGCAACTAAAACATCCACGGTGAAAAACAGATTTCTTGTGTTATCTTAGATTCATTCTGGGGATTTTGAGCAAGTGATATTGGCTTCCGTGTCTACAGTGTCTCATGAGGGACAATCATCATTAACCAAACCAGGAATCGAAGAAAAAAAACACACGTGCCAATTGGCGTGTTCAGTGACTTTTTAAAATACCGCTGTGGATTGTATTGTTCAGTGACTCTTTAAAATACCACTGTGGATCGTGTTGTTTAGTGACTCTTTAAAATACCACTGTGGATTGTATTGTTCAGTGACTCTTTAAAATACCACTGTGGATCGTGTTGTTCAGTGACTCTTTAAAATACCACTGTGGATCGTGTTGTTCAGTGACTCTTTAAAATACCACTGTTGTTCAGTGACTCTTTAAAATACCACTGTGGATCGTGATCTAGTAAGTACAATAAAATATGTTCTCTAACCCACCACTGGCAGACCACACACAGTTCCTGTATGTAAAAAAATGTTTTATCTTTACCAGTGCGAAATTTGATGATGGTATCAGCCACGTACAGGAGATCGGAGCAGTAGTCCAGCGTGAGCCACAGTGTCAGGAATTCATCCTCTATTTCCTTAAAGCATGTCCTAGAAAAGTAGGTCAAATTCCATGTTCAAATATCTACAAAATTACATTTTTATTTTACCCAAATTCATGGTATCCAATTGTTAGTAGTTACTATCTTGTCTAATCTCTACAACTCCCGTACGGGTTCTGGAAAGACGAAGGTCAAAAGTCATGCATCCTCCGAACCACAACCCAACCAAGCCACACTGCTTCTTTAAGACAGCACGCATCCAACCCGGAAGCCAGCCGCACCAATGTGTCGGAGAAAACACCATGCACCTGGCGACCTGGTTAGCGTGGCACTGCACCCTGCCCACGACAGGAGTCGCTGGTGTGCGATGAGACAAGGATATCCCTACCGGCCAAACCTTTGAGACACATTTGAGACACTCACCTACAGATGATGATGATCCAGTTGTAGAAGATGGGGAAGATCATGACCTGAAGCCATCCATAATAAAACCCCTCTGATGGGTCAACCACCCGCTCCGTCCAGCTGATCAGGAGATGGGCAGAGAGAAACATCCTGGATGATTCACATTCAGATCAACTTTACTAGCATGAATGGCTCAAAGCCACTGTTTCTAAAGCGAAGTGAGATAATGACATCAACAATAACCATAAAGGTAAAAAAATTAAATTAAATAGTAAAGGTGATTAGATTAAAGGAGTAACATTCAACAACATCAATCTAGAGCTGGGAAAAACACCTATACTGTTATAACTTATTTTAAATGATCAATTGTATCTATGCTATCATGTCTCCGTCATGTTTTGCCCAAGTCTCTTACTTCACTTTGGGTTTTGCCGGAAGCTTCTTCTCATCTTTCCTCTCCTCTTTCTTCTCCTCTTCATCGTCCTCTTTCTGCATCCGATGCCACCTGAACACCCTCGCCCATCGGTTCATTCTGCCCTTATCTAATCTGTCAAAAGGTTTTGCCTCAGTCATAGGCCCTCCCTGCGCCTTCGCCCTGATGGTCCAGCAGAGGTACCTGGTTGTAATAAGGGAGTAGAAGTGTAAGCTGCTCGCACAACTCTGTTGTCTGGTGTTATAGCGGCGTTGCTGTGTTAACATGACAACAAGCCAAGCCTACCTGAGCAGCGGCACACCTGATGATCACGCTGAAGTGTCTCCGCGGGAGGGGAGCAGGTGACTCTCTATCCAGGCGGCAGGTAGATCCCTTCAGGGACCTCGTTTGTTCATGAACCAACTAGTCCTGCAGCAACAAATCCCAAAGGGTTTAGATGGTGTCGACTTCTCAGTTCATTTGATAAGGATAGGCTATAAAACAAACAATGATGTAATCTTAGCCTGTGGTTTTATTAAATTGAGCTGAAATATCTTCTACAGTCCTCCTCTGGTTAAACCCTCACATTGGATGTATTTTGTGGGAGTCCAAGATTCCTTGGAGGATGTACATCTTAGCACCTACTCTTGTAATTAAATCAGAGGACCACCACAGATTATCTTTCAGGCTACCATGGAGTTTGCCTGAAATCCAATATGGCTTCCGAAATCCAATATAGTGTCCGAAATCCAATATGGCTTCCGAAATCCAATATCGCTTCCGAAATCCAATATGGCTTCCGAAATCCAATATGGTGTCTGAAATCCAATATGGTGTCCGAAATCCAATATGGCTTCCGAAATCCAATATGGCTTCCAAAATCCAATATGGCTTCCGAAATCCAATATGGTGTCTGAAATCCAATATGGCTTCCGAAATCCAATATGGCTTCCGAAATCGAATATGGTGTCTGAAATCCAATATGGCTTCCGAAATCCAATATGGTGTCTGAAATCCAATATGGTGTCCGAAATCCAATATGGCTTCCGAAATCCAATATGGTGTCTGAAATCCAATATGGCTTCCGAAATCCAATATGGTGTCCGAAATCCAATATGGCTTCCGAAATCCAATATGGCTTCCGAAATCCAATATGGCTTCCGAAATCCAATATGGTGTCCGAAATCCAATATGGCTTCCGAAATCCAATATGGTGTCCGAATTCCAATATGGCTTCCAAAATCCAATATGGTGTCCGAAATCCAATATGGTGTCCGAAATCCAATATGGTGTCCGAAATCCAATATGGCTTCCGAAATCCAATATGGTGTCCGAAATCCAATATGGCTTCCGAAATCCAATATGATGTCCGAAATCCAATATGGCTTCCAAAATCCAATATGGTGTCCGAAATCCAATATGGTGTCCGAAATCCAATATGGCTTCCGAAATCCAATATGGCTTCCATAATACCATTTGATGACAATTAAATACACATTTTGTATTAAGTTGCACTGCCATGCCTCTGTTGTGTTTGAATACCTGAAGCCAAATACATTTACACTTTCACAGCATATCAACAATGGGCCATTCTGTGAAATGTAACAAGGCTTTTTACGACACAGGCACACAGTTACGTATCCAAGTTACAGGAAAGCGACATGTGATACGACAATCAGCCTCTCTAGTAGCGTTTGAAAACACAGTGCCTTCGGAAAGTATTCACACCCCTTGACCTTTTCCCCTTGAACTTTTGTTGTGTTACAGCCTGAATTTACTGGCCTTCATACTACCCCATAATGTGAAAATGGAATCATGTTTTAAATTTTTTTTTTAACAAATTCATAAAAAATTAAAAGGCAATAAGTATTCAAGGCAAGTCAGTTAAGAACTAATTCTTATTTACAATGACAGCCTACTGGGGAACAGTGTGTTAAACTGCCTTGTTCAGGGGCAGAACGACAGATTTTTACCTTGTCAGCTCAGGGACTTCATCTAGCAACCTTTCCGGTTATTGGCCCAACTCTCTAACCACGATGCTACCTGCCGCCCCTAAATTATGACAAGCCTAAATAAGTTCAGGTGTAAAAATGTACTTAACAAGTCACATAAATTGCATGTACTCAATAATAGTGTTGAACATGATTTTATGAATACATCATCTCTGTACCACACACACACACACACACACACACACACACACACACACACACACACACACACACACACAAGTATCTGTAACTTATAGAGTTGAATGGCTGTGATAGGAGAAATCTGAGGATGGATCAACAACATTGTAGTTACTCCACAATACTAACCTAATTGACAGAGTGAAAAGAAGGAATCCTGTACAGAATAAAAACATTCATCCTGTTTGCAACAAGGCACTAAAAGTAAAAACTGCAAAAAATGTGGCAAAGAAATGACGTTTCAGTCCTGAATACAAAGTGTTGTTTGAGGCAAATCCAATACAACAAATTAATGAGCACCACTCTCCATATATTCAAGCATAGTGGTGGTGTCTGCATCATGTTATGGGTATGCTCTGTAATCGTAAAAAAAAATGAATCGATAAAAACTCAAAGGAATAGAGCTATAAGCACAGGCAAAGTCCTAGAGGAACACCTGGTACAGTCTGCTTTCCACCAGACACTGGGAGACAAACTCACCTTTCAGCAGGACAATAACCTTAAAACACAAGGCCGAGTTGTTTACCAAGAAGACAGTGAATGCTCCTGAGTAGCCAAGTTACAGTTTTGACTATAGAAAGACCTGAAAACAGTTGTCTAACATGATCAACAACCAATTTGACAGAGCTTGAAGAATTAAAATGTTGCTCAATCCAGGTGTGGAAAGCTCATAGAGACTTACCCAGAAAGACTCACAGCTGTAATCGCTGCCAAAGGTACTTCTACAATGTAAGAGTGTGAATACTTAAAGTATGTAAATGAGATATTTCTGTATTCCCTTTTCAAAAAAATTGTTAACATTTAAAAAAAAAAACATGTTTTCACTTTGTTATTATGTATAGTGTATAGATGAGAGAGAGAGAGAGAGAGAGAGAGAGAGAGAAGAGAGAGAGAGAGAGAGAGAGAGAGAGAGAGACAGAGACAGACAGAGAGAGAGTGAGAGAGAGTGGAGAGAGAGAGAGAGACACAGAGAGAGAGTGAGAGAGAGAGAGAGAGAGAGAGAGAGAAGAGAGAGAGGAGAGAGAGAGGAGAGAGAGAAGAGAGAGGAGGAGAGAGAATAGAGGAGAGAAGAGAGAAGAGAGAGACAGAGACAGAGAAGAAGAGAGAGACAGAGACAGAGAGAGAGAGGAAAGAAGAGAGAGACAGAGAGAGAGAGGAAGAGAGAGAGAGAGAGAGAGAGAGGAGACAGAGAATAGAGAGAGAGAGAG